>NC_134355.1:414088479-414388479 GCF_048569485.1 Anomaloglossus baeobatrachus | reverse complement strand
GGGCTTTCGATATAGAGCACAATCTATGCTACCATTATCGCTGTTTCCATAGAAAGACATATCCAAAAAATTAATTTTTGAAGAATGATGGAAAAAATGTAAAAGCTAGATTGTGGGCATTGTTACTGATGTAAGAGATGAAGTTATCAATATTCTCATCAGGATTCTGCCCCATAATAAGTTTATCATCTATATAATGTAAATATATGGCAATATCTGAAGAAAAAGGATTGTTTTGGTTGAAAATAAATTGCTCCTCCCACCAGAACATAAAAATGCCTGCTAATGAAGGAGAGAACCGTGCGCCCATAGAACATCCCTGTAGTTGAACATATCCATTACCAAGAAAGGTAAAAGAGTTGTTTTTTAAAAGAAAAAAGGTGGCATCAAGCAAAAAATTCTGGAGGTCCAAGGAATAATTAGAATATTTCTGAAGCTGATCTCTAAGAGCCAGGATTGCAAGTGAATGGGGAATAGACGTATACAATGTCTGGACATCACAAGTGAGCCAGCTAAAATTGCTCTGCTATTTGACCTGTGAAACGATGTTTAACCCCTTAAGGACGAAGCCAGTTTTGTACTTAATGCCCAGGCCATTTTTTGCAATTTTGACCAGTGTCACTTTATAAAGTTATAACTCTGGAACGCTTCAATGAATCCCGGTGATTCTGAGATTGTTTTTTCGTGACATATTGGGCTTCATGTTAGAGGTAAATTTAGGATGATTTTTTTATTTTATTTGTGAAAAAATCTGAAGTTTGACAAAAAAAATAAAAATTTTGCAATTTTCAAAATTTAATTTGTATGCCCATAAACCAGAGAGTTATGTCACACAAAATAGTTAATAAATAACATTTCCCACTTGTCTACTTTAGATCAGCGCAATTTTTGAAACAAAATTTTTTGAGGTTAGGAAGTTAGAAGGATTCAAAGTTCATCAGCAATTTCCCATTTTTTCAACAAAATTTACAAAACCATTTTTTTAGGGACCACATCCCATTTGAAGTGACTTTGAGAGGCCTAGGTGACAGAAAATACCCAAAAGTGACACCATTCTAAAAACTGCACCCCTCAAGGTACTCAAAACCACATTCAAGAAGTTTATTAACCCTTCAGGTGCTTCACAGGAACTAAAGTAATGTGGAATGAAAAAAAATAAAATTTAACATTTTACCTAAAAATGTTGCTTTAGCACTAATTTTCTTACTTTTTCAAGAGGTAACACCAAAACATGGACCTCACACTTTGTTACCCACTTTCTTATGAGCGTGCTGATACCCAACATGTGGTCAGAAACCTTTGTTTGGGTAAATGGGAGAGCTTGGAACGAAAGGAGCAATATTTGAAATTTGGAAAGCAAAGTTGGCTGAAACAGATTGCGGGCACCATGTTGCATTTACAGATCCCCTAAGGTACCTAAACAGCAGGAACCCCCCTCAAGTGACACCATTTTGGAAACTAGACCCCTTAAGGCTTCTATCGAGGGGTATTCTGAGCATTTTGGACCCACAGGTACTTCACAGATTTTGATAACGTTACGTTGTCATATTGAAAATTGTCATTTTTTTCTCAAAAATGTTGCTTTAGCATCAATTCTCTCACTTTTTCA
Source organism: Anomaloglossus baeobatrachus (assembly GCF_048569485.1). Lineage (NCBI taxonomy): Eukaryota > Metazoa > Chordata > Amphibia > Anura > Aromobatidae > Anomaloglossus > Anomaloglossus baeobatrachus. The sequence continues at coordinate 414,386,870 of NC_134355.1, read as the reverse complement.
AGAGGTAATTCCAAAAATTTGACCCAAATCTTTGTTACCCACTTTTTTATGAGCGCGGTGATAACTTACATGTGGTCTGAAACCTTTGTATGGACAAATGGGAGGGTTTGGAACGAAAGGAGCAATATTTGAATTTTGTAAAGGAAATTTGGCTGAAAAAGATTGCAGGCACCATGTCGCATTTGGAGGACCCCTAAGGTACGTAAACAGCAAAAAACCACCACAAGTGACCCCATATTGGAAACTAAGCCTCTCAAGGAATTTATCTAGATGTTTGGTGAGTCCCCTGAACCACCAGGTTCTTCACAGAAGTTTATAACGTTGAGCCATGAAAATAAAAAATAAAATTTTACCACAAAATTGTTATTTCAACCAGGTAGCTTTTTTTTTCACAAGGGTAACAGGAAAAAAATCACCATGAAATTTATTGTGCAATTTCTCCTGAGTTTGGTGATATCTTATATATGGTGGAAATCAACTGTTTGGGCACACGGCAGGTCTTGGAAGGGAAGGAGTGCCATTTGACTGCAAAATTGGCTGGAATCAATTGCGGACGTCATGTTGCATTAGGAGAGCCCCTGAGGTGCCTAAGCAGTGGAGGTCCCCCACAAGTGACCCCATTCTGGAAAATAGACCCCTCAAGGAATTTATCTAGATTTTTGGTGAGTACCCTGAACCCCCCGGGTGCTTCACAGAAGTTTATAACGTTGAGCTGTGAAAACAAAAAAAATACATTTTTACCACAAAATTGTTACTTCAACCACATAGCTTTTTTTTTAACAAGAGTAAAAGGAAAAAAAGCAGCATAAAATTTATTGTGCAATTTCTCCTGAGTATGCTGATACCTTATGTGTGGTGGAAATCAACTGTTTGGGTGCACAGCAGGGCTCGGAAGGGAAAAAGTGCCATTTGACTGAACATTTGGCTGGAATAATTAGTGGACGCTATGTCGCATTTGGAAAGCCCCTAAAGTGCCTAAACAGTGGAGGTCCCCCACTAAGGTAACAGCCAGGACCCAGTTCCTTACGATACCCTCTGAGGAGGTCCGTTCCAGGGACTACCTCAGGGAGTTGAAGAGGAACGCGGCCCTTGAACTACATTCAGTAACACTTGCTGAGTATCACAGGGCTCAGAGAATACCGAGAGGCCTGAGGGTCTCCCTTAGGCCCACTCTGTTTTCCGAGAACCCGGATTACTGCAAGTCTTTTGAGGCTATCCTCAACAAATGCTCTTTTGACATTATTTTATTAACAATCGACTACTTGCAAAAAGAACTAGACACTGTAGACACAAACATCAAGGGTATTGAAGACCAATTGGCACAAACTCTCAACGCCACTGCTCTTGAGTAGCTCAAGACAAAATATAGCACCACTGTGACGGAGTTCAGCGCATCTCTACAGATACGGAAACGCGATAAGTTTCTACGCGATCAGGAAGATTACAATAAAAAAAGAGTTTACAAATGGCAAGCTTCTTTTCCCTCCAGAAACTACAGACATACTGGCAGTTTCAGTGCAGGCTCCGACAGCGACTTGAGCACATCTGGGCATCTCCCTTTTTTAGGACAAAAACGGACCAAAAGAGACCGACGAGGAGGGGCAGACACCGGCCCCGGACGACAGAACAGAGTGACGACACGGTCCCAGGTAGGGAAAACATTGTGTTTAACATTTCCAACTACACCCTCACTCCAACAGAAACCAATGTCCTACAAAAGGGTCTCTCATTCTGCCCTACCCCTTCCTTCAACACATTCCATCTCGAACAGGAATTGAATCGTTTTTATAGAAATGTCCGCCTTAAAGCACATTTCTTGGGCAAGACACCTGTTGCTCCACAGACCACCTCTGCGGCCACTATACCCTCTAGCCACCTGATTTTACCCTAACTGGACTTAATCTGAAGATACCCAGTACTTTCCAGCCGCCACGCCATTACCACCCGGCTGAAACTTTCATAGATCTAGTTTCCATTGACATACAACAGGTCATCTCTGACATCAAAAAAGGTAGTTTCCATCTAAAAAACAACATGTCTCCTGATGAACGCAAGGCTCTCATTTCACTCAAACAAAATGAAAGCATTATTATTAAACCGGCAGACAAGGGTGGTGCTATAGTTGTACTTGATAAGAAGTACTACATCAGTGAAATCAAGGAGCAACTCAGCGATACCAATACATATTGCCTTCTATCACAAGACCCTACCTCTGCTTTTGCGTCAGCCATACGTACCAAAATTAAGACCTACCAGCAAAATTCCATCATCGACAGTAAACTTGCAGATTTTCTCATCAACAACCACCCCATCACCCCAGTCTTCTATACACTACCCAAAATACACAAGAATCTCTCATTCCCTCCCGGCCGCCCCATTGTCGCATCAACTGACTCGATTCTTTCACCCTTATCTATCACTTTGGAAAAAATACTGTCACCCCACATCCCCAAAATTCAGTCTCACCTGAAGGACACTGGGCATTTTTTGTCCATCCTCAAATCCATTTCTCATATTCCTGATAATAGCCTGTTAGTAACACTAGATGTATCGAGCTTATACACAAGCATCGATCATACAGAGGGACTCATGGCAGTGGACAATTTCCTACATCGTCACACTGATTTTTCAGATCCCAAGAGGAACTTTTGCCTCGACCTCCTTGATGAGGTCCTCACAAAAAACTTTTTCCTCTTTGGGGACCAATTTTTCTTACAGCGTAGGGGGACCGCGATGGGTTCGAATGTCGCGCCCCCCTACGCTAATATTTTCATGGACTACTTTGAGAATCGCTTTGTTTACACCCACCCCCAATATGATAACTCGGTTATGATTTGGAAAAGGTTCATCGATGATATATTTTTCATATGGACCAATGACACAATGTCCCTCGAATCCTTTTTCGCAGACCTCAATTCTGCTATGGCTAACATTTCTTTCACTCTCCACCATGACAGTAGCTCCATCCATTTCCTGGACACTACTGTGATTATTAATACTGATCGCTCTCTGTCCACCGATCTCTATGTCAAGCCAACAGATAGGAACAGTCTCCTACTTTATACCAGCTGCCATCCTAAGCATATCAAAAGGTCCCTTCCACACTCACAACACTGCCGAGTTGACAGAATAGTCTCAGATTCCATAGTAAGGGATGTACGACACACAGAGATGAACTTGAAATTTCACAATAGGGGATATCCCCCCTACATGAAACCTGCTGCACAAATCACGCAGACATCAGGCTCTCAAAAAATCCCCTTCGTGAACACCTTCCATCCCTTTTCTCCACTTATCAAAACTGCTATCTTGAAACACTGGCCTCTCCTACACCAGGCTTACCCCTCCATTCCCGAATTCCAAAACAAGCCACTATTCTGCTTCAAGCGTCCCCCCAATTTAAGGGACGCATTAGTACGTGCAGACATTGGCCCATCCAAGCCACCTATCCGGCAAATTTTCCTATCCACCAGCCGGAAGGGGACATTCCCTTGTCTTCATTGCTTACAATGTTCTCACGTTACCAAAGGGGATCATTTCACCCACCCACGTACTGGCAGGAGATATCCCATTCGGGGATACTTTACGTGTGACTCCAATTACGTAGTGTATCTAATCAAGTGCCCGTGCGGTCTCGGGTATGTTGGGGAGACCACCCAGCATATCCGAGACCGCATCAGCAAGCACAAATCGACAATTCGATGCAAACAGACTATTCTGCCCATCCCTGCACATTTCATCACTACTGGTCATTCAATTTCACAACTGAGATTTCAGGTGCTTGAACATGTCTGCCCCCCCAGACGAGGAGGTAATCGCATCCAATTACTACGTGAGAGGGAATCATATTGGATTCATACCCTCCAAACCCTGGAACCCCATGGCCTCAACCGAGAATATGAGGTTCATGTCTAGTTCTCTGACTATCTCCACGACTCATTATTACATATGTTGTGCTATGTGTGCATTTCTCCAAATTGCAACCTTTATGAGATTGATTACGCTGTAGTTATATGTTTGTTTTTTTTCCCCCTATCAATCATTTTTTACTATGTATTGATACTGACGCCTGTACTTGCTTCCTTTTCTCCTTCTAGGTATCCTAGTATCCTTTCTCCTTCACTCACGGGCCACTATAGCACTCTTCTGCACATTTGGGCCTCCTGACAGGTAATTATACTCCATCCAGTACACTGAGTATATCCTTGGCCCTCCCAGTGGATACAGATCGCAGCCTCTAGTATGTTCACATTTACACACTCCTGCTCAGTGCCTATGTTCCCCCTCTTGTATCTCTTACTCATACACCACTTATATTGCCATATCCATATTAGGCCCTCTATGTGCTCACACTATACCACTGCTGCCACATCCATACCATGCTTATTACACACTTACATTACTGACACATCCATGCCTCTAACAGACTTTAGGATTTTGCCTGTAGTCTCTTCTTACGTCAGCCCTACATTATGCCCACACCTCTTTCTATGATGGACACATCCCTTATCCTATCATACTCAGCGCTCAGTGTCCTGACCCTGCCTATCGTTCATCCCACACTACTGACGTCATGCTCACACCCCTCGACATGACTGACATGTCCCTGTTCCTGTCAGACTCAGTGCTCATGTGCCCAGCCCCTCCCAGCGCCCGCCCAGCACTGCTGACATCACGCACATGTGCAGTGGACACTTTCCCACCATGCATTGCGCCCGTCCAAACCGGAAGTGACGCTCCACTCAGCGTTCTCCTTATAATGGTGCTCCCCAGCCCAGTACACCCACGCTGCCATCACCACTGCCACCGCTGTTCCAGCACTACATGGTCCTCTATGAGCAGGTAACCCAGTGCATCCACCTCCTGTGGACCTCTCACTATCTCTGCTTACCATTCTCTAATGCTTGTGACTTTCCTTCCAGGCGTCTTCTCCTCTCCTCCTCTGCCTCTGTGTTTAATCCTCACATCACCACCATTCTGGTATGTAGTTCTGCTACCTTGATTACTACTATCTCTTTCCATGTAAAATGGTTATGCATATATGTACTTAACAGATGTACTTGTGCCTTCTTCAATGAGGAATATAATGTTCCTATGTACCTATTACATGATTCTATTGCCATCTGTATCATCCAGCGGACAGTGTCCTGACTTCCTCATATTGCATTGTGGTGCTTCTTCTTATGCATATTATTTCTAAACTGCCAGATACCGCTTAATGCTGAATGTGACGCCCTCCACCTACCCTCTACCCTGACGGCTGTCCCTGTGACCCGTATACCTCTGCGTCTCTATTATAAGTATGTACATATCCTGTATATAGGTGTATAAATGTATATTTGTATATATTGCTGTCTGTCACACTTGTATATATATATACTCACGGTGTACTTTTACCTCCACAGGCAACTACCTTGAGAAAGGTCTGATAAACCGAAACGTTGGTTTGTTGCTTTTGTGTCAGGGTTCACATTTTTGCAATTTTTGTCGGTTGTGAATAAAAACACTTGCATTCAAATTTCCTCTCCTTTCTTATTGAGTGCTCGGGTTCCCCTTTACTTGTTACTAATTTATTACCCGATAGCACCTATCTGTAGCAGTTGCAGCCGGACTTTTCTGTATTAAACAGTGGAGGTCCCCCACAAGTGACCCCATTTTGGAAACAAGACACCTCAAGGCTTTTATCTAGGCGTATATTGAGCATTTTTAATCCACGAATACTTCTCAGAATTTGATAAGCTTAGGTTGCCATATTGAAAATTTTCATTTTTTTCACAAAAAGGTTTCTTTAGCATCACATTTCTCACTTTTTCAAGAGGCAACAACAAAACGTGGACCCCACAGGTTGTTATCCAATTTCTTGTGAGAGCAGGGATACCCCATATGTGGCAAAAACCTCTGTTTGGATTAATGGGAAGGCTTGGAATGGAAGGAGCACCATTTGAATTTTGAAAAAGTTGAAATAAATTGCACGCACCATGTCACATTAGCAGGGCCCCTTGGGTACCTATACATCAGAAACCCCCCACAAATGACCCCATTTTGGAAACTGGACCCCTCAAGGATTTTATTCAGGAGTATAGTAAGCATTTTGAAACCACAGGTACTTCACAAAAATGTTGCAGTAGCAACAAATTTCTCACTGTTAGGCTATGTGGCCACGATCCAGCGACACGGCGTCTAGTACACAGTGCCAGCCTTCCTGCAGAGATGTGAGTGTTGTCCACGGGAGAATGCAGCTGCCCATGCCCACGATTTGGGTTCAGGCTGCTGTGGACTTTAGCTCTATTCTACCTGCACAGAACACTCATCTCCGCAGCATAAATTGACATGCTGAGGCTCGGGAACCTGCGCCACAGGTCAGTTTATGCTGCGGAGAAAAGAAGCACAGTGGGCATGAGATTTCTAAAAATTCTTCCACTGTGCTTCTACTGCACAACGCAGCGTTATGGACGCAGGGAAAACACTCTGCGCCCAAAACGCTGCAAACCCCGATTGTGGGCGCATAGCCTAAAATGCTACAATGGATGAATGGATAGATGTCAAACCAATATAACGTCCCACCCCCTGCATATTCTAAGCTGGCGCCCTTTAGTGCCTTTCATGTGGCACTAAAGGGTGCCTAGCCTTGTATTTAGCCCAAAAAAAATAATTAAAATAAATGACGTGGGGTCCCCCCTATTTTTGATAGCCAGCTAGGGTAAAGCAGACAGCTGTAGCCTGCAAACCACAGCTGACAGCTTCACCTTGGCTGGTGATCAATTTGGAGGGCTCCCCAAGCTGTTTTGTGTTTTTTTTAATTATTTATGAATAAATAATTAAAATAAAAAAACAAACGTAGGGTCCCCCCAAATTAGATCACCAGCCAAGGTGAAGCTGACAGCTGGGGTCTGGTATTCTCAGGGTGGGAAGAGCCATGGTTATTGGACTCTTCCCAGCCTAAAAATAGCAGGCCGCAGCCGCCCCAGAAGTGGCGCATCCATTAGATGCGCCAATCCTGGCGCTTCGCCCCAACTCATCCCGCGCCCTGGTGCGGTGGCAAACGGGGTAATAAATGGGGTTGATACCAGATGTGTAATGTCACCTGGCATCAAGCCCAGCAATTAGTTATGTGACGGCATCTATTTGATACCAGACATAACTAATTGACAGTAATAAAAAAAAAAAATTGACAACAAAAAAAAAATTTATTTGAAAAAACACTCCCCAAAAACATTCCATCTTTTGGCCAATTTATTAAAAAAAAAAATCGGGTCCCTGTAATCCATTGTGAAAGTCCCGCGGCGATTCTGGACCTTCTAGAATATAGGGGGCACGTGCAGACCTTCCATTTGAGGAGAGTGGGTGCAAAGAATTTGCACCCACCCTCCCCGGGTCACAGCTGCAGACTCCGTGCAGCAGCAGCAGCCAGCATCTCTGAACACAGGAAGCTGACAGCTGCGCTCTGCACATGTGACCGGCGTCTGCTGAGAAGGAGCTGGAGGAGGGGGCCGCGGGGGATCAGCGCTCCGACAGGTATGTAGGACACTGGGGAACACCGGGGTGGGGATAGGGGGTGACTTGGCAGGGCCTGGGGAGCAGGTTTCTGTCGTATGTGTCATAGCACATGCGACAGAAACCATAGGAAAGGGGGAAATGCGGCCGGCACGCTGCTGTGCGCGCCGGTATGTGCGGCGCCATGTTAGATTATCGGGAGGAAGGGGGGGTGGGGGGACACTTTGGCGACACCGGGGGACTGGAGAGGACCAGGGGATGAGATTTATCTCCCATCTGACATGTTTGTTTATGCCAGATGGGAGATAAATGATTTTTTTACTGGCGCGGTCATTTACTGTAACCTGATCATCGGTATATGGTGTATACCGGTCATCAGGTGAGCGGGGACCGGAAAAACCGGCCAGAATCATGATCTCCAGGGTCTCAGCTACCCCCGGCAGCTGAGACCCCGGATTTTTTCTGACTCTGGGGGGCGCTAGACCCTTTTTTCCGACCGCCGTTAAAAAGCGGCGGATCGTAAGAAGTACCCTAATTTGTCGCCGTTAAAAGGCGTATCGGCGGTCGTTAAGGGGTTAATACATGTTTACTATCCAAAACATGTCCAGGGGACATTTTTGGAAGAAATTGAAGGTGAATGTCTAACCATTCAGACAAATGTTCCGTAATAGAATTAATTCCTGACACTATTGGTCTAAATTTTGGTGGAAAATAATTTTTGTGAGCTTTTCGTAGTGCATGTAACAGAGGTGTAAGTGAGCAGGATGGATTGAGATAATTCTTCTGTTTTTCATCAATCAAACCCAGGTGAAAACCCTCATTTAAGATTTTCTCCAAGGATTTTTTAATATCTGCAGAGGGATCAAACTCAATTCCCCTGTAGATATTATCATCCTCTAACATGTTCAATACTTCTCTTTCATACAGGCCCACATCTAAAATCACGACTGCACCGCCTTTGTCTGTATTTTTTATAATGATGTTAGGATTATCACGTAAGGCAGTAAGAGCATTTTTTTCTTTTTTAGATAAGTTGTGATTTGAGGGCTCCTGTTTATGAAAGAGAGCTGTGAGTTCTTTTTCCACTATATTTTGAAAATCCCCCATCTGTTCACACCTGGAGGGGATAGGGTAAAACTGGGGATTAGGTGTGCTGAAATGAGGAATCGCAAAACCAGTGTTCACACCAATACCATTATCCAATGAAAGTTCACGCAAATCCTGCAAAGCCATTTGTTCACAAAAGGAATTAGGAGAAAAAAGTATGTCAGCCTGTGTACCGGGTGATGGCAATGTGTCTTCATCACCCCAAAAGTGATTTTTTACAGTTAATTTTCGAATAAATTTATTGACGTCTAATATGGCTCCAAAAAGATCAATTTTTTTTATTTGGGACAAAGTTCAGACCCTTTTTTAAAACACTTATTTCACCATCACCCAAAACACAAGGCGACATGTTAATTACAGAAAAACAATCATTGACATTTACTTATTTTTCCCCCTGGTGTAATACACTCTATTTTCTATGTTTGCGCCCCCCCCATTGTTTTTTTCAATTTTTTGGGGGAAAAGACTGGTTTTTTGATTCCCCCAAAGAGGTGGAAGCTGAGGAGCTGAGGGATTGTCCAAATTTATATCTGAAGTGTCAGTATTATAGTCTGTGGAATCCAAGTCAGTTGTCTCCGGATCTGTGGACGAAAAACTAACCCTGTTGCGTGTACTGTGTTTTTTGTTTCTCAATATTGATCGAGGACCTGTATGAGAAAATTTATGAAAAGTATGCCAGTTGTAGACTTTATTTTCTTCATAGTCTCTCAAATCTCTGACAAATTTCTTTTCTTTAAATGATATTATAGTATCCTCCAAAGTTGTTATTTTGGTGTTACATTGATCTCTTGCAGCTTTATATGAGTCAAGATTATTATATTGAACAAGAATAGTTTCAATGTCTCTAATTTTACCTTCCAGATCTAATATTTTGTTACGTTCCTGTTCAACAATAAGTTGGAATATATTTTTGGAACATTCCGATAAGGTCAAATTCCATTTAGTAATAAAATCATCATTATATTCAACTGTGGGTCTTTTGTTGAGACAAAGCCCCGTGGGATCATGTTTTTGTCTAAATATGTCTGCAATGTTTTACTATCCCACCAGGTGCGTATTCTTGCTGACATGGCTTTTTCCAGTTCCCACATGGATTTGTTAAAGTCCACAAGTGTGCCCGTGGGGCAATCTTGTCTGCTTAGGGAAAAGATTTTTGCCGTTCTCTCCATTCTCTTTTGGTCCGCAATAAAAAAAAACACTTTGACTTTGTTCATTTATGACAATTTGCATCTCCATTAATGTCAATGACAAGTCCATATATTAAGACAAAATTCTGTGAATGCCAATAATATGACTTCTTTAGAATTCCATTATATTAAGCGGGGAGCCCGGAAGGGAAGCCCAGGGAAGACATACAGATATGTGACCATATGGTTTAGAGACAGACTAAGATCAGGTCGATCGAAACGCCTCCTCTCATCTATGGGCTTCCTTTGACCATGTTATGGACTTTTTAACATGTCTTGAATAAAGAAAATTGGATTATAAGAAAAATTACTTGCGTGGATCAATTGCTGGAAATTTTCTTATTTTTGTTCTACAATGATTTGCCGACCTCCTTTTTCCCTGCAATATCCATTGCATTTGGGTCTCCTACTAAGCAGGTAAGCTGGACAAACCATATCTGTATGTCCATCCAGGACTGTATGCAGGAGTTTTTTGCCCCCCCAAAAAATTACGTGGGCTTTGTCATGTTTTTGTATGCTAGCCAGGTACAGCAGGCAGGTATGGGCTGCCCCCAACTCCCAGCTGCCTATTTGTACCCGGCTGTGAACCAAAATTATAGGAAAGCCCTTTTTTTTTATTATTTCATGAATTTCATGAAATAATTAAAATTAAAAAAATTACATGGGCTTTGCCCAATTTTTGAGCCCAGCCAGGTACAACTAGGCAGCTGGGGATTGGAATCTGCAGTGCAGAGTGCCCAACCTTTCTGGGCACCCCCGCTGCGTATTGCAGTCGGCAGCCACCCCAGAAAATGGCGCTTTCATAGAAGAGCCATCTTCTGGCGCTGTATCCAACTCTTCCAGCTGCCCTGGTGACGGGTGGTTCGCTGGGTAATAGTGGGGTTAGGGCTAGCTTTATATTATAAGTTGGCCCAAAGCCCAAAATGCATGGTGTCACGCCAATATTAGACATGGCCACCATGAATTTCTTGTACAGATTAAAAAAAAATAACACACAGAAAAATATTTTTATTAGAAATAAAACACAACACAATTAGTGACTCCATTTTTATTGAACTAAAGAACCCTCCCTCCGCAGTAATCCTGGGTCAAGGGTATAATGCCGTCCAATCCGCATCCAATATCATCTGATCAGTTTGCTGGAAGGCAAAGCGATCAGATGATGTGTCAGGTTCAAGTGCCTGAATCATATGACACAGCAGCTGATTGTATAAACGGCTTTTATACAATCAGCTGAGGCATTAGTGCAAAAAAAAAAAGCCTACACACGTCCGTGCTGACTATCGTCCGATCGCTGCAGGAGCTGCCGGTAATCAGTGAAGCGGTCTCCTGATGGCATCAGCAGATAGCCGGCCGGGCGGTAAAAAGCCGGCGTCACCACGAGACTTACGATCAGCTGATGCGTCAGGTGACCGCATCAGGTGATCCACCGCCAGGTCCTGAAGCCATCGGACATGCCTGGGAGCGTGCACACAGCCGGAGCGGCGATACTGGGAGAGGAGCTGGGAGCAGGCATGACACCAGGAGCCTGCAGACAGGTGAGTATGTCTTTTATTTTTTCTAATTTTCACTTTTGATTTCGCAGCTGCTTCCCGCTCCCGCACGGGAGCGGACCTGGCGACGCACGGGAGATTGAAGCAGCGGTGGCGGTACCGGGAGGATTCGATGACCGCAGTCTGTATATATATATTTGTGAGGGGTACTTTGCACGTTGCTACATCGCAGGTGCGATGTAGGTGGGGTCAAATCGAAAGTGACGCACATCCGACGTCGCTGTCGACATCGCAGTATGTGAATCCTTTTACATACGATTAACGAGCGCAAAAGCATCGTTATCATATGATCGGTTTAGGGTCCGACATTTCCATAAATTTGCAGCAGCGATGGTACGATGTTGTTCCTCGTTCCAGCAGGCAGCACACATCACTGTGTATGAAGCCGCAGGAGCGAGGAACATCACCTTACCTGTGTCCCGGCTGCAATGAGGAAGGAAGGACGTGGGCGGGATGTTTACATCCCACTCATCTCCGCCCCCCCTGCTTCTATTGGCCGCCTGCCGTGTGACATCGCTGTGACGCCGCGCGACCCACCCCTTTAGGAAGGCGGTGGGTCGCCGGCCAGAGCGACGTCGCAGGGCAGGTAAGTGCATGTGAAGCTGCCGTAGCGATAAGGGTTCGCTATGGCAGCAATCACAAGATATCGCTGCTGCGACGCGGGCGGGGATTATCGCGCTCGACATCGCAGCATCAGCTTCGGATGTCGTAGTGTGCAAAGTACCCCTAACAGTAAGTGTATATGTGGAATAGTGTTTCCACTTTACTTCCGGGTGGAGCTATACAATGCATATACAGTCACCCATAAAATGGCGACACATTACTATGAAATACACCACCTCCTCTTTTGGGTGCAGGATAACACCCAAAAGGGGAGGAGAATAGGCATGTCATCTAGTGATTGCCCAAATTTGCAGCTATCGTAATTCTACTAAGGATTACTATAGCTTTTTGATGTGTACACAGGAAGATGCTCCCCCTACTGGTAATTATAAGTTTTTTTTATATAAAAGTTTTATTTTACATGTTTAAAAGTTGAATTACATTAAGAAAATCAATGTTACACAATTATAATAATATTGTTTGCTGATTTGACCTAGAAAACAAAAAAATTAGACGATACAGTCCCTTTAAGATGAACTTTGTAAGATTTTTTGCTGGGTGATAAAAGGTTCAAGCCACTCTTCAGACACACCTGATCATTAGGAAGCATGCATGACCTCTCATTAAGGGGCACTTTGCACACTGCGACATCGCAGGTGCGATGTCGGTGGGGTCAAATTGAAAATGACGCACTTCCGGCATCGCATGCGACATCGCAGTGTGTAAAGGCTGGATGATACGATTAACGAGCGCAAAAGCGTCGTAATCGTATCATCGGTATAGCGTCGGCGTAATTCATAATTACGCTGACGCAATGGTCCGATGTTGTTCCTCGCTCCTGCGGCAGCACACATCGCTGTGTGTGAAGTCGCAGGAGCGAGGAACGTCTCCTACCGGCCTCACTGCGGCTTCCGTAGGATATGCGGAAGGAAGGAGGTGGGCAGGATGTTTACATCCTGCTCATCTCCGCCCCTCCGCTCTGATTGGCCGCCTGCCGTGTGACGTCGCAGTGACGCCGCACGACCCGCCCCCTTAACAAGGAGGCGGGTCGCCGGCCACAGGGACGTCGCACGGCAGGTGAGTGTGTGTGTGAAGCTGGCGTAGCGATAACTTTCGCTACGCCAGCTATCACCACATATCGCTGCTGCGACGGGGGCGGGCACTATCGCACTCGGCATCGCAGCATCGGCCTGCGATGTCGTAGTGTGCAAAGCCCGCCTAAGACTGATGTGAACAATGTTGGTTTTCATAAATTGGGGCCTTCATTTCTCAAAGTGAATCTGTCTATTCTGACAGATTGCTATGAAAGATAAGGTCTTTGAATGTTAAAACTGCAAAACAGGAAATATCATCATTTTTTTGACACTCAGTGGAATGTAGAGTGGTTCTCTGAGAATAAAATAAAATAAAATCACTGATATCATTCAAGCCTTTTCTAGTCCCATCATTATGGACTGCAGACTGAATACACAGTTCCGAGACCTGTGTTTCAACTCACAAGAGCTGTATCACAAATACCTCAGTCAGCGGCCAGCTGTAATAAGCGAAGAAATTCTTTAATTTATGTCCAGCTTTAGCCACCTCCACCAGTCTGAACGTTTTATAGCAGTGCACAGGAGACTGCATCCAAATGTAAAACAAATAAACATTGAGGAGAATGTTCCTGGAGATTACCCCAACTATGTTCAGCAAGGAAGACATATATTTATTCACATATTACAGCCTAAGATATGTCAGTTGTAGAGTTGAGCGATGTTTGAGTCGAACGGTTCGCCAATTTCAAATTTGAGTTATTTTGGGCAGTGTTCAAGTCGTTCGACGACCTCAAACGATTTGCTTCAAGTTCGGCCATTCGAGTTACCGTTCGATAATGATTCAATCAACAAAAGCGTGGCTTTTCACAGTAAGGCTATGTGCATCCTGCGTCCTCAGCACAATGCCTCTCTCTTTCCTACTCTTTCCTACTCACCGATCACTGGTGCGGTGCTGCACAGCTGTGACAAAGCTCCGGCGGCTTTTGTTCTTTTGAAAATGGCTGCCGCTTCATTGTTCAATCTGGTATTCCCTGCTTTCCCCACCCACCGGCGGCCATGATTGGTTGCAGTCAGACACACCCCCACGATGAGTGACAGATGTCTCACTGCAACCAATCACAGCCGCGGGCGTGTCTATATCGTGCAGTAAAAGAAATAAATAAATAATAAAAAAAAACTGCAGTTCCCCCCAATTTTGATACCAGCCAGGATAAAGCCACACGGCTGGAGGCTGGTATTGTCAGGATTGGGAGTGCCACGTTACGGGGAGCCCACCACCCTAACAATATCAGCAGGCAGCCGCCTGGAATTGCTGCATCCATTAGATGCGACAGTCTCGGGACTCTACCCAGCGCATCCCAAATTGCCCTGGTACAGTGGCAATCGGGGTAATAAGGGGTTAATCATGGCAGGCGTCTCCCCGAGATACCTTCCATGATTAACCTGTAAGTGAAAGTAAAGGAACAGACACAACGAAAAATTATTTATTTGGAATAAAAGACGAAAAAACACCCTCTTTCACCATTTTATTAAAATCCCCAAATACCCCTCCAGGTCCGACGTAATCCACAGAGGTCTCACGACGCATCCAGCTCTGCTACATGAAGCTGACAGGAGTGCCGTAGAACACGAGCGCTCTGTGTCAGATCCACGCAGGAATGAAGTAAGCTGTGCTGTCAGCGGGGACGTCACTGAGGTAATGCCTGCATGTGTTCAAGGATGATGATGGGGGTGGTAGTGCCTGCGTGTGTGTGAGGAGGATGAGTGCCATAGTGCCTGCATGTGTGCGGTGATGAGTGCGGTAGTGCCGGTGTTTGCCCTCCCATCCATCCATCCCTCCATCCCTCCCTCCATCCATTCATCCCTCCCTCCATCCCTCCCTCCATCTCTCCATCCATTCATCCCTCCCTTCATCCCTGCCTCCATCCCTCCATCCATTCATCCCTCCCTTCATCCCTCCCTCCATCCCTCCATCCATCCCTCTATCCCTCCCTACATCCCTCTATCCATCCATCCCTCCATTCCTCCCTCCATCCATTCATCCTTCCCGCCATCCCTCCCTCCATCTCTCCATCCATCCAACCCTCCATCCATCCCTCTATCCCTCCCTCCATCCCTCTATCCAGTCATCCATCCCTCCATCCCTCCCTTCATCCATTCATCCCTCCCGCCATCCCTCCCTGCATCTCTCCATCCATTCATCCCTCCCTTCATCAATCCCTCTATCCCTCCATCCATCCCTCTATCCCTCAATCCATCCATCCCTCCATCCATCCCTCCAATCACCACCCACCATCCATTCATCCATCCCTCCATCCCTCCCTCCAAGCCTCCATCCCTCCATCCATCCCTCCATCCATCCATCCCTCCATCTATCTATTACTCCATCCATTCATCCATCCCTCCATCCCTTCATCCCTCCCTCCATCCATCCATCCCTCCATCCATCCTTCCATCCCTCCCTCTATCCATTCATCCATCCCTCCATCGTTCCCTCCATCTCTCTATCCATCCCTCTATCCATCCCTCCATCCATTCATCCCTCCCTTCATCCCTCCCTCCATCCATCCCTCTATCCATCCATCCCTCATTCCATCCCTCCATCCATTCATCCATCCCTTCATCCATTCATCCATTCATCCATCCCTTCATCCCTCCATCCATCCCTATATCCCTCCATCCATCCATCAAACCATCAATCCCTCCATCCATTCATCCCTCTCTCCATCCATCCATCCATCCCTCCCTCCCTCCATCCCTCCATCCATCCCTTTATCCCTCCATCCATCCCTCTATCCATCCATCCCTCCATCCATCCCTCATTCCATCCCTCCATCCATTCTTCCATCCCTTCATTCCTCCCTCCATCCCCCCAGCCATCCCTATATCCCTCCATCCATCCATCCATCCATCCATCAAACCATCAATCCCTCCATCCATTCATCCCTCTCTCCATCCATCCATCCATCCATCCATCCCTCCATCCATCCTTGTAGCTGAATAATCTACTTCTGATTTCTCAAGTGCTATGCAGAGGTCAAGATTACCAACTCTTCCTATGCTTTTCATTAGAAGCAGTGGCTGAATGGATAGAGCTACTGCCTAAGGAGAATTAGTTCACAAGTTCGAGTCCCAGCGTTCCCGGTAAAGAATTTAATTTACTTTTAATTTTAAATTATAATTATTACTTATTTATAATTATAATTTAATTTAATTATGCACTGACTGGAGGAGCCGGACATCAGCTGTGAGCCATGGGACACACCTCTAAAATCGGAGCTGTTCATGGAATGAGGCTGCATTGCTCTCTCCTCTCTCTCCTCTCTTTCTTCTCTCTTCTCTCTCTCTCTTCTCTCTCCTCTCTGTCTTCTCTCTCTTCTCTCCTCTTCTCTCCTCTTCTCTCTCTCCCTCTCTCATCTCTCTCCTCTCTCTCTCTCATCTCTCTCCTCTCTCTCTCTCTCTTCTCTCTCTCTCCTCTCTCTCTTCTCTCTCTTCTCTCTCTCTTCTCTCCTCTTCTCTCTCTCCTCTCTTCTCTCTCTCTTTTTTCTCTCTCTTCCTCTCTCCCTCCCTCTCTTTTCTCTCTCTACTTTCTCTCTCTACTTTCTCTCTCTTTTCTCTTTCTTTTCTCTCTCTTTTCTCTCTCTCAGACCTGGTGATGATCAGCTGATGCGGTCACCTGACGGAATCAGCTGACACTATAAGTCGAGCGGTAAGGCCGGCTTTTTACTATCAGCTGCTGCTGTCGGACAGGAGTCTGCACAGAAATGTGTAGTTTGTTTGTTTTTTGGGGTTTTTTTGCACTGATGTATCAGCTGATTGTATAAAAGCCGTTTATACAATCAGCTGCTGTGTCATGTGTTTCAGGCCCATGAACCTGACACATCATCTGATCACTTTGCCTTCCAGCAAACCGATCAGATGATTTTGGATCTGGATTGAACGGCTCGGGACCCTTGACCCAGGATTACTGCGGAGGGGGGTTCCTTATTTCAATAAAGATGGAGTCACTAATTGTGCTGTGTTTTATTTCTAATAAAAATATTTTTCTGTGTGTTGTGTTTTTTTTATCTGTACAAAAAATTCATGGCGGCCATGTCTAATATTGGTGTGACACCATGAATTTCGGGCTTAGGGCCAGTTGATAATATACAGCTAGCCCTAAACTAATTATTACCCCGCGAGCCTCCCGTCACCAGGGCAGCTGGAAAAGTTGGATACAGCGCCAGAAGATGGCGCTTCTATGAATGCACCATTTTCTAGGGCGGCTGCGGATTGCAATTCGCAGCAGGGGTGCCCAGAAAGCTTAGGCACCCTGCGCTATGGATTCCAATCCCCAGATGCCTAGTTGTACCTGGCTGGACACAAAAATTAGGCGAAGCCCACATCATTTTTTTTTCTTATTACTTCATGAAATTCATGAAATAATTAAAAAAAAAGGGCTTCCCTATATTTTTGGTTCCCAGCCAGGTACAACGAGGCAGCTGGGGATTGGAATCCGCAGCACAGGTTAACCCGAGCTTTCTGGGCCCCTCTGCTGCGAATTGCAGTCCGCAGCCACCCCAGAAAATGGCGCTTTCATAGAAGCGCCATCATCTGGCGCTGTATGCAACTCTTCCAGCAGCCCTGAAGCCGGGTGACTTGCTGGGTAATAATGGGTTAATACTAGCTTTGTTCAAATAGCTAGACTAGCTAGTATTAACCCCTTCACCCCCGGCCACTAAAACACCCTAATGACCGGGCCATTTTTTGCAATTCTGACCAGTGTCACTTTGACAGGTTGTAACTCTGGAACGCTTCAACGGATCCTGGCGATTCTGAGATTGTTTTTTCGTGACATATTGTACTTCATGTCAGTGGTAAATTTAGGCCGATATTTTTTGTGTTTATTTGTGAAACTTTAGGAAATTTTGCGAAAATTTTGAAAATTTCGCAATTTTCAAACTTTGAAAATTTATGCCCATAAATCTGAGAGATATGAAGCACAAAATAGTTACTAAGTAAAATTTCCCACATGTCTACTTTACATCAGCGCTATTTTTTAAACAAATTTTTTTTTCGTTAGGAAGTTAGAAGGGGTCAAAGTTCATCAGCAATTTCTCATTTTTCCAACAAAATTTACAAAATAATTTTTTTAGGGACCACATCTTATTTGAAGTGACTTTGAGAGGCCAATGTGACAGTAAATACCCAAAAGTGACCCCATTCTAAAAACTGCACCCCTCTTACTGCTCAAAACCACATCCAAGAAGTTTATTAACCCTTTAGGTGCTTCACAGGAACCAAAGCAATGTGGAAGGAAAAAATGAAAATTTTACTTTTTAACACAAAAATGTTACTTTAGCCATAAAATTTTCATTTTCACAAGGGAGAATAGAGAAAGTGCACCATACAATTTATTGTGCATTTTCTCCTGAGTACGCTGATACCCCATATGTGGTAAAAATCAATTGTTTGGGCACACGGCAGAGCTCGGAAGGGAAGGAGCGCCATTTGAATTTTTGAACGCAAAATTAGCTGGAGTCATTAGCGGACGCCATGTCGGGTTTGAAGACCCCCTGAGGTACCTAAACAATGAAGCTCCCCCATAAGTGACCCCATTTTGGAAACTAGAGCCCTCAAATATTTTTTCTAGATGTTTGGTGAGCACTTTGAACCCCTGGGGTCTTCACAGAAGTTTATAACGTTGAGCCTTGAAAAGAAAAAAAAAAATGTTACCACAAAACTGTTGCTTCAACTAGGTAGCTTTTTTTCACAAGGGTATCTTGAAAAAGTGCACCATAAAATGTGTTGTGCATTTTCTCCTGAGTACGCAGATACCTCATATGTGGTGGAAATCAAATGTTTCGGCATATGGCAGGGCTCGGAAGGTAAGAAGCACCATTTGATAGCAAAATTGGTTGGAATCATTAGCTGACGTAATGTTGCATTTGGAGACCTCCTGAGGTGCCAAAAAATGGAGCTCCCCCACAAGTGACCTCATTTTGGAAACTAGAGCCCTCAAATAATTTTTCTAGATGTTTGGTGAGCACTTTGAACACCTGGGGGCTTCACAGACGTTTATAATGTTGAGCCGTGAAAAGAAAAAAAAAAATGTTACCACAAAACTGTTGCTTCAACTAGGTAGCTTTTTTTTCACAAGGGTATCAGGAAAAAATGCACAATGTAATTTATAGTGCATTTTCTTCTGAGTACAACGATACCTCATATGTGGTGGAAAGTAATTGTTTGGGCGCATGGCGGGGCTTAGAAGAGAAGGAACGCCATTTTACTTTTCAAACACACAGACGCGGTGCTCTGATCGGCCACTGCAGGACGCACGGTCGGATGAAATACAAAAAGCGTCGGGGATACGGAAAAAAAAAACCAGTCACGCCAAAAATTGAGCAGGGATGCCGATCCATTATGTGCATCCCTGATCAGCGCTCGGCGGGACGCACGGACAGATGCGATACAAAAAGCGTCAGGGATACAGAAAAAAAGTCACACCAAAAATTGACCATTGATGCAGATACGTTATGTGCATCCCTAATCAGCGCTCGGCGGGACGCACGGACGGATGCGATACAAAAAGCATCGGGGATACGAAAAAAAAAAAGTCACGCCAAAAATTGAGCAGGGATGCAGATATGTTATGTGCATCCCTGATCAGCGCTCAGCGGGACGCACGGACGGATGCGATACAAAAAGCGTCGTGGATACGAGAAATAAAAAGTCCCGCCGAAAACGGACCACGGATGCAGATACGTTATCTGCATCCCTGATTAGCGCTCGGATGAATGGACGGATGAGGTGTAAAAATGGACATGGGATACAGAAAGAAAAAAAAAAAAGTTATACTCACAGTACCTAGAGGATTAGCAAGAGGATCACTAACCAGAAGAACTGCAGGAGGAACAGAAGGCAGAGAGCTGGACAGCTTTACAGGAGCAGCAGGCAGGACGTTGGACAGCTCTGCAGAATACCCAGGAAGGACCCAGCGATGGAGGCAGATGCGATGGGGCCAGTGAAGACCTCGGACGACCCGGTGAAGACAGGTAAGATGGCATCGGGGGGGAGATCAGAGGGGGAGGGGGAGAGCAGAGGGTCAGGGGGAGAGTAGAGGGGGAGTGGGAACTGGGATACCGGAGAAGGAGCTGCATAAGCAGAATAGAGATCATGGGGGAGGCAGGGAGATCGCGGGGGGAGCAGATCGGGATGTCGTGGGGCAGATCAGGGTGTGGGGGGGCAGATCGCAGGGGGGCACGGGCAGGGGCCATCACGTGAGCGCACAGGGGGCGTCACGGGAGCGTGCAGGGGCTGTCAAGGGAGCGCGCACGGGCTGCAAGGTGAGCACAATACTCACAGTACTCATGTGGAGCAGGAGCAGTGACATCAGCGGCGGTGGCAGCGGTGGCGTGGTACCACAAGTACCAGCCAGTCCATGCTGCAGACATGTTGGGGGAGTGCTTCCCAGACCAGCACAGGCCTGGGGAGGGCGGCCACCTGAAGATCAGACTGCCCCACTGCACACTGATTGGAGCAATTGTGCATCATAGCACAATCGCTCCAATCAGTGCTACAGGGGCTGGGGGCGCCATGTTTGAGGTCCACCTATGATCTGCTGTAGCTGCTACAGCATCTCATAGCTGGATCTCACAGTATCACACTAATTCAGGCATTTTTTTTGCCGAAATTAGTGCGAACGATGTGGTTGGCGGTTCAGATTTAAACAGTCAATCACATCAATCGTCGATGAGGGGTGGCGATGCCACCCCCCTGGGGTCAAGCAAAGGTCCCCTGCTGTAAGTAACAGCAGGGGACATCATTTGAAAGCCGTTGCTATGGCCACGGCAATCAAATGAACTTTAGGCAGTAAAGTTACGTCCCTGGTCGTTAAGTCACGTTAAAATAGGACGTAATTTTACTGCCCGCGGTTGTGAAGGGGTTAAGCCAGAGATTCTTAGTGTCAGGCAAGTTTGACCCGGCCATTAAGAATCTCCAATAAAGGGTTAAAAAAAAGACACCACACAGAGAAAAAATACTTTAATAGAAATAAATACACAGACACACTTAGAGTCTCCATGTTTATTACTCCCTCTCACCGCTCCACGATCCTGGTCTTCTGTCTTCTTTCTCCTTCAACCCATGCAGCTCTGCTACATCAGACAGCAGTGCATGGGAGGAAGACGCTGCTGCTCCCGTGCAGTATAATCACTCAGTGAGTGAGCAGAGGCTGCGGGTTGTAAGCGGTGACGTCACCGCTGCCACCGTAGAAATAGTAATCTGACAGGCGGGTTACTATAGCAACAGTGATCTCTGTTATTCACCGGCTGTGCCATCCAGTCTTTGCATGTAGGCTGACTCTGTAAAGAACACCGACATGCAGGGATGGGGAGTCGATCATGTGCCAGAGCATCTCGCCGGTACACGGAGATGCTGGAACGTGTACTGCGTACCGGAGATCTGCACTGACAGGACCTAGCATGACGTCTAGCCATGTGACCAGTCTGTAGCCGATGAGATAATACACACGTGACTGGTCACATGCTATGACGACGTCACAGAAGGTCCTATCATCAGTGCTTGTTATCGGGAGGGCACAGCGATGATCGGAAGGAAAAAAGCGGCAGGAGACAGAGTGCAGAACGCATCACGGGGACCTGTAAGTATAATGGCAATGTTTACTAACTGTATGTGCACATGTATAATGTGTTTTTATGTGTTTGTGTTTGCCTGCCATTGTTTTCAATGGAGTTCGAAGGTGTTCGTCGAACGTTCGCCGAACGGAGCCGCCGTTCGACGAACCGAACCGAACTCGAACACTAGGGGGGTGGCTCATCTCTAGTCAGTTGATACACATATCTTGGGTGCTAGCTGTGACGCCCCAGGTCTGTGGGGAACTCGGTCCCGGGCGTGTAGTGCACAGGGGGAACAGTCATGGTCGTGGCCAATGTTCGGCTCCGTGACCCTGGAGGTCGCTTTGATAAAAGGGATGAAAAATGGGAAAAATAAAATAAAAGTTTTCGACTACTCCACTTTTGGTGTTTGGCCAGGTTATTGAAGCCACCGCTGCAGGGTCATGCTGGGGTTGGTGGAGTAATGCAGCTTAGGAGTTTGGGGCCTTCCTCAAGCAGGGCTAGGCTCCAGCAGTGGATGATGAAGGGGCTATAGTAGGGGACAGTCAGTGTATGTGTACAGAGGCAAAAAGGAAACAGTCCACACTGGTATTGAAGTTTCAACTTGCCTTTTTACTTTGGCTTGATACCTGGACCCGCTGGTGCCGGATTCAGGTGTTCCTGCTTCCCTTGTTCTCCATGCCAGCTGTGACCTAGGGTAGCTGTCCACCATGCACATTTGTTGGTTGTGGGCTCCCATGGTTTAGAGCTTCTGGTGGAGCCCCTCCATTTCAGTGTTGGTCCTATTGCAGACAGCCTGGACTATTTAATGGGTGGACTTTTGTCCCTGATCCAAAGTCTCCACTTTGCTGCTGATGCTTCAGACTGTTTGATTGGTGAGAGACCCTGGAGATCCCCTCACCTGGCAGATTTAACAGTTGACCATAAAGTGTACCACTGTCATAGGGTTTGCACACTGCCTTGTGCTGAGTCCTGTGAGCCTTGGTTCCGTACTTGCCCAGGCACCCTATGGTTCCTGGAGTCCTATACTTCAACAGGTAACCCACGGTTCCTGGAGTCCTGGTTCCTTACTCTACAGTCCTTGTTTCCTTTACAGCGTCCAGTTCTTTCTTTAGGTCTTTTCACCTTTCCTTCTTTACTTCACTCCTCACTCTCTCACTCCTAACGCCCCTTACTCCTTCACTTCCAACACTCCTCACTCCTTTACTTCTAACTCTCTTCTTCTCTTCCTCCCGCCAACTTCCCAACTGACCAATCGCTTCTCCCCTCGCGCGGTCTCTCCCTACAGATTGGGTGGCAATTAGCCGATAAGTGCTCATCCCTTTTACCTGTTGCTAGGCAGTCTCCCAGTCTGGAATTAGGGTTAAGTATGTGGCCTGAGGGTGCTGGTTTGTTGACTGGTATGGATATTCCGGGGTTTGGGTTTGCACAGCTCACATTTATTTGTGGCATCTGAGACCTCAGGGGTGCTACATATATATCTTCATTTTACAGCTGACACATGACTAGGATGGGCTTCAGTTTAAATTATACGAGGGATGCAATTTTATCTAATTCTTGGAGAACTACTTTAAGTTTACAAAATCCATTGAGTGAATTAAGAAAGTGATATAGAAAATAAAAAAAACCCAAAATATTTGAACAATTATGTTTAACAAATATCAGATTCAAAAGAATTAAAGTTACTGCTTAAAGAAAACAATTAATCAACCCCATACATATCACATTCCACCACTCACTTGGCCTCTGCAGGTGTAGGCTTCCATTCTTATCCTCTAAAAGCTGGAAAGGGCTAGAAATGCCTACTCAGCAACAGTAGTGACCCGGCTTACTCTTTAATTGACTGAGAAGGCAACTCCAGTGTGTTGAGAAGGGAGTTAGGAAGAATAGAACAGTGATGACAAGAAAACCAGATAAAGGAATCTGTGCAGGATCTATCCAGGTAATTACAGTTAGGTCCAGAAATATTTGGACAGTGACACAATTTTCGCGAGTTGGGCTCTGCATGCCACCACATTGGATTTGAAATTAAACCTCTACAACAGAATTCAAGTGCAGATTGTAACGTTTAATTTGAAGGTTTGAACAAAAATATCTGATAGAAATTGTAGGAATTGTACACATTTCTTTACAAACACTCCACATTTTAGGAGGTCAAAAGTAAATGGACAAATAAACCAAACCCCAAAAAAATTTTTTTATTTTCAATATTTTGTTGCGAATCCTTTGGAGGCAATCACTGCCTTAAGTCTGGAACCCATGGACATCACCAAACGCTGGGTTTCCTCCTTCTTAATGCTGTGCCAGGCCTTTACAGCCGCAGCCTTCAGGTCTTGCTTGTTTGTGGGTCTTTCCGTCTTAAGTCTGGATTTGAGCAAGTGAAATGCATGCTCAATTGGGTTAAGATCTGGTGATTGACTTGGCCATTGCAGAATGTTCCACTTTTTTGCACTCATGAACTCCTGAGTAGCCTTGGCTGTATGCTTGGGGTCATTGTCCATCTGTACTATGAAGCGCCGTCCGATCAACTTTGCGGCATTTGGCTGAATCTGGGCTGAAAGTATATCCCGGTACACTTCAGAATTCATCCGGCTACTCTTGTCTGCTGTTATGTCATCAATAAACACAAGTGACCCAGTGCCATTGAAAGCCATGCATGCCCTTGCCATCACATTGCCTCCACCCTGTTTTACAGAGGATGTGGTGTGCCTTGGATCATGTGCCGTTCCCTTTCTTCTCCAAACTTTTTTCTTCCCATCATTCTGGTACAGGTTGATCTTGGTCTCATCTGTCCATAGAATACTTTTCCAGAACTGAGCTGGCTTCATGAAGTGTTTTTCAGCAAATTTAACTCTGGCCTGTCTATTTTTGGAATTGATGAATGGTTTGCATCTAGATGTGAACCCTTTGTATTTACTTTCATGGAGTCTTCTCTTTACTGTTGACTTAGAGACAGATTCACCTACTTCACTGAGAGTGTTCTGGACTTCAGTTGATGTTGTGAATGGGTTCTTCTTCACCAAAGAAAGTATGCGGCGATCATCCACCACTGTTGTCATCCGTGGACGCCCAGGCCTTTTTGAGTTCCCAAGCTCACCAGTCAATTCCTTTTTTCTCAGAATGTACCCGACTGTTGATTTTGCTACTCCAAGCATGTCTGCTATCTCTCTGATGGATTTTTTCTTTTTTTTCAGCCTCAGGATGTTCTGCTTCACCTCAATTGAGAGTTTCTTAGACCGCATGTTGTCTGGTCACAGCAACAGCTTCCAAATACAAAACCACACACCTGTAATCAACCCCAGACCTTTTAACTACTTCATTGATTACAGGTTAACGAGGGAGACGCCTTAAGAGTTATTTGCAGCCCTTAGAGTCCCTTGTCCAATTACTTTTGGTCCCTTGAAAAAGAGGAGGCTATGCATTACAGAGCTATGATTCCTAAACCCTTCTCCGATTTGGATGTGAAAACTCTCATATTGCAGCTGGGAGTGTGCACTTTCAGCCCATATTATATATATATAATTGTATTTCTGAACATGTTTTTGTAAACAGCTAAAATAACAAAACTTGTGTCACTGTCCAAATATTTATGGACCTAACTGTATTATATAATTTATTTGTTACACATTCTAAGCCCTGTAAAGAATAATTTAAGGAAATATTAGCCCAATTCTGATTCCACATTTGCTTTAAAATGGAATGTTGTTTATATTATATAGTTTAATAAAAAAATTCTTTGACAATATGAATGTCATCACAGTGTAGTGAAGCACACATGACGTTGTGCAGAACCTACTTTTCAGAAGGGGTGCAAGGATTGTTGGCCGTAGGAGTAGGTTTGCCCGGCTCTGAGCTGTTGGACACAATCATGCCCGGTTGACCTCGGTCCTACAAATTATTTTTGTTCAACCCTAAGATATTTTCTTTTATTAAGTAGCCTAAAAGTAACAAACATTTTTTAAATTATTTTCATGAATGTAAAATAAACAACTTTGCAAATAATCTTAATGAAATATTTCTTCTTGTTCTGTGCATTTTTTTTAAATCTAAGCAGTGACATTGCTGTATTTTTTAAAACTGATGCCTTAGACAGAACATGGGCTTAAGATCAAAATGTGAGTCCTAATGACAAAGTAAAAAAACTACCTATAGAAACATAATCAGGCTTAAAATATCACTGACATCAAATAAAGAGATCTATGTCACATAAATTGCAACTACTGGTCAATATTATGTTTTTTTCTGGTTTTGACTGGCATTTAATTGCGGTGTGTCTGCACTGGTATACAAGTTAAGTGGGGACTTTTTCCACACATTCAAGCACTGATCAGAAAAAGCAGAATAACACTAAATATTATGTGACTTTATGAAGAAATGATTGATGCGTTCTGGGCTTAAATCATGACAACGATGATCAGTATTAAGTTTTCATGGCCTTGACTGACACTTAATGGCTTATCTTTTCTGACAGATGGCTAAGTTCTAACATAAAAAATACCTAAGATGCACTTACTAAGCTTTTGTCAAAATTGAGTTCAAAATAGCACATCACCTGTGTACAGCGTGAGCATATTCTATATAACTTTTTGACTTCAAGAAAAACTGCGACACTATTAACCAGTTCATGTCTACATATTCTGTCAAATAAAAGCTTGTTAAAACATTGTATCTTCGTATTCATTTCTAATTTCTAAGTAACAATGTAGAAAAAACAGCTGTGGAAAAACAAGCGCAATAGGGTCTTACCCCAATATGTAAGGGGTGGGGATAGGGGAGTAAAACTACTCACCAATTGTAGTTGTGAGAAGCCACAACTACTATAATCGCATAAATCAACCGATCCAAGGCTGCAGCCACCAATGGTAGATAACAGAGAGCACAAGAGAGAGGTGTTCAATGCCGCGCCAATAGATCACCTCAGAAGATGTTCAGATCAGTGTCACTTTATTGTCATTCAGGTCGACGCGTTTCTGGGGCATCTGCCCCCTGGCATCTATAGGGAGAGGTGAGGGATGTTGTCCTCAGTGGGGTGCCGCTGTCCCACTCCCCCTCCGATGCCGGGCACTGATGTGGGCAGTGTATGATGTAATATGACAGTCTACATTGCACAGCACCTCCCTGTCATATTACACCATACACTGCCCACATCAGTGCCCGGCATCGGAGGGGGAGTGGGACAGCGGCACCCCACTGAGGACAACATCCCTCACCTCTCCCTATAGATGCCAGGGGGCAGATGCCCCAGAAACGCGTCGACCTGAATGACAATAAAGTGACACTGATCTGAACATCTTCTGAGGTGATCTATTGGCGCGGCATTGAACACCTCTCTCTTGTGCTCTCTGTTAAGTAACAATGTAGGCATTTCAGCTATGTTTGCATTGATATCATTGTCACTTTTCCTCCTTAGGGAAGCACATAAAATTATGTGAGGAACAGTTGCTGCAGATCTCTAGCACTAATGGATATTATGTTAAAAAGTTGCATAATTACTATGGAAAATCAAATCAAGAATGTATTTGCTCATTATGTGTAATAGCGTTTTTTTTATTTTCATTTCTATGTTTCATTTCTATATGTGCCTTATGTCTTCACTCTTCACAACATTTTTGATAATGTTTTGTTTTTACTATTTAAAACCATTCTCAGGTTGCAATGCACATCACAACTATTGGATAGTCAAAAATGTACAAATATAGCATAAATACTGTATACTTAACCGAGTATCGAAACATTTTTTTTTTCAGAAAAAAGAAAAAACACATGGAACCGCTCACCAATGTAGGACTGCTTGGAAAACCTCCTTCCATAGATCCAAGATCCAAGCGGGGACAAGCGATAGAATAGCAGAAAACTGGAAGAAGAAAAAGTCCAGCTCAAGATCCTCCGGATAAGATAAAAAGTAACTTTTATTAAACCATTCAAAAATTCTTAAAATACATTGGCAATGAGGTACTGACTCTATAGGTGGTAGGTAAATAGAGACAATGCGTTTTGGCATTCAGGTTACCTGGGGAAGGCGACTGAACACTGAAACGCGTTGTCTCTGTTGACCTACGACCTATAGAGTCAGTACCTCCTTTCCCGTGTATTTTGCCAATTTTTTAATGGTTTAATAAAAGTTACTTTTTATCTTTTCTAGAGGATCTTGAGCTGAACTTTGTCTTCTTCCATTTTTCTGCTATTTTTTGTTTAAAGTTGGCCATCTCACACAAAACATATTTGGGTATCAAACCAAGAACAAATGTAAGGAAGGACACATCTTTTTTAAATGTAAAGCCAAGTTCAAAAAGGCTAAACTGAAAAAACAAAATGACAGTGTAATGGTGGTGCACTGGGTTTTAAACAACTCCATCCATA
Organism: Anomaloglossus baeobatrachus; assembly: GCF_048569485.1. Taxonomy (NCBI): domain Eukaryota; kingdom Metazoa; phylum Chordata; class Amphibia; order Anura; family Aromobatidae; genus Anomaloglossus; species Anomaloglossus baeobatrachus. The sequence goes on along the minus strand of NC_134355.1, from coordinate 414,358,917 downwards.
TCCATTAGAAAAAAATATACACAGATATAAGTAACATCCTATAATTTTTTAATGCTCGACATGATCTAATCATATATTTGTTGTGGATTTATTCAATTGATCAACATGAGTTACATATAATTGCAGTTATTGATGCAACATCAATTGAAAAAGTCTATGGAGGAAGTAGCAAAGTCAATTTTCAAAAAATCATAAGCACAGTAACAGCAAAGGACTTTTTCCACCAATGGTGTAAATCTCAGCAAATCGTTTTGCCCCAAGGTCTGCCCAAAACAAATTAGGTGAAATTAAAACCTAGGCTTGAACTATGTGACCATCATGTCACTGAATATTAATATAGAATATACTTTTTAATTATATCTTGTTTGTATTTGGAATTGAAGTCTTTTACTTCACATCACTGGGTGGTCTGCTCTATGACACTTTATACACTGCAACACAGGATAGCAGGTAAGTAAATTGTTTGCTGCTTGTACCTGAGGATTGTACCCCTGCTGTAATGAAAAGACTTAAAAATGGTCTCCATTACTATCTTGGGAAACTTTTAGACTGGGGGTTTAACTTGATGGATTGAACCTTTGTGACTCTAATTCAGTCCGTGAGGACCAAGTTTCTGAGCATAATGTTGACCCTTTTTCACCAACTGTAACACCTGTTGTTATAGACAATGAGGAACATACTGATCACGATGAGACGCAGATACCAGATTGGGATGACAACTTAAATATTCGGTCAGGGCAAGAAGAGGCTCGGTCTGAGGGGGAGGGGAGTGCAAACACAACAATTGATGAGGAAGTTCTAGATCCCACCTACTGTCAACCCACAGTCAGGCACTCGAGGAGGTCAACAGGGGTGGTGGAGGAGGATGCAACTGATGACGAAGTTACCTTGCGCCTTCCTGGACAGAGTCGGAGTACTGGTAGCACGTCTACAAGTGCATCCTCAGCCACCACTCTGCCTCTGAGCACTAGTCGGGGTGGATCAACAGGTCGCATGCCCTCTAAGCCTTGCCTAGCCTGGTCCTTTTTTGACATAGCAAAAGATCGCCCAAATTATGTGATCTGTAAAATTTGTCATGATTCTGTTAGTAGAGGTCAAAACCTCAGCAGTTTGACAACTTCTTCAATGAATCGTCACATGAATAAATATCATATGTCCCGGTGGGAAGCTCACCGTGCTGCAATGCGGCCTAGCCGAGCGAACCATCCACCGCCTGCCCCTTCCAGTGCATCCGCGCGCTCTTCATCTTCTAGGACTGTGGGGACAGCTGTCACACCTGGTTTTCCACGCACAACTTCCACCACTGTAACCGCAACAGGCAGTTTGCTTGGTAGGTCGTCAGTTGGTTTGGAAGGGGAAACAAGTGTGTGTGTACAGCTCTCTCAGACATCGATAGCACCAACGTTGGATGAAGGCAACATCATGGCTACGCCTGCACTTTCCTCACAAAGCTGCATTTTTCCAGGGACACCCTACTCAACACCGTCTACACACAGCAGTCAGATCTCTGTCCCTCAGATGTGGACAAATAAAAGGCCATTTCCTGCGACCCATGACAAAGCTAAGAGGTTGACTTTATCCCTCTGTAAGCTCTTGGCTACTGAAATGCTGCCTTTCCGCCTGGTGGACACACAGGATTTTAGAGACCTTAAGTCTGTCGCTGTGCCCCAGTACCAGATGCCCAGTCGCCACTACTTCTCTAAGAAAGGTGTGCCCGCGCTACACCAGCATGTCGCACACAACATCACCGCTTCCTTGAGAAACTCTGTGTGTTAACGGGTGCATTTCACCACCGATTCTTGGACCAGTAAGCATGGACAGGGACGTTACATGTCGCTGACTGGGCACTGGGTAACTATGGTGATAGATGGTGAAGGGTCTGCTGCACAAGTCTTGCCGTCCCCACGACTTGTGTGTCAATCCTCTGTCTGTCCAAGTTCCGCCACTGCTTCTGCCTCCTCCACCTCATCTGGGTCCTTCACCTCCGCCCCAAGCCTGCCTGGTCAGGCCACCAGCGTTCTCACTGCGCAGAAGGAATCACGCACCCCTCATTACTATGCTGGCAGCAGAGCGCAACGGCATCAGGCGGTCTTTAGCTTGACATGTCTTGGGAATAAGAGTCACACAGCTGAGGAGTTGTGGTCAGCTCTGCGGTCCGAGTTTAATAAATGGTTGTCTCCACTCAACCTGCAGCCTGGTAAGGCCGTGTGCGACAATGCTGCAAACCTGGGTGCGGCCCTTCGCCTGGGCAAGGTGACACACGTGCCTTGTATGGCTCACGTGTTGAACCTTGTTGTCCAGCAATTTTTAACACACTATCCCGGCCTAGATGGCCTTCTGACCAGGGCACGAAAACTGTCTGCTCACTTCCGCTGTTCAACCGCCACAGCTGAGCGACTTGCATTGCTCCAGAAGTCTTTCGGCCTGCCGGTTCATCGCCTGAAATGCGATGTGGCGACACGCTGGAATTCGACTCTCCACATGTTACAGCGACTGTGGCAGCACCGCCGAGCCCTGGTGCAATACGTCATGACGTATAGCCTGGGCCAACGAGATGCAGAGGTGGGGCAGATCACCCTGATGGAGTGGTCTCAGATCAAGGACCTATGCACCCTTCTGCACAGTTTCGACATGGCGACGAATATGTTTAGCGCTGACAATGCCATTATCAGCATGACAATTCCAGTCATTTACATGCTGGAGCACACGCGAAAAACACTGTTCGGAGTCAGGGGGTGGGACAACAGGAAGGGAAGGAACTACAGGAGGATTCATATGCGCAAGACACAACAACATCACCAAGGTCCAGACGTTCATCATCACCAACGCGGCAGGCATGTGACCATGGGGGACAGGGATCAACAAGGGCGCATTGTAGCTGGCGAAATGTTGAGGAAGGTGCAGGAGAACATGAAGAAATGGAGGACGAACTGTCCATGGACATGGAAGACTCAGCGGATGAGGGAGACCTTGGTCAAATTTCAGTTGAAAGAGGTTGGGGGGAGATGTCAGAGGAAGAAAGAACGGTTAGCACCTCTATGCCACAAACACAGCGTGGACTTGGTCCCCATGGCTGCGCAAGACACATGAGCGCCTTCTTGCTGCACTACCTCCAACATGACCCTCGTATTGTCAAAATTAGAAGTGATGATGACTACTGGCTTGCCACACTATTAGATCCCCGGTACAAGTCCAAATCTTGTGACATAATTCCAGCCATAGAAAGGGACGCACGTATGCAGGAGTATCAGCAGAAGCTGTTACTCGATCTTAGCTCGGCTTTTCCACCAAGCAACCGTGCAGGTGCAGGAAGTGAATTTCCCAGTTGTAACTTGACAAACATGGGACGGTCTCGTCATCTTAAACAGTCTACCCGTACCAGTAGCACCGTATCTGGTGCTGGTAACAGCAATTTTATGGAATCTTTTCATAATTTTTTTAGACCGTCCTTTGCAAGGCCACCAGAGACAACAAGTCTGACACATAGTCAACGGCTGGAGAGGATGATACAGGAGTATCTCCAAATGAACATTGATGCCATGACTTTGCAAATGGAGCCTTGCTCATTTTGGGCTTCAAATCTTGAAAAATGGCCAGAGCTCTCCAGTTACGCCTTGGAGATTTTGTCGTGTCCAGCTGCCAGCGTTGTCTCTAAACGTGTCTTCAGTGCTGCTGGGTGTGTGCTGACAGATAAGCGCACGCGTCTGTCCAGTGACAATGTGGACAGACTAACGTTCATCAAAATGAACAAGTCATGGATCCACAAGGAATTTACTACCCCTGTGTCATCCTGGGGAGAGTAAATGCTTGTGGATTTGGAATGTGCTTGATGCAAATAAAAACATCCTGTTTGCAACTAGGGCACAAGTGCTGCCACTGATGGGGTGTCTGTGTGGCCCAATTTTTGGATAAAAGGGAGAGTCCGCTTGGAGTAACCCTTGCTTGCTGTGTTTTTTAAAAGGAGCCAAGATGAACAAGTCATGGTTCAGCAAAGTCTTTATCTACCTACCCCGGTTTCATCCTGGGGACGGTTAAGAATGGCGTATTTTTGAATGTGCTTGATGCAAATCTAGCTGTGAAGTGTGCAACTGGGGCACAACTGCTGCCACTAAAGGGGTGGGTGTGTGTGGGGCCCACTTTTTGGAAATAAGGGAGACTCCGCTTGGAGTAACCCTTGCTTGCTGTGTTTTTTAAAAAGAGCCAAGATGAACAAGTCATGGTTCAGCAAGGACTTTATCTACCTACCCCGGTGTCATCCTGGGGACGGTTAAGAATGGCGTATTTTTGAATGTGCTTGATGCAAATCTAGCTGTGAAGTGTACAACTGGGGCACAACTGCTGCCACTGAAGGGGTGGGTGTGTGTGGGGCCCAATTTTTGGAAAAAAGGGAGACTGCTTGGAGTAACCCTTGCTTACAATGTTTTTAAAAATGATCCAAGATGAACAGAGCTGGGATCAGGAAACACTTAGCTACCTACCCCGGTGTCTTCCTGGGGACGGTTAAGTATGGCGTATTTTTGAATATGCTTGATGCAAATCTAGCTGTGAAGTGTACAACTAGGGCACAAGTGCTGCCACTGAAGGGGTTAGTGTCTGTGTGGCCCAATTTTTGGAAAAAAGGGAGACTCCGCTTGGAGTAACCCTTGCTTGCTGTGTTTTTTAAAAGGAGCCAAGATGAACAGAACTGGGATCAAGAAAGACTTAGCTACCGACCCCGGTGTCCTCCTGGGGACGGTTAAGTATGGCGTATTTTTGAATGTGCTTGATGCAAATCTAGCTGTGAAGTGTACAACTAGGGCACAAGTGCTGCCACTGAAGGGCTTAGTGTCTGTGTGGCCCAATTTTTGGAAAAAAGGGAGACTCCGCTTGGAGTAACCCTTGCTTACATTGTTTTTTAAAAGGAGCCAAGATGAACAAGTCATGGTTCAGCAAAGACTTAGCTACCTACCCCGGTGTCCTCCTGGGGATGGTTAAGTAATGCGTATTTTTGAATGTGCTTGATGCAAATCTAGCTGTGAAGTGTACGATTAGGGCACAAGTGCTGCCACTGAAGGGGTTAGTGTCTGTGTGGCCCAATTTTTGAAAAAAGGGAGACTCCGCTTGGAGTAACCCTTGCTTACATTGTTTTTTAAAAGGAGCCAAGATGAACAGAGCTGGGATCATGAAAGACTTAGCTACCTACCCCGTTTTCCTCCTGGGGACGGTTAAGTATGGCGTATTTTTGAATGTGCTTGATGCAAATCTAGCTGTGAAGTGTACAACTAGGGCACAAGTGCTGCCACTGAAGGGGTTAGTGTCTGTGTGGCCCAATTTTTGGAAAAAAGGGAGACTCCGCTTGGAGTAACCCTTGCTTGCTGTGTTTTTTAAAAGGAGCCAAGATGAACAGAGCTGGGATCATGAAAGACTTAGCTACCTACCCCGGTGTCCTCCTGGGGACGGTTAAGTATGGCGTATTTTTTAATGTGCTTGATGCAAATCTAGCTGTGAAGTGTACAACTAGGGCACAAGTGCTGCCACTGAAGGGGTTAGTGTCTGTGTGGTCCAATTTTTGGAAAAAAAGGGAGACTCCGCTTGGAGTAACCCTTGCTTGCTGTGTTTTTTAAAAGGAGCCAAGATGAACAAGTCATGGTTCAGCAAAGACTTAGCTACCTACCCTGGTGTCCTCCTGGGGATGGTTAAGTAATGCGTATTTTTGAATGTGCTTGATGCAAATCTAGCTGTGAAGTGTATGACTAGGGCACAAGTGCTGCCACTGAAGGGGTTAGTGTCTGTGTAGCCCAATTTTTGAAAAAAGGGAGACTCCGCTTGGAGTAACCCTTGCTTACATTGTTTTTTAAAAGGAGCAAAGATGAACAAGTCATGGTTCAGCAAAGACTTAGCTACCTACCCCGTTTTCCTCCTGGGGACGGTTAAGTATGGCGTATTTTTGAATGTGCTTGATGCAAATCTAGCTGTGAAGTGTACAACTAGGGCACAAGTGCTGCCACTGAAGGGGTTAGTGTCTGTGTGGCCCAATTTTTGGAAAAAAGGGAGACTCCGCTTGGAGTAACCCTTGCTTACATTGTTTTTAAAAATGATCCAAGATGAACAGAGCTGGGATCAGGAAAGACTTAGCTACCTACGCCAGTGTCATCCTGGGGACGGTTAAGAATGGCGTATTTTTGAATGTGCTTGATGCAAATCTAGCTGTGAAGTGTACAACTGGGGCACAACTGCTGCCACTGAAGGGGTGGGTGTGTGAGGGGCCCAATTTTTGGAAAAAAGGGAGACTCCGCTTGGAGTAACCCTTGCTTACATTGTTTTTTAAAATGAGCCAAGATGAACAAGTCATGGTTCAGCAAAGACTTAACTACTTATCCCGGTGTCCTCCTGGGGACGGTTAGGTATGGCGTATTTTTGAATGTTCTTGATGCAAATCTAGCTGTGAAGTGTACAACTAGGGCACAAGTGCTGCCACTGAAGAAGTTAGTGTCTGTGTGGCCCAATTTTTGGAAAAAAGGGAGACTCCGCTTGGAGTAACCCTTGCTTACATTGTTTTTAAAAATGATCCAAGATGAACAAAGCTGGGATCAGGAAAGACTTAGCTACCTACCCCAGTGTCATCCTGGGGACGGTTAAGAATGGCGTATTTTTGAATGTGCTTGATGCAAATCTAGCTGTGAAGTGTACAACTGGGGCACAACTGCTGCCACTGAAGGGGTGGGTGTGTGAGGGGCCCAATTTTTGGAAAAAAGGGAGACTCCGCTTGGAGTAACCCTTGCTTACATTGTTTTTAAAAATGATCCAAGATGAACAGAGCTGGGATCAGGAAAGACTTAGCTACCCACCCCGGTGTCCTCCTGGGGACGGTTAAGTATGGCGTATTTTTGAATATGCTTGATGCAAATCTAGCTGTGATGTGTACAAGTAGGGCACAAGTACTGCCACTGAAGGGGTTAGTGTCTGTGTGGCCCAATTTTTGGAAAAAAGGGAGACTCCGCTTGGAGTAACCCTTGCTTGCTGTGTTTTTTAAAAGGAGCCAAGATGAACAGAGCTGGGATCATGAAAGACTTAGCTACCTACCCCGGTGTCCTCCTGGGGACGGTTAAGTATGGCGTATTTTTGAATGTGCTTGATGCAAATCTAGCTGTGAAGTGTACAACTAGGGCACAAGTGCTGCCACTGAAGGGGTTAGTGTCTGTGTGGTCCAATTTTTTGAAAAAAGGGAGACTCCGCTTGGTGTAACCCTTGCTTGCTGTGTTTTTTAAAAGGAGCCAAGATGAACAGAGCTGGGATCATGAAAGACTTAGCTACCTACCCCGGTGTCCTCCTGGGGATGGTTAAGTATGGCGTATTTTTGAATATGCTTGATGCAAATCTAGCTGTGAAGTGTACAACTAGGGCACAAGTGCTGCCACTGAAGCGGTTAGTGTCTGTGTGGCCCAATTTTTGGAAAAAAGGGAGACTCCGCTTGGAGTAACCCTTGCTTGCTGTGTTTTTTAAAAGGAGCCAAGATGAACAGAACTGGGATCAAGAAAGACTTAGCTACCTACCCCGTTGTCCTCCTGGGGACGGTTAAGTATGGCGTATTTTTGAATGTGCTTGATGCAAATCTAGCTGTGAAGTGTACAACTAGGGCACAAGTGCTGCCACTGAAGGGCTTAGTGTCTGTGTGGCCCAATTTTTGGAAAAAAGGGAGACTCCGCTTGGAGTAACCCTTGCTTACATTGTTTTTTAAAAGGAGCCAAGATGAACAAGTCATGGTTCAGCAAAGACTTAGCTACCTACCCCGGTGTCCTCCTGGGGATGGTTAAGTAATGCGTATTTTTTAGTGATGAGCGAGCATGCTTGTCACTACTCGGTACTCGCACGAGTATCGCTGTACTCGGGCTGCTCGGCGGGGACCGAGTAATCTCGCGATACTCGTGCTGTACTCGTGGTCTTCATTTCTGCATGTTGGCGCTCTTTTGAGAGCCAGCCCTCATGCAGGGATTGGCTGGCAGACCACTGCAATGCCACAGCCCTGTTAGTTGTGGAATTGCAGTGATTGGCCGGCCTGCACAGCGTGACCGAGCCTTTATATCGGCCGGCGCGCTGTGCTCTGCTCACAGCTATCCAGACAGTGAGTGCAGGGAGAGTGTCGCTGATTCAGGGAAAGCTTTGCGGCCCTTTATAGCTTTTTCAGTTGCAGGGCTGCAAACAGTGTGACCAAAAGTCCTTCTCAGGACTATTCTAGTTGTATACAGGCAGGCAGGGTATAGCCAGGTCGGAGTACAGTAGCAGAGTCCTTCTCAGGACTACTGTTGCTATATACAGGCAGGGTATAGCCAGGTCTGAATACAGGCTAGTGACCAAAAGAGTCCTTGTCAGGACTATTGTACCAGTATACAGGCAGGCAGGCAGGCAGGGTAGTGGTGACCGTATACCAGCCTTCATCATATCTGGGGCTGGTGTACACAGTGTAAAACAGTCCAGATAGTGTCTGACTTGTCTGTAATTGTCGTGTCGCTCCCCAAAAAAACCTGTTAGGTTATTATTGCGTCCGTGCTTGGTTTTTAAAACCGCACGTGTGTGCCTGTTGGTGGCAGCGTACAGGTGCACTTGTGTGCAATTTCCACACACTTTGATATAACGCACAAGTAGTGAATATACACGTCAGCAGTGCACAGCATTGCAAAATGCGCAAGGGCATTGGCAAGGAACAAGGAAGTGGACGTGATGGTGGTGCAGGCAGAGGCCGAGGTCGTGGGCAAGCTCTAATTTCGCCACAACAAAGGGCCACATCTAGTCGCTCGCACGTCCTGTCCCAAATTCTTGGGGACCGCAGCAGTACACCGCTCTTGAACCAAGACCAGTGTCAACAGGTTGTTAGTTGGATAGCAGATAATGCTTCCAGTCAGATTGGCACCACCACAAACACTCTGTCTTCCACACGGTCAAGTGTCAGTAGCCGTGATACTGCACCGCACATTTCTGAACCTGATCCTCCTTCCTACCACCAGGCTGAGTACACGTCCTCCTCGGACATTAATGATCCCACACTTGGACACTCGGAAGAGCTGTTCACGTTTCCATTCACACATTCTGGCCTCTCGCCAGCTCATATTGAAGTGGGTCATGAGGAGATCGTCTGTACAGATGGCCAAATATTTGAGCAGCCACGTTCTCACGAAGTTGGCAACGTGTCTCAACAAGTGGTGGACGATGATGAGACACAATTGTCAGCAAGTCAGGAGGAGGAGCAGGGTGCGGAAGAGGAAGACGACGTGGTGGATGATCCAGTAACTGACCCAACCTGGCAGGAGGATATGCAGAGCGAGGACAGCAGTGCACAGGGGGAGGGAGGCGTAGCATCACAACAGGCAGTAAGAAGCAGGGTGGTGGCCCCAGGCAGAAGTCAGGCAACCGTTCCCCGGAACAACACGACGACACAAGGTGCCTGTACAAATGTTAGGTCTTCCCGAGTCTGGCAGTTTTTTAAGTTGGATCCAGATGATTCAAAAAAGGCCATTTGCAACACCTGCCGTGCCAGCATCAGCAGGGGTACCAAAACTAGCAGCCTGACCACCACCAGCATGATCAGGCACATGTCAGCCAAGCACCCGACTTTGTGGGAAGTACAACAGAGTCGAGGAGCAGTGCTTGCTGATGTCACTGCTACGTCTTCGCTGGTTGTGCATGCGAGCCAATCCTCTGTCCATGCTGCCTGCGAACAAGCCTCCTCCACTCCTGCACCTGCAGTTGCCTACGCAGAAAGAACACCATCATCAAGCACGTCCTTGTCCCAGCGCAGCGTTCAGTTATCCATTCAGCAAACCTTTGAACGCAGGCGCAAATACACTGCCAACACCCCACATGCCACAGTTCTAAATGCTAACATTTCGCGACTGCTTGCGCTGGAAATGTTGCCTTTTAGGCTGGTGGAGACTGAAGCATTCCGTGACCTGATGGCGGCAGCTGTCCCACGTTACACGGTCCCCAGCCGCCACTATTTCTCCCGGTGTGCCGTCCCCGCGTTGCATAACCACGTGTCACAAAACATCACACGTGCCCTGAACAACGCTGTTTCACCCAAGGTCCACCTAACCACAGACACGTGGACAAGTGCTTGTGGGCAAGGCCGCTACATCTCGTTGACGGCACACTGGGTTAATATTGTGGAAGCTGGGACCCAGTCTGAGCGAGGGACGGAACACGTCCTTCCCACACCAAGGTTTGCAGGCCCTACCTCAGTCAGTGTTTCACCCACACTCTACAGCTCCGGAATGTCATGCTCTTCAGCCTCCTCCTCCTCCTGCGCATCCTCATCCACTGTGCCCTCCACACCAGTCACAAGCTGGAAGCACTGCAGCACTGCCTCGGCGAAGCGGCAACAGGCTGTGCTGAAGCTAATCTGCATAGGTGACAAACCCCACAATGCAGAAGAGCTGTGGACAGCTCTGAAACAGCAGGCAGATCACTGGCTCACACCTCTGAACCTAAAGCCAGGAAAGGTCGTGTGTGACAATGGCCGGAACCTGGTGGCGGCTTTGAGGCGAGGACAGCTGACACATGTTCCATGCGTGGCCCATGTGCTCAACCTCGTGGTTCAGCGGTTTATAAAGTCATACCCAGAGCTGTCTGATCTACTGGTAAAAGTTCGCCGCCTGTCTGCACATTTTCGAAAGTCACCTACTGCTTCAGCCGGCCTTGCCGGCTTTCAGCGCCGTTTGCATCTTCCGGCTCACAGACTGGTGTGTGATGTCCCCACGCGTTGGAATTCAACTCTGCACATGTTGGTCAGGATATGTGAGCAGAAGAGGGCAGTTGTTGAGTACCTGCATCACCTAAGCCGTCGGGAAATGGGTCAAACTCCACACATAACACCTGAGGAGTGGAGATGGATGTCAGACCTATGTACCATCCTCCAAAACTTTGAGGACTCCACCAAGATGGTGAGTGGTGATGACGCCATTATTAGCGTCACCATATCGCTACTCTGCCTTCTAAAACGGTCTCTGCTGAAAAACAAACATGATGCATTGCAGGCGGAGCGCGATGAGTTGCAAATCTAGCTGTGAAGTGTACGACTAGGGCACAAGTGCTGCCAATGAAGGGGTTAGTGTCTTTTGTAGCCCAATTTTTGAAAAAAGGGAGACTCCGCTTGGAGTAACCCTTGCTTACATTGTTTTTTAAAAGGAGCCAAGATGAACAAGTCATGGTTCAGCAAAGACTTAGCTACCTACCCCGTTTTCCTCCTGGGGACGGTTAAGTATGGCGTATTTTTGAATGTGCTTGATGCAAATCTAGCTGTGAAGTGTACAACTAGGGCACAAGTGCTGCCACTGAAGGGGTTAGTGTCTGTGTGGCCCAATTTTTGGAAAAAAGGGAGACTCCGCTTGGTGTAACCCTTGCTTGCTGTGTTTTTTAAAAGGAGCCAAGATGAACAGAGCTGGGATCATGAAAGACTTAGCTACCTACCCCGGTGTCCTCCTGGGGATGGTTAAGTATGGCGTATTTTTGAATATGCTTGATGCAAATCTAGCTGTGAAGTGTACAACTAGGGCACAAGTGCTGCCACTGAAGCGGTTAGTGTCTGTGTGGCCCAATTTTTGGAAAAAAGGGAGACTCCGCTTGGAGTAACCCTTGCTTACATTGTTTTTAAAAATGATCCAAGATGAACAAAGCTGGGATCAGGAAAGACTTAGCTACCTACCCCAGTGTCATCCTGGGGACGGTTAAGAATGGCGTATTTTTGAATGTGCTTGATGCAAATCTAGCTGTGAAGTGTACAACTGGGGCACAACTGCTGCCACTGAAGGGGTGGGTGTGTGAGGGGCCCAATTTTTGGAAAAAAGGGAGACTCCGCTTGGAGTAACCCTTGCTTACATTGTTTTTAAAAATGATCCAAGATGAACAGAGCTGGGATCAGGAAAGACTTAGCTACCCACCCCGGTGTCCTCCTGGGGACGGTTAAGTATGGCGTATTTTTGAATATGCTTGATGCAAATCTAGCTGTGATGTGTACAAGTAGGGCACAAGTACTGCCACTGAAGGGGTTAGTGTCTGTGTGGCCCAATTTTTGGAAAAAAGGGAGACTCCGCTTGGAGTAACCCTTGCTTGCTGTGTTTTTTAAAAGGAGCCAAGATGAACAGAGCTGGGATCATGAAAGACTTAGCTACCTACCCCGGTGTCCTCCTGGGGACGGTTAAGTATGGCGTATTTTTGAATGTGCTTGATGCAAATCTAGCTGTGAAGTGTACAACTAGGGCACAAGTGCTGCCACTGAAGGGGTTAGTGTCTGTGTGGTCCAATTTTTTGAAAAAAGGGAGACTCCGCTTGGTGTAACCCTTGCTTGCTGTGTTTTTTAAAAGGAGCCAAGATGAACAGAGCTGGGATCATGAAAGACTTAGCTACCTACCCCGGTGTCCTCCTGGGGATGGTTAAGTATGGCGTATTTTTGAATATGCTTGATGCAAATCTAGCTGTGAAGTGTACAACTAGGGCACAAGTGCTGCCACTGAAGCGGTTAGTGTCTGTGTGGCCCAATTTTTGGAAAAAAGGGAGACTCCGCTTGGAGTAACCCTTGCTTGCTGTGTTTTTTAAAAGGAGCCAAGATGAACAGAACTGGGATCAAGAAAGACTTAGCTACCTACCCCGTTGTCCTCCTGGGGACGGTTAAGTATGGCGTATTTTTGAATGTGCTTGATGCAAATCTAGCTGTGAAGTGTACAACTAGGGCACAAGTGCTGCCACTGAAGGGCTTAGTGTCTGTGTGGCCCAATTTTTGGAAAAAAGGGAGACTCCGCTTGGAGTAACCCTTGCTTACATTGTTTTTTAAAAGGAGCCAAGATGAACAAGTCATGGTTCAGCAAAGACTTAGCTACCTACCCCGGTGTCCTCCTGGGGATGGTTAAGTAATGCGTATTTTTTAGTGATGAGCGAGCATGCTTGTCACTACTCGGTACTCGCACGAGTATCGCTGTACTCGGGCTGCTCGGCGGGGACCGAGTAATCTCGCGATACTCGTGCTGTACTCGTGGTCTTCATTTCTGCATGTTGGCGCTCTTTTGAGAGCCAGCCCTCATGCAGGGATTGGCTGGCAGACCACTGCAATGCCACAGCCCTGTTAGTTGTGGAATTGCAGTGATTGGCCGGCCTGCACAGCGTGACCGAGCCTTTATATCGGCCGGCGCGCTGTGCTCTGCTCACAGCTATCCAGACAGTGAGTGCAGGGAGAGTGTCGCTGATTCAGGGAAAGCTTTGCGGCCCTTTATAGCTTTTTCAGTTGCAGGGCTGCAAACAGTGTGACCAAAAGTCCTTCTCAGGACTATTCTAGTTGTATACAGGCAGGCAGGGTATAGCCAGGTCGGAGTACAGTAGCAGAGTCCTTCTCAGGACTACTGTTGCTATATACAGGCAGGGTATAGCCAGGTCTGAATACAGGCTAGTGACCAAAAGAGTCCTTGTCAGGACTATTGTACCAGTATACAGGCAGGCAGGCAGGCAGGGTAGTGGTGACCGTATACCAGCCTTCATCATATCTGGGGCTGGTGTACACAGTGTAAAACAGTCCAGATAGTGTCTGACTTGTCTGTAATTGTCGTGTCGCTCCCCAAAAAAACCTGTTAGGTTATTATTGCGTCCGTGCTTGGTTTTTAAAACCGCACGTGTGTGCCTGTTGGTGGCAGCGTACAGGTGCACTTGTGTGCAATTTCCACACACTTTGATATAACGCACAAGTAGTGAATATACACGTCAGCAGTGCACAGCATTGCAAAATGCGCAAGGGCATTGGCAAGGAACAAGGAAGTGGACGTGATGGTGGTGCAGGCAGAGGCCGAGGTCGTGGGCAAGCTCTAATTTCGCCACAACAAAGGGCCACATCTAGTCGCTCGCACGTCCTGTCCCAAATTCTTGGGGACCGCAGCAGTACACCGCTCTTGAACCAAGACCAGTGTCAACAGGTTGTTAGTTGGATAGCAGATAATGCTTCCAGTCAGATTGGCACCACCACAAACACTCTGTCTTCCACACGGTCAAGTGTCAGTAGCCGTGATACTGCACCGCACATTTCTGAACCTGATCCTCCTTCCTACCACCAGGCTGAGTACACGTCCTCCTCGGACATTAATGATCCCACACTTGGACACTCGGAAGAGCTGTTCACGTTTCCATTCACACATTCTGGCCTCTCGCCAGCTCATATTGAAGTGGGTCATGAGGAGATCGTCTGTACAGATGGCCAAATATTTGAGCAGCCACGTTCTCACGAAGTTGGCAACGTGTCTCAACAAGTGGTGGACGATGATGAGACACAATTGTCAGCAAGTCAGGAGGAGGAGCAGGGTGCGGAAGAGGAAGACGACGTGGTGGATGATCCAGTAACTGACCCAACCTGGCAGGAGGATATGCAGAGCGAGGACAGCAGTGCACAGGGGGAGGGAGGCGTAGCATCACAACAGGCAGTAAGAAGCAGGGTGGTGGCCCCAGGCAGAAGTCAGGCAACCGTTCCCCGGAACAACACGACGACACAAGGTGCCTGTACAAATGTTAGGTCTTCCCGAGTCTGGCAGTTTTTTAAGTTGGATCCAGATGATTCAAAAAAGGCCATTTGCAACACCTGCCGTGCCAGCATCAGCAGGGGTACCAAAACTAGCAGCCTGACCACCACCAGCATGATCAGGCACATGTCAGCCAAGCACCCGACTTTGTGGGAAGTACAACAGAGTCGAGGAGCAGTGCTTGCTGATGTCACTGCTACGTCTTCGCTGGTTGTGCATGCGAGCCAATCCTCTGTCCATGCTGCCTGCGAACAAGCCTCCTCCACTCCTGCACCTGCAGTTGCCTACGCAGAAAGAACACCATCATCAAGCACGTCCTTGTCCCAGCGCAGCGTTCAGTTATCCATTCAGCAAACCTTTGAACGCAGGCGCAAATACACTGCCAACACCCCACATGCCACAGTTCTAAATGCTAACATTTCGCGACTGCTTGCGCTGGAAATGTTGCCTTTTAGGCTGGTGGAGACTGAAGCATTCCGTGACCTGATGGCGGCAGCTGTCCCACGTTACTCGGTCCCCAGCCGCCACTATTTCTCCCGGTGTGCCGTCCCCGCGTTGCATAACCACGTGTCACAAAACATCACACGTGCCCTGAACAACGCTGTTTCACCCAAGGTCCACCTAACCACAGACACGTGGACAAGTGCTTGTGGGCAAGGCCGCTACATCTCGTTGACGGCACACTGGGTTAATATTGTGGAAGCTGGGACCCAGTCTGAGCGAGGGACGGAACACGTCCTTCCCACACCAAGGTTTGCAGGCCCTACCTCAGTCAGTGTTTCACCCACACTCTACAGCTCCGGAATGTCATGCTCTTCAGCCTCCTCCTCCTCCTGCGCATCCTCATCCACTGTGCCCTCCACACCAGTCACAAGCTGGAAGCACTGCAGCACTGCCTCGGCGAAGCGGCAACAGGCTGTGCTGAAGCTAATCTGCATAGGTGACAAACCCCACAATGCAGAAGAGCTGTGGACAGCTCTGAAACAGCAGGCAGATCACTGGCTCACACCTCTGAACCTAAAGCCAGGAAAGGTCGTGTGTGACAATGGCCGGAACCTGGTGGCGGCTTTGAGGCGAGGACAGCTGACACATGTTCCATGCGTGGCCCATGTGCTCAACCTCGTGGTTCAGCGGTTTATAAAGTCATACCCAGAGCTGTCTGATCTACTGGTAAAAGTTCGCCGCCTGTCTGCACATTTTCGAAAGTCACCTACTGCTTCAGCCGGCCTTGCCGGCTTTCAGCGCCGTTTGCATCTTCCGGCTCACAGACTGGTGTGTGATGTCCCCACGCGTTGGAATTCAACTCTGCACATGTTGGTCAGGATATGTGAGCAGAAGAGGGCAGTTGTTGAGTACCTGCATCACCTAAGCCGTCGGGAAATGGGTCAAACTCCACACATAACACCTGAGGAGTGGAGATGGATGTCAGACCTATGTACCATCCTCCAAAACTTTGAGGACTCCACCAAGATGGTGAGTGGTGATGACGCCATTATTAGCGTCACCATACCGCTACTCTGCCTTCTAAAACGGTCTCTGCTGAAAAACAAACATGATGCATTGCAGGCGGAGCGCGATGAGTTGCAGCAAGAAACAGTAGTGGGTGTGGGTGATAACACACAGCCCAGCCTCGTCTCATCACAACGTGCAGTGGAGGACTATGACGAGGAGGAGGATGAAGACATGGAGCAACTCTCCGGCCAAATTGAGGATATGACATGCACACCAGTCATATCCTCGGTTCAGCGTGGCTGGCCAGAGGACAGGGTAGATGAGGAGGAGGAGGAGGAGGAGGAGGAGGAGGACAGCATGTTCAGTCATCTTGTTGGTCAGGCTACTGAAGTCCTGGCTGTTAAGAGTCTGGCGCACATGGCTGACTTTATGGTAAGCTGCCTGTCTCGTGACCCTCGGGTTAAGAACATCTTGGCCGACAATCATTACTGGTTGGTAACACTGTTAGACCCACGCTACAAGGAGAACTTTTTGTCTCTTATTCCCGTGGAGGAGAGGTCAACCAAAATGCAGCAGTTTCGGAAGGCCATACTCACGGAAGTAGGCAAAGCATTCCCCTCACAAAACGCTAGCGGCATAGGTCATGAATCAGTGGACAACCGAGGCGTACAGCCGAGAGAGGCACAAGTCCAATCCGCCAGAGGTAGGGGAACAGTCTTTAAGATGTGGGACAGTTTTCTCAGCCCCTCACGTACCACAGCCCCTGAGGTGCGGGGTAGTGCCACAAGAAATCCTAAGTTTGCCCAGATGCTGAAGGAGTACCTTGCAGATCGAACAACAGTACTCCGACATTCCTCTGTGCCTTATAATTATTGGGTATCCAAGCTGGACACGTGGCATGAATTGGCTCTCTACGCCTTGGAAGTCCTGGCCTGCCCTGCAGCTAGCGTTTTGTCAGAGCGTGTTTTTAGTGCCGCAGGTGGAATCATTACAGATAAACGCACCCGCCTGTCAACTGAAAATGCTGACAGGCTGACTCTGATCAAGATGAACAAGGGTTGGATTGGGCCAGACTTCACCACACCACCAGCAAATGAGAGCGGAATTTAAAGTTTGCCATGTACCTCCACTCACCCATGGGTACACACTTCTGGACTTTGGATAATCGCTGGACTCCTCCTCCTTCTCCTCATGCGCCACCATGATGATGACCGTTACAAATTGCAATACTTAGGCCTTTGTTTCAGGTATACCCCCAGTGGTAAATTTTTTCGCCCATTCTTTGCAGAATGGACATTACAACGACAGGAGACCCGCTCCTTTGCAATGGGAACAATGTTTTGAGGCCCTCATGCACGTCTCTACCCAGGGACAATGTGGAGCCTCCCAATTATTGGCTGCCCTGGCAAAGGGCTATACTGAAATAGACCCACTTCCTTACAATGGGCACTTCACGTTTAAAGGCCCTCATGCACGTCTCTACCCAGGGACAACGTGGAGCCTCCCAATTTTTGGCTGCCCTGCCTAAGGGCTATACTACAATAGACCCACTTCCTTCCAATGGGCACTTCAGGTTTACAGGCCCTCATGCACGTCTGTATGCAGGGGCATTGGTGAACCTCACAATTTTGGACTGCCCTGGCAAAGGAAAATACTACAAAGACTCACTTCCTCAAAATGGGCACATTAGACTCAAGAGGCCTTCATGTACGTCTCTTCTCAGGGACATCGGAGTGCCACACAATGTTTTCACGTAAAATCTTTCATGTATTAATCTCAAAAAGTAACATACACCAGCTCTATCTCACTATTGGGTATGTGCCCTTAACATTTCCGCCATGAAAAATCATTTTGGGGTCATTTTGGAAGGTTTTCTGGTGAGTCCGTAAAAATGGCGTAAAACGCGGACAAAATTGTTCACAGCTGTGACTTTTCAGTGATAAATGCTTCAAGGGGTCTTCCCCATGCTGTTGCCATGTCATTTGAGCACTCTTCTGAGACTTTTGTGACATTTTTAGGGTTTCTCCATGCTGCCGGGGGGTCATTTCACAAAAATACTCGGGTCTCCCATAGGATAACATTGGGCTCGTTGCTCGGCCCGAGTACACGAGTATCTTGGGATGCTCGGCCCGAGCTTCGAGCACCCGAGCTTTTTAGTACTCACTCATCACTAGTATTTTTGAATGTGCTTGATGCAAATCTAGCTGTGAAGTGTACGACTAGGGCACAAGTGCTGCCAATGAAGGGGTTAGTGTCTTTTGTAGCCCAATTTTTGAAAAAAGGGAGACTCCGCTTGGAGTAACCCTTGCTTACATTGTTTTTTAAAAGGAGCCAAGATGAACAAGTCATGGTTCAGCAAAGACTTAGCTACCTACCCCGTTTTCCTCCTGGGGACGGTTAAGTATGGCGTATTTTTGAATGTGCTTGATGCAAATCTAGCTGTGAAGTGTACAACTAGGGCACAAGTGCTGCCACTGAAGGGGTTAGTGTCTGTGTGGCCCAATTTTTGGAAAAAAGGGAGACTCCGCTTGGAGTAACCCTTGCTTACATTGTTTTTAAAAATGATCCAAGATGAACAGAGCTGGGATCAGGAAAGACTTAGCTACCTACCCCAGTGTCATCCTGGGGACGGTTAAGAATGGCGTATTTTTGAATGTGCTTGATGCAAATCTAGCTGTGAAGTGTACAACTGGGGCACAACTGCTGCCACAGAAGGGGTGGGTGTGTGAGGGGCCCAATTTTTGGAAAAAAGGGAGACTCCGCTTGGAGTAACCCTTGCTTACATTGTTTTTTAAAATGAGCCAAGATGAACAAGTCATGGTTCAGCAAAGACTTAGCTACCTATCCCGGTGTCCTCCTGGGGACGGTTAGGTATGGCGTATTTTTGAATATGCTTGATGCAAATCTAGCTGTGAAGTGTACAACTAGGGCACAAGTGCTGCCACTGAAAGGGTTAGTGTCTGTGTGGCCCAATTTTTGGAAAAAAGGGAGACTCCGCTTGGAGTAACCCTTGCTTGTTGTGTTTTTTAAAAGGAGCCAAGATGAACAGAGCTGGGATCATGAAAGACTTAGCTACCTACCCCGGTGTCCTCCTGGGGACGGTTAAGTATGGCGTATTTTTGAATGTGCTTGATGCAAATCTAGCTGTGAAGTGTACAACTAGGGCACAAGTGCTGCCACTGAAGGGGTTAGTGTCTGTGTGGCCCAATTTTTGGAAAAAAGGGAGACTCCGCTTGGAGTAACCCTTGCTTGCTGTGTTTTTTAAAAGGAGCCAAGATGAACAGAACTGGGATCAAGAAAGACTTAGCTACCTACCCCGATGTCCTCCTGGGGACGGTTAAGAATGGCATATTTTTGAATGTGCTTGATGCAAATCTAGCTGTGAAGTGTACAATTGGGGCACAAGTGCTGCCACTGAAGGGGTGGGTGTGTGTGGGGCCCAATTTTTGGAAAAAAGGGAGACTCCGCTTGGAGTAACCCTTGCTTACATTGTTTTTAAAAATGATCCAAGATGAACAGAGCTGGGATCAGGAAAGACTTAGCTACCTACCCCGGTGTCCTCCTGGGGACGGTTAAGTATGGCGTATTTTTTAATGTGCTTGATGCAAATCTAGCTGTGAAGTGTACAACTAGGGCACAAGTGCTGCCACTGAAGGGGTTAGTGTCTGTGTGGCCCAATTTTTGGAAAAAAGGGAGACTCCGCTTGGAGTAACCCTTGCTTACATTGTTTTTAAAAATGATCCAAGATGAACAGAGCTGGGATCAGGAAAGACTTAGCTACCTACCCCAGTGTCATCCTGGGGACGGTTAAGAATGGCGTATTTTTGAATGTGCTTGATGCAAATCTAGCTGTGAAGTGTACAACTGGTGCACAACTGCTGCCACTGAAGGGGTGGGTGTGTGAGGGGCCCAATTTTTGGAAAAAAGGGAGACTCCGCTTGGAGTAACCCTTGCTTACATTGTTTTTTAAAATGAGCCAGGATGAACAAGTCATGGTTCAGCAAAGACTTAGCTACCTATCCCGGTGTCCTCCTGGGGACGGTTAGGTATGGCGTATTTTTGAATATGCTTGATGCAAATCTAGCTGTGAAGTGTACAACTAGGGCACAAGTGCTGCCACTGAAGGGGTTAGTGTCTGTGTGGCCAAATTTTTGGAAAAAAGGGAGACTCCGCTTGGAGTAACCCTTGCTTGTTGTGTTTTTTAAAAGGAGCCAAGATGAACAGAGCTGAGATCATGAAAGACTTAGCTACCTACCCCGGTGTCCTCCTGGGGACGGTTAAGTATGGCGTATTTTTGAATGTGCTTGATGCAAATCTAGCTGTGAAGTGTACAACTAGGGCACAAGTGCTGCCACTGAAGGGGTTAGTGTCTGTGTGGCCCAATTTTTGGAAAAAAGTGAGACTCCGCTTGGAGTAACCCTTGCTTGCTGTGTTTTTTAAAAGGATCCAAGATGAACAGAACTGGGATCAAGAAAGACTTAGCTACCTACCCCGATGTCCTCCTGGGGACGGTTAAGAATGGCATATTTTTGAATGTGCTTGATGCAAATCTAGCTGTGAAGTGTACAATTGGGGAACAAGTGCTGCCACTGAAGGGGTGGGTGTGTGTGGGGCCCAATTTTTGGAAAAAAAGGAGACTCCGCTTGGAGTAACCCTTGCTTACATTGTTTTTAAAAATGATCCAAGATGAACAGAGCTAGGATCAGGAAAGACTTAGCTACCTACCCCGGTGTCCTCCTGGGGACGGTTAAGTATGGCGTATTTTTGAATGTGCTTGATGCAAATCTAGCTGTGAAGTGTACAACTAGGGCACAAGTGCTGTCACTAAAGGGGTTAGTGTCTGTGTGGCCCAATTTTTGGAAAAAAGGGAGACTCCGCTTGGAGTAATCCTTGCTTACATTGTTTTTAAAAATGATCCAAGATGAACAGAGCTGGGATCAGGAAAGACTTAGCTACCTACCCCAGTGTCATCCTGGGGACGGTTAAGAATGGCGTATTTTTGAATGTGCTTGATGCAAATCTAGCTGTGAAGTGTACAACTGGGGCACAACTGCTGCCACTGAAGGGGTGGGTGTGTGAGGGGTCCAATTTTTGGAAAAAAGGGAGACTCCGCTTGGAGTAACCCTTGCTTACATTGTTTTTTAAAAGGAGCCAAGATGAACAAGTCATGGTTCAGCAAAGACTTAGCTACCTACCCCGGTGTCCTCCTGGGGATGGTTAACTAATGCGTATTTTTGAATGTGCTTGATGCAAATCTAGCTGTGAAGTGTACGACTAGGGCACAAGTGCTGCCACTGAAGGGGTTAGTGTCTGTGTGGCCCAATTTTTGAAAAAAGGGAGACTCCGCTTGGAGTAACCCTTGCTTACATTGTTTTTTAAAAGGAGCCAAGATGAACAAGTCATGGTTCAGGAAAGACTTAGCTACCTACCCCGATTTCCTCCTGGGGACGGTTAAGTATGGCGTATTTTTGAATGTGCTTGATGCAAATCTAGCTGTGAAGTGAACAACTAGGGCACAAGTGCTGCCACTGAAGGGGTTAGTGTCTGTGTGGCCCAATTTTTGGAAAAAAGGGAGACTCCGCTTGGAGTAACCCTTGCTTACATTGTTTTTAAAAATGATCCAAGATGAACAGAGCTGGGATCAGGAAAGACTTAGCTACCTACCCCAGTGTCATCCTGGGGACGGTTAAGAATGGCGTATTTTTGAATGTGCTTGATGCAAATCTAGCTGTGAAGTGTACAACTGGGGCACAACTGCTGCCACTGAAGGGGTGGGTGTGTGAGGGGCCCAATTTTTGGAAAAAAGGGAGACTCCGCTTGGAGTAACCCTTGCTTGCTGTGTTTTTTAAAAGGAGCCAAGATGAACAGAACTGGGATCAAGAAAGACTTAGCTACCTACCCCGATGTCCTCCTGGGGACGGTTAAGTGTTACATCTCGTGGCTCTCCTGAGGCAAGGACTGAGGCAGTCTCCCATTCCTTGCCTGCCACGAGCACTCCTGCTCAGCAGCGCCGAAGGTCTGCCAGACTTCGCAGTGTGCAGGAGATACCTTCTCAGAGAGGCAGCAGAAGGGTGACACCTAGTGGTTCTCCTGTTACAAGGAGTGAAGCGGTCTTCCATTCCTGGCCTGCCGCAGACTCTCCTGCTCAGCGGCCCCGAAGGTCGGCGAAGCTGCGCAATGTGCAGAGGTTTACTGCTCAGGGAAGCAGTGAGATTCCCGTTATCTCTGCACATTGTGAGACCGAGGATCCCGCCTCTATTTCCCAGAGGCAGGAGGGTGAGCATGTGCAATGCGTGGTGGGTCCTGATTCGCTCACTGACGTCACACGGCTTGATGACAAGGCTGGTGACGTGGTGAATCCTGACTGGCCAGGCTGGGACGTCGTGGACCCTGATTGGGTCAAGTCCGTCATCTCCGCCTCGCGCCCGCCCTCGGGTGGAGCTGCACCTCCTTAAAAGCTCCCCCTGCCATCATGGCGGCGCGCGACCGTCCTTCTATGTTTGGATGTCTGGCAGCGTGCTGCCACGCCACTGCTCAGGCATTACTGTCTCTTGTGGGCTTGGCCCTTGCTGCTCTGGCAGTATCTCGTTTGCAGGCCGTGTTCCTGCCTTGCTGCTCCGGCAGTACCCCCGTCAACAGGCCGTGTTCCTGTCCCAGGTGAGCTCCTCAAGTCTCCATTGGACGTACCTGGTTATTGAAAGCACACGTGCGTGGGCACCTCTGTGCTACCCTCGTGCCATAGTCTCGTGACTTCCACTGGCACACGTGCGTGGGCACCTCTGTGCTTCCCCGTGCAACAGGTACACCGAGCCGTGAGATCTGTGCCATACAACCCTCACGGGTTAGGGCAGATCGGTGTACATAGATCGTCTGTGACATTCCAGACGATCGCTAGCAGCAACCCGCTCACTCTTCACCCACCATAGCGGCGGTCCCTTACACCGCACAGTGGACTTTGACCGGCGGAAGCAGTCCATTTCCCATCTTGGCACGCTTCCCCGGGTCCCCCTCATAACATTACGGTCGCGCCAAAGGTCTGGCTATGGCTGAAGAGCAGCAGCAGTTGCTGCATTATGTGCAGCAGTTGGAGTCACGATTGGCAGCAGTGGAGCAGTCTTCCTCTGATAAGACTACTCTGACGACAGTCGCCACCCAGGCGGCTACCCAGGCTGTGCTATTGGGCGGAAGGTCTCCTCGCCTTGCGCTTCCAGAGCGCTTTAGCGGCAACAGCTCTGAGTGCCGTGGTTTTATAAACCAGGTTACCACCTACTTAGAGCTGTCCGCGACTCTTTACGCTACCGAGAAGGCGAAGGTAGCCTTCGTCCAGTCCCTGCTCACAGGGAGAGCACTGAAGTGGTCCACGCCGTTGTGGGAGCGCGGAGATCGTGTGGTGAATAACTTAGCAGCTTATCTTGGGGCCATGAGAATGGTGTTCCTCGGGCCTCAAGTCACCCACGATTCCGCGCTGCGCCTCCTACGACTTCGGCAAGGGTCTGCTTCAGTCGGGGACTTTGCTGTACACTTTAGGACACTGGCCGCAGAGCTGGACTGGCCGGATAAGGTCCTTCTCCCTGTGTTTTGGGAGGGCCTGGCAGGGTTTGTCAAAGACGCACTGGCCACACGTGAGGTGCCTGCCACTTTAGAGTCCTTGATTCAGGTTGCCTCTCGCATAGACATCCGCCAGGCGGAGCAAAGGCTCGAGGTCTCTTCAGCACCCACGTCTTCTCGGCCTAAAAAGCGTCTGACTCCCGTCTTCCATCAGACAGGTCCCCCAGCCAGTCCTGTAGGCGACTCCGTGGAGTCAATGGAGGTGTCCAAGGTGGTCTCCTCTGCCCCAGGTTCTCGGTCTTGTGTCATCTGCTTTTCCTGTGGGCAGAGGGGACACATAGCTACCCGATGTCCCAAACCGTCGGGAAAAGACAGCGTCTAGTTTCTATCAGAGGGGGGACTCTAGACGCTACTTCTCCCTCTAGGTTGACTATCAGCGCCCAGTTGCAGTTCGGCACTACTCTCTTCTCTGCCCTGGCTTGCTTGGACTCAGGCGCTGAAGGCAATTTCATCTCGACCTCCCTGGCAACCCGATACTCAGTTCCCCTGGTTCTGTTGCCCAAGCCACTCAGGGTCCGGGTAGTCGACGGGTCCATACTACTCGATCCTATCACCCAGATCACCATCCCTTTCAGGATGGATGTACCACCGGGACACCATGAGCAGGTGTCCTTCCTGGTGCTTCCAGGGGGGACGGATGAGATCCTACTGGGCCTTCCCTGGTTGAGACAGCATGCTCCTATACTCAACTGGGCAACAGGGGAGATCTCATCCTGGGCAGGATCCTGTAGAGAGCACCTCATGACTACCGAACCACCCGCTACCATTAGGTCGGTTGGGTCCTCAGGGAATACTGAGGGGCCGGGTTTACCGACACCTTATGAGGCCTACAGGGATGTCTTTTCCAAAAGGGCCGCAGATACTCTTCCTCCCCACCGGCCATATGATTGCCGAATAGACCTGAAGCCAGGCTCCGAGCCCCCCAGGGGCAGAGTGTATCCACTCTCTGCTCCAGAGACGGAGGCTATGTCCAAATATATTCAGGACAGCCTGGCGAAGGGGTTCATTCGCAAGTCTATTTCACCGGCTGGTGCAGGGTTCTTTTTTGTGCAGAAGAAGGAAGGGGATCTGCGCCCCTGTATCGATTACAGGGGATTAAATGCAATCACAATCAAGAACAAATACCCTTTGCCCCTCATTACTGAGCTATTTGATCGATTCCGCGGGGCAAAGGTCTTCACAAAGCTGGATCTACGCGGGGCGTATAATCTAGTGCGAGTCCGAAAGGGCGATGAGTGGAAGACCGCCTTTAACACCAGGGACGGTCACTACGAGTATCTAGTAATGCCCTTCGGACTCTGCAATGACCCCGCCATATTTCAAGACTTTGTGAATGACATTTTCCGGGATTTGTATCTTTCCGTGGTTGCATACCTGGATGACATTCTTATCTTCTCCCCCGATCTTACCACCCATCGGAGGGATGTCATCCGAGTACTTAAGAGGCTCCGCACCCATTCGTTATATGCTAAGCTGGAAAAGTGCGTTTTTGAACAGGAATCCTTGCCGTTCCTGGGGTACATAGTGTCCAGTCAGGGGTTAGCAATGGATCCGGGGAAGTTGCAGACAGTGATGAACTGGCCTGAGCCCCGCTCGCTGAAGGCGATCCAGCGATTCTTGGGGTTTATCAATTATTGTCGCCAGTTCATTCCCAACTTCTCGACGGTGGCAGCACCCATCATTGCCCTTACCCGCAAGGGCACTAATCCCAAAGCATGGACACGGGAAACGGTAGAGGCATTTCACACTCTCAAAACTCACTTCTCCAGAGCTCCCATCCTTCATCGTCCAGACATCTCCAAACCCTTCCTACTGGAGGTAGACGCCTCTTCGGTCGGTGCAGGTGCAGTCCTGTACCAGAAAAACGAACGAGGAAGGAAACATTCGTGTTTCTTTTTCTCCAAGACCTTTTCTCCGGCCGAGAGGAACTACTCCATAGGGGATAGGGAGTTACTGGCGATGAAACTAGCATTCCAGGAATGGCGGCATCTCCTGGAGGGTGCGAAGCATCCATTTGAGGTTTTTTCTGAAAACAAAAACCTCACATACCTCCATACAGCACAACGCCTGAACCCAAGGCAGGCCCGTTGGTCTTTATTCTTCTCCTGGTTCCGCTTTATTATCCGCCACCTGGCCGGTGAGAAGAACGTACGGGCCGATGCCTTGTCACGTTGTATGGTTGTGTTGGAGGAGGACGAGGAGGAGCCTCGTCTTATACTACCCCCGGACAGCTTGAGGATGGTCACTCCCACTTCTTTGGACCAGGTGCTACCTGGCAAAACCCTCGTTCCCCCTGAACTACGGAACGAGGTGCTATCGTGGGCCCATGCCTCCAAGGTCGGGGGTCACTTCGGGGTCAAAAGGACCAGAGACCTGGTGACCAGGCATTATTGGTGGCCGAGACTACCCCAGGACATACAGGAGTATGTGGGAGCCTGTATGTCGTGTGCTCAGAATAAGCCGTCCCGGCAGAGACCGGCAGGTCTTCTTCACCCACTGCCAGTGCCGGATCGTCCCTGGGAAGTGGTAGGGATGGACTTCCTTGGAGATCTGCCCAAGTCAGCAGGGCACAGGGTCGTATGGGTCATCACGGACCACTTCTCTAAAATGGTCCACTTGGTGCCTCTCCCACGACTCCCGACGTCACGTGCTCTCGCCACCTTGTTCATTCGGCATGTATTTAGGTTGCATGGCATGCCTGACAAGGTGGTGAGCGACCGGGGTCCCCAGTTCGCGTCTCGCTTCTGGAGAGAGCTCTGTAAGCTCCTGCAGATAGAGCTGAACATCTCATCCGCATACCATCTCGAGACCAATGGACTAGTGGAGAGGACTAATCAGACCTTGGTAACTTACCTCCGCCATTTTATATCCGCGCACCACGACAACTGGGCTAACCTCCTTCCTTGGGCCGAATTTGCCATTAACAATTCGGTCCATGAATCCTCTGGCCAGACTCCGTTCCTACTCAATAACGGACAACATCCAAGAATCCCGGTTCTGATGCCCATTACATCACCCGATACTAGAGTGGAGGATTGGGCGACCAAGGCCCGGGAGATCTGGGATGACACCCAAGAGGCTCTTTAAAGGGCTAAAGACCGGATGGTGACAACGGCTGATGTTCGCCGCCGCCCTGCACCATCCTTCGCCCCTGGTGACCTAGTATGGCTGTCCTCTAAGAATGTTAACCTACGGGTACAGGCAGCCAAATTCGCCCCTAGGTATCTGGGTCCGTTTAAAGTACTACAGCAGGTAAAACCAGTGGCATATCGACTCCAGCTCCCTCCACGCTGGGCTATAGCCAACACCTTTCACGTGTCCCTCCTGAAACCCGTACGACTTAATAAATTCTCGGGGTCCCTGCCGGCTCAAACCGACTCCCCGTCCGACGACCCTGAGGTGGCAAAACTTGTGGAGACAAAAGTCATACAGGGCAAGAGGTACTACCTCGTGGAGTGGGCCGGCCGTGGTCCGGAGCATAGATCCTGGGAGTTGGAGGATCATATCCGCGCCCCGGGTTTGATAGCGGCCTTCGAGCACGGACAGGGGGGGGGCCTAGACGGGGGGGTAATGTTACATCTCGTGGCTCTCCTGAGGCAAGGACTGAGGCAGTCTCCCATTCCTTGCCTGCCACGAGCACTCCTGCTCAGCAGCGCCGAAGGTCTGCCAGACTGCGCAGTGTGCAGGAGATACCTTCTCAGAGAAGCAGCAGAAGGGTGACACCTAGTGGTTCTCCTGTTACAAGGAGTGAAGCGGTCTTCCATTCCTGGCCTGCCGCAGACTCTCCTGCTCAGCGGCCCCGAAGGTCGGCGAGGCTGCGCAATGTGCAGAGGTTTACTGCTCAGGGAAGCAGTGAGATTCCCGTTATCTCTGCACATTGTAAGACCGAGGATCCCGCCTCTATTTCCCAGAGGCAGGAGGGTGAGCATGTGCAATGCGTGGTGGGTCCTGATTCGCTCACTGACGTCACACGGCTTGATGACAAGGCTGGTGACGTGGTGAATCCTGACTGGCCAGGCTGGGACGTCGTGGACCCTGATTGGGTCAAGTCCG
Source organism: Anomaloglossus baeobatrachus (assembly GCF_048569485.1). Lineage (NCBI taxonomy): Eukaryota > Metazoa > Chordata > Amphibia > Anura > Aromobatidae > Anomaloglossus > Anomaloglossus baeobatrachus. The sequence goes on along the minus strand of NC_134355.1, from coordinate 414,331,282 downwards.
TCATCTCCGCCTCGCGCCCGCCCTCGGGTGGAGCTGCACCTCCTTAAAAGCTCCCCCTGCCATCATGGCGGCACGCGACCGTCCTTCTATGTTTGGATGTCTGGCAGCGTGCTGCCACGCCACTGCTCAGGCATTACTGTCTCTTGTGGGCTTGGCCCTTGCTGCTCCGGCAGTATCTCGTTTGCAGGCCGTGTTCCTGCCTTGCTGCTCCGGCAGTACCCCCGTCAACAGGCCATGTTCCTGTCCCAGGTGAGCTCCTCAAGTCTCCATTGGACTCACCTGGTTATTGAAAGCACACGTGCGTGGGCACCTCTGTGCTACCCTCGTGCCATAGTCTCGTGACTTCCACTGGCACACATGCGTGGGCAGCTCTGTGCTTCCCCGTGCAACAGGTACACCGAGCCGTGAGATCTGTGCCATACAACCCTCACGGGTTAGGGCAGATCGGTGTACATAGATCGTCTGTGACATTCCAGACGATCGCTAGCAGCAACCCGCTCACTCTTCACCCACCATAGCGGCGGTCCCTTACACCGCACAGTGGACCTTGACCGGCGGAAGCAGTCCATTTCCCATCTTGGCACGCTTCCCCGGGTCCCCCTCGTAACAGTTAAGTATGGCGTATTTTTGAATGTGCTTGATGCAAATCTAGCTGTGAAGTGTACAACTAGGGCACAAGTGCTGCCACTGAAGGGCTTAGTGTCTGTGTGGCCCAATTTTTGAAAAAAGGGAGACTCCGCTTGGAGTAACCCTTGCTTACATTGTTTTTTAAAAGGAGCCAAGATGAACAAGTCATGGTTCAGCAAAGACTTAGCTACCTACCCCAGTGTCATCCTGGGGATGGTTAAGAATGGCGTATTTTTGAATGTGCTTGATGCAAATCTAGCTGTGAAGTGTACAACTGGGACACAACTGCTGCCACTGAAGGGGTGGGTGTGCATGGGGCCCAATTTTTGAAAAAAAAGGAAGACTCCGCTTGGAGTAACCCTTGCTTGCTGTGTTTTTTAAAAGGAGCCAAGATGAACAGAGCTGGGATCAGGAAAGACTTAGCTACCAACCCGGTGGCCTCCTGGGGACGGTTAAGTATGGCGCATTTTTGAATGTGCTTGATGCAAATCTAGCTGTGAAGTGTACAACTAGGGCACAAGTGCTGCCACTGAAGGGCTTAGTGTCTGTGTGGCCCAATTTTTGGAAAAAAGGGAGACTCCGCTTGGAGTAACCCTTGCTTGCTGTGTTTTTTAAAATGATCCAAGATGAACAGAGCTGGGATCATGAAAGACTTAGCTACCTACCCCGGTGTCCTCCTGGGGACGGTTAAGTATGGCGTATTTTTGAATGTGCTTGATGCAAATCTAGCTGGGAAGTGTACAACTAGGGCACAAGTGCTGCCACTGAAGGAGTTAGTGTCTGTGTGGCCCAATTTTTGGAAAAAAGGGAGACTTCGCTTGGAGTAACCCTTGCTTACATTGTTTTTTAAAAGGAGCCAAGATGAACAAGTCATGGTTCAGCAAAGACTTAGCTACCTACCCCGGTGTCCTCCTGCGGACGGTTAAGTGTGGCATATTTTTGAATGTGCTTGATGCAAATCTAGCTGTGAAGTGTACAACTAGGGCACAAGTGCTGCCACTGAAGGGGTTAGTGTCTGTGTGGCCCAATTTTTGGAAAAAAGGGAGACTCCGCTTGGAGTAACCCTTGCTTACATTGTTTTTAAAAATTATCCAAGATGAACAGAGCTGGGATCAGGAAAGACTTAGCTACCTACCCCGGTGTCCTCCTGGGGACGGTTAAGTATGGCGTATTTTTGAATGTGCTTGATGCAAATCTAGCTGTGAAGTGTACAACTGGGGCACAACTGCTGCCACTGACGGGGTGGGTGTGTGTGGGGCCCAATTTTTGGAAAAAAGGGAGACTCCGCTTGGAGTCACCTTGCGGTGTTTTACATGATTTTAGAAGGGCGTGCCATGCCTATATCTGTGTCTCCTCCTCTTTTTCCTTGTCCAGCTCTTTTGTTTTCGCATGAGTATATGTCCTTGTCACTTTCCCATGTGTTTGTGTTGTGTTGTGAGTTGTTTGTCACCTTTTGGACACTTTTGAGGGTGTTTTCTAGGTGTTTTTATGTGTTTGTGAATGCCTGCCATTGTTTCCTATGCAGTTCGAGTTCGGTTCGTCGAACGTTCGACGAACCGAACTCGAACGGGACCTCCGTTTGACGAACCGAACTCGAGCCGAACCACGACCGGTTCGCTCATCTCTAGTGATGACCCTAGAAGGATTATCTGAAATATGCATAATTGGTGAGAACAGTCCAATGTTGTAGCTGAAATGGTGACATTATGAAGATCACTCTGTATATTGCAAATCTAAATACATGAAATCCTTATCAAAATGTGGCATAATCTAGCAGATTTGCTGCCAACGTGTTGTGGAGTCACACAAAGCTCTGCCATGTCTAAATTTTCTTTAAAAAGCCTTAAAAGTGATATCACACATTGGTTAAAGATTTGGAATTTTATCCCCCTTGCCATAAAAAAATCAATATATTATTGTGAAATGCTAGCAAAACCCTTGACAGGCTACAAATCGTAGCCATTTATCTTAGAACAGAAGAAAGGATATGTGTAAAACTATTACTTCCTTTCATGTTACTTGTTTTTTTGTTATTCCATAAATAACATACTGAACTCTTGAAAATGTTTTCTTGAATTCTAGTGTATTCTGAGAAGAATGTTAGATTGGCCATATACAGATAACTCCTTGATTGATCAGTTATCAACTTATTTAAAGCACATTTTAGGGAAGAGAATGTTAAATTTCAGCATGCTATATTTGTATTTGACTGAAAAATATGTCTTCTTTATTTACAACACCCTGAGGATATAAGAGATCTTTCAAATGGATTTTGTAGAAAGCTGTAGAAAGTTCAGAAGTGTTAAACATATGTACTCAACATTTGGGAAGTTTCTCCATGCACAGCTCTTCACAGTTAATACAAAAGTGACAGAAAATATATTTAGGTCAAGAAATGTTTGGACAGTGACCAAACCACTATTTTTTATTTAAAATGAAACAACTGAGATGCAATTGAAGTGTAGACTTTTTGGCTGAATTAATGGGGTTAAACAAGCTATCCTTTGAATATGTTTAGGAATTTTAATCGTTATGCTAAAATGCCTCCTCATTTCTGGGCTCAAAAGTAATTGGACAAATCTATTTTACCATAATCAAAATATTAATATTTAATACATTTATAGACAATCTTTTACAGGCGATAACTGCCTGTAGTCCAGAAGCCATGGATGTCATCAAATGCTGGGATTCCTCCTTTGTGATACTTTGCCAGGCCTTTATTGCAACTGACTTCAGCTGTTGCTTGCTGTTGGGTGCTTCTGCATTATGTTTTGTCCTAAGCATGTGAACTGTATGCTTATTCAGGTTGAGATGTGGTCATTGCAGAATATTCCACTTCTTTGAGTTAAAAATCTCCTGTGTTACTTTTTCAGTATGTTTTGGATCATTATTCATCTGTACTGTGATGTGCTGACCAATCAACCTTGTAGCATTGGGTTGAATCTGAAAAGAAAGTATAGCCCTGAACACTTCAGAATTCATCTGGCTATTTCTCTCTTCAATCACATCATCAATAAACACCACTGACTCTGTGTCATTGAAAGCCATTATAATGCCGTTACAGACATCCCCTCACCGTCCTGCCCCTCTCCTCTGGGGTTGATGCTGGCACACTCACCCTCCCGGTCACTCAGCAGTGGTTTCTGTGCTCCTGGTTCCTGCTGCCGCGTACCAGGGCCTGTGTATGTCATGCAGGCCTTTTCAGAGCATACTTAGGGAATGTGTGACGCCCTGGCAAAACCAGGTAGTCACAGAAGTAGTCCGCCCTCCTTGATTCAAACACAAAAACCCACACCCAGGTACAACACACAGCCATTAAAGCCTAGTCACCCCCCTCATGACAATAAGGACACACCAGGGGCGGGACCAGGCGGATAGGAGCGCCCACCTAGGGGTCCTGAGGTGTCAGGGGAGGGAACAAGTCAGTGAGTGTTGACAGTTGACAGTGGAGGAGTGTGTAGTGCAGCGTTGTCAGGGGTTGGGGCCCCTGGACGACAGGACTAGGTGGCAGATGGCAAGCAGGACCATAGGCGATGGAGATCCAGTTGCGGGAGACCTAAAGTGGACAGGGGCAGGGTTGTAGTCTGCCGTTGCCGACAGCAGGAATCTGGTCTGGAGGCCATGCACAGTTGGGGTGCCTGGACCCTAGGACGAGGACGGTTGCAAACCCCCTTGTTAATTGACCAGCCGGGAACAAGGTTTCAGGCCTTGTTCCACAGAAGCCCAGAGAGAGCGAAACGGAAGCCCAACGCGGGGGATAGGGTCAGATTTCGAGGGCCACAGCTCCCAAACATACACAGTACTGTGAGTGGACTTCCCCGTTCCAAGCGGAGTTGTCCGAGTGAAGACACAAACATTGAAGTGCAGGAGGAAGGGACCCCTGTTTGCTACACCCGGGTGTGGTACCCAAATACACCTGCCAATGGTGACCGGTCACTGGCAATTTGGTTTACCACTGGACTTGTGTGTTATTCTTTGAACTGTGAGTACACCACTTACCCCTGGTCCAACCCTGCACGTCACCTCCAGCAGCCATTGCTCCCGTGTACCTGGGCCCCGGGACTACACCTCCCCTACCCGTGGAGGGGTTTCCATCCTGCTACCCTGCTCCATCAGCCCCGGGCGCCCCATCATTAGGCAGCGGCGGTGCTACCAACTCTCACCGCAACCCACGGGTGGCATCACCGACAAATCAATCCCCTGTAAATACTCCCTTCCTACGGTTGTGAGGATGGATGGCCATGCGAGCCAGGGGTCCGGTCACCGGTAACATGTAACTTTTGTGTTGTAGCCAAATACAGATCTGAAGTAAATACAATACTATACACTAGAGTATTGCGTGTGTTTCATGAGAACCATGGCAATGTATTTTAGAGGTTGAACAACTTGTTCAGGTCAAAGCCAAGTGAAAGAGCAATGAACATTACTTAGGAATTAAATAGTATTGAACAATAATATGGTGTTCAATATACAACAAAGATACAGACATTGAAAACCCATTAAAAATGAACCCAAAGGCAATAACTTCTGTCCTTACAGTTTGTAAAATCTGTTTTTTTTTTCATTAGGTAGATTTTCTAGGAAGTAAATGAAAAGAACAATAAAGGCTATTAAACCAAGCATGTAAAGTAGTAATAAGATTCAGGACCATCCTCAAAGAGTACCTATAACCAAGTCAAGGGTGTCAGCTGTTTCTCTTCTTTTCTTCCCTTTGCTCTCATGAATAAAATGGTGGGTTTTTTTGTTTGTTTTTAATCTAATTTACTATTCCAGTAATATAGATTATTTTTTTATGTGTTAAATTGTAAAAACTTTACCAATGGGGGTGTCGGTAACACAGCAATAATGCTCAGCAGCCTAAAGACAGGAACCAGGTAAATCTTGTGACCCACAAGACGAAGAGCAGAAAACAAAAGAGTATGGTGTATTAGAAAAAAACCCAAGTTCTCAGGGGCGCAGCGGGTATAAAATTAGAGCAAAAACTCTCCATTTTATTTTTACTCAATTGTACTAGTGTAATATTTAATTATGGGAAAACTCCCCTACTGGTGCATTCAGGTTTTGTGAATATGAGTTTAGCTATCCTATAGAGGTATATCATATATTAGACCATGTCATTTATTGCTTCAGTTCTTTTAGAGGAGGCAATGAGATCTCATATAGGTAATGTAACAGAGTGACAAATTCCATACAGTACTCAGCATTAGAGATGAGTGAAACTAGTTCTGTTCAGAGGGCACATGTAAACCTTAGGGGTACTTTGCACACTACGACATCGCAAGCCGATGCTGCGATGCCGAGCACGATAGTCCCCGCCCCCATCGCAGCAGCGATATCTTGTGATTGCTGCCGTAGCGAACATTATCGCTATGGCAGCTTCACATGCACTTACCTGCCCTGCGACGTCGCTCTGGCCGGCGAACCACCTCCTTCCTAAGGGGGCGGGTCGTGCGGCGTCACAGTGACGTCACACGGCAGGCAGCCAATAGGAGCAGAGGGGTGGAGATGAATGGGATGTAAACATCCCGCCCACCTCCTTCCTTCCGCATAGCAGCCGGGACGCAGGTAAGGTGATGTTCCTCGCTCCTATGGCTTCACACACAGCGATGTGTGCTGCCTGCTGGAATGAGGAACAACATCGTACCGTCGCTGCTGCGAAATTATGGAAATGTCGGACCTTACACTTATCATACGATAATGACGCTTTTGCGCTCGTTAATCGTGCGTAAAAGGATTCACATACTGCAATGTCGACAGCGATGCCGGATGTACGTCACTTTCAATTTGACCCCCCCGACATCGCACCTGCGATGTCGTAGTGTGCAAAGTACCCCTTAGATAAGGTTCAGTTTGTGACCCTGATTTGAACCAAACCTCATTGTAAGTCAGTAATTGGGCAGTTTGTGTCTCCGCCCACATGCTGCCAGCCATAAGCAGAGCACTTCTGGGGGAGGGTGGGCGTTGTTTTTCAATTTTTTTTTGTGTTTGCACATTACATCTGATTACACTGATTTTATCCCAAGTGTGAGCCATTCAAACACTGCATGCAGATTTCACAGGGCTGAGCATCACTTATACCCAAGAACAGCGCTGCTCACTTGCTTCGAACCTGAATTCTGTTTTTTGTAATCTGTTTTCAAACCTGAACTTCGAACCTCAAACATCAGGTTCACTCTTCTCTTCTCACCATGGCAAGTGTATAAGGCATGACGTCTAATATTGCTGAGCTTTCATCAGAAGTTATAAAAACACATTTTAATAAAAATATTGCCTATAAGTAGGTTATGAATATTAAATATTATTACTAATTAGGGATGATTGAGTGTACTCGTTACTACTCGGTACTAGCCGAGTAGTACGGTATTCGGGCTACTCGTAAGTCCACGAGTATCCTTGTAATTACTCGTTAGGAGTAGCAAGTTCAATGTAAGTCAACGGGAAATGTGACTAATTGTCTGCTGGACCCTACAAAGCAATCTGGGGGCTGAGTAAAAGGCTCAAATGGAAACATGATTGTTTAAAAGCCGAGCGGTAAAAAGCCGCCGGCTTTTTTAAACAATCAGCTGATGCATGCTCCCTGCCCGGGTCCTTTGCTCCCTGGTGCTGCGCTCCCATCTGCCCTGTGCTTGTGCAGTCAGGTCCTTATCCACTACAGTCAATAACGACCTGACTGGTCCGAAATGCATTACTTCACACAATGCTGGTTGATTTTAACCATGAACTTTTTAATGGGACCCTAATAAATATGGATTTTCCCTATGGAAACAAAGAGTACAGAGCTCCGAGAATCACAGGAGACAACCAGGTAAGAATTCCAGTTAGATTTCCTATAAGTTATGGGTACAGCATGTTGTCATACATATACTTCATAGGGAGACAGCGGTCTCCTATGATTCTCGGAGTCTTTGTTTCCATGGTCTGTTCTGGATGCCCAGTTCCTGTTGTCCTTGCTACTGGAGGATTGCTGTACGGTCCGGTGGATTAGCTTAAAACTTTTCTGCTTTTATAAATCCTTACGGACATAGCTGCTGGACACTCCTAACTCTTTAAATGTTTCTACAGCATCCTAGTCCGTGCACTGTCAGTGGATCTATGTACAGCTCTGGCTGCTGCGGTCTGTTTACTGCTGGCTTCTGCAGCAGCAGCCAGAGCTGTACATACACCACCAGGAGAGCAGGGAGCACAGCGCCGTACACAGCACCGCGTGCCCCAGCTCCACTGCCCACGGGAAGGTAGCTGCTTTTTACCGCCAGGCTTTTAAACAATCATGCATCCATTTCAGCCTTTTACTCAGCCCCCATACCGCTTTATAGGGTCTAGCAGACAATTACTCGCATTTCCCATTGACTTGCATTGGACTTGCTACTCGTAACGAGTACCCAGGTATCAGGACCTACTCGTTACAAGTATAGCGAGTCCGTATATTTCACTACTCTCTCATCCCTATTACTAATATATGTGAGTAAATTGATTTAATGCAATTCTAGTTTGTGTCTCATTTTAAGAAATTTGCTGTGTCTGACAAATATATACACATTTTAATTTAATTTGCAATAAACTTGAAAAAATTCCAGATTTCTTTTCGCAGAAGGTTTCATGAGCCAGAGAAGACTCACAAGATATCAGATGCAAGAGTACACATTTACTCAATGTTGGGCAGCTGTCACATTTGTATATGACCGCGTGTCAGGAAGAACTATGATAGCTTGTATAAAAGCAGATGTATGGAATGCAGCAGCCATTTTGAAGTGAGTCATTATAATGAAAAGACGTCACAGCTCACAGTTTAGCAAAAGGGATATGAAAAGAGAAAGCTAAAAAAAATCTAAGAAACCTTACAGACAGTGTGCGTGTCCGCATCACAGTACAAAACAGCCACTACCCGTTTAGCCATATAAATGAGGTTACTTGGTCATCACTAAGGTGGTGATTGCGATAAAGAGCTTGAAATTGGTTGCTATGGCTTACTTAAGATTTGTGCCAAATTTGGAAAAGTTTTATAAAACTGGTGAATTAGACTTTCAAAAGATTCTCTATTAGGCCTCTTTCACACGTCAGTGATTCTGGTACGTTTGTGCTTTTTTTTAAACGTACCAGAATCACGGACATACGCAGACCCATTATAATGAATGGGTCTGCTCACACGTCAGTGATTTGTCACTGCACGTGTCTCCGTGCAGCGTACCCGCGTGTGCGTGATTGCTGCATGGAGACATGTCCATTTTTTTCTGGCATCACTGATGTTCCACGGACCACGCAGTGATGTGGTCCGTGAAACACGTGCCAGAAAAAAACGTGCTTTTAAAATAATAAACATTTTTACTCACCCGGCGTCCAGCGATGCTCTCTGCAGCCCGTCCTCCCTGCTCCTTCTGTGCCGGCTGATTACTGTCGCGCAGCTGACCCAGAAGCAGCTCCTGCAGGGGTCACCGCCGGCCGGATGCTGCGTCGCGGGAGCGATCAGCACCATGGACAGCGGGAGCGGGCGCAGGTGAGTGAATCTCTAAGTGCAATCATGGGCCACGGAGAACGGAGCCCGGATTGCACTTAGACAACCCATGTGTGCTGTGATTTTCGGCACATGCAGGGACATGTGCGTGTTTTACACGCCAGTGAAAAACGTCTGTGTTTTTCACTGACGTGTGAAACGGGCCTTAGGCACATCATTAGGCACAACTGCATTAGATTATTAGTTTATTACAGGGCAGTATCTGTATACTTGCTAATTGGTTTAGTTATGCCTAACAAAGGCACAGTATATGCAGACTGTGTTGTGTACTATATGTAATGACCTTCGAGGTATGTAATTACGTGTGTTCTCTCATTGATCATTTTGCCATCTTCTCCTGTCTTCTCCAATGTCTTCTGTATCAGTGTAATGTGCCAGAAAAAAATATTTCATATCACAGCTTGTGACTTTCCAAGCAATTACTCTTCAATATTGTTTTATTTCCGGTGTCTATCAGTACAAAAATATTTACTTTGTCTCTGTTCAGACTACCATGAAATGTTTGTCAATATACAATCTTTATGCATCCGGCACAGATTCTAGTGTTTCAATTGCTGCGGGCATGGCTGTAATTACAAATGTATGGGCCACGTGTAAACTGGCACCTTTTTTGGCATCAAACACCATAAAGATGTTGTACTCATCAATATTTATTTGCTTCCTAACTTTGAAAAATAAATAATATACAGTAATTTCAGTGAAAAAAAAATATGTCTGGATTTATATATATATAGTGGTGCTTGAAGCTTTGTGAATCCTTTGGAATGTTCGAGACTAGTTCTAAAAGTATATAAGTAAAATTAAATCAAACAAATGAGAAAAAAAACATTGTTTGGTCTTTTATTTTAGAAAAATGATCCAATATCACATATCTGTGAGTTGCAAAAGTATGTTAGCCTTAGGGTTTAGTACATAAATTGAAGGGGAATTAGAGTCAATTTTTTATATTGCATAGGATAATAATCAGGTGTAAATGGGTGACCTGTTTTATTTAAAGACCAGGGATATATCAAAGTTTGATTTTTGAAGCACATTTGTGGAAGAAGTACTGGAGATTTCTGAGGACCTCACATGAAAAATTGCTGATTGATGCTCATCAGTTTTGAAACAGTTGCAAAATCATCATAGAAATGCACAGTAAGGCCCCACTGACATGATAAAGGGGCATATGTCCCTCCGTGTGCCGTGATTTTGGCACATGTGTGATTGCCGTGTGTTATTCGTGATAATACAAGGAGATCAGGCACTTATACTCACCTGTTCACACTCCTGCTGTCCATGGTGCTGAAGTCTTTGGCTCTCCTGTTTCTGACCACTGCTGTCTCGCTACTGCTGCTTCGGGTTCGGCTGTGCATATTCATGAGCATAATTAACTGGCCTGGCAGCAGACACAGAGACAGTAGCGGCTGAAGAAAGCAGTGCTAGGACAGTAGAGTTTAAATAGGTTTTCATTTTAAATGTACGGGGTTTTTTTGGTACGTGTTTCACGGATCACACCAATGACTATAGACACACACAGCTTTACTCCACTCAACACTCCTTCACATATACACACAAGACTCTGCCTCATGCACACTACATGCACCTATATACACACATAGTTCTACTACATGCACCTTTAGACACACAGTTCTACTACATGCACAAATAGACAAACACAGTGCTGCTACACACACCTATAGATTTGGAATGGTTACCTAAACAGATTAATTATTTCAAATCATGTCCTCAAGTCCCTGTAGTCAACATATATATAGTAAAAACACCATTTATATAAACTCTTGGATATTCACACTCCCAGAAATATCTATGAACCATACAAAAAAAAAAGAGGTTTTTTTTTACTTCAAGTTAATTCTTTATTAATGTGAATAAAAATTTAACATACAACAATACAAAAAATGCCAGAAGAGAGGTTGAGTGCAACACTGTTGAAAATCACTATTGTAATATCCATACATACTGTATAAGGTATAATACAAACCACTATGGGCCGAACAAGGTAAACTGGTGCATAAAGTGCAAATGCAATATTTCTATAATTCAGACAAGTGTTGGCGCAGCAGCCGCAGCCCAGTTAACTCCACTGGGCTGCTACAACAGGACTGGAATGATAAAAGGGAAGTTCGGCACTTGCCCCTAACATGCCGAGTGATGAATCTTAGCATGACAGGCACCGGATGCCTAACCCTACCTACCACTTCCAGAACTAGTGATTGAGGCCGCAATGTGGTTCTATACATGCGAGCATGTGAAGGAGAATGAAGACTGTGCCCCATGGTACAGTCTCTAAGCCCTTTTAAAAGCTAGGGTCCATCCCAAACCCAGTGTGAGCCACAATAGAGCCTCCAGGAGCGAATAGCGGAGTGCCACATCATCAGTGATATCACCAGTGGCCTATCCAGAAGCGCCATGTCACTGATGACACAATGGCAGCACCGCCCCAAAACCCTACCAGTCATCGTCTGATGACCAATGTTGGGGTGCCAGGTCATAGGAGCAAGTGTTATGATCCGGTAACCATGGAAGATTACAAAAAACTCCCATTGGTGAAAAAACACCAAGAAAACAGGAGTAGCTGGAACCTGGGCTGACCGCAATCCCCTAACTATCAGACCACACTAGAAGTAGCCGTAGAGCGTTCCTAAACACCTAGACACCTCGTCACAGCCTGAGAAACTAGCTAAGCCTCACAGAAAGAAATGAGGAAATCTACTCAGCCTCAGAAAAAAAAGGGGGGTCAAGCAAATAGCACATTATATCAAAGATACATATCACAAGAAATATGTGTACATTTTGTATTAATAAAGATTGTCTATTTTTGCCTATAAAAACTCCTGGTCTTTCTGGTTCTTATGCTTCTATGGAGTGGTCTTTTTGAGACATAGTCTAAAATTATTGAGATGTGTATTTTGTTCAAACTATTAATATCAGTTTATTGTATGTCATTTGACTTCAGGGGGAAGCTCAACATTTCTGGGACTTCTAGTGTTAAATCCACCATAGCGCTCTATTTCCATATAGGTTTAACATCACTGAGGATAGTCTGGACAGACTGAGGGCCGTGTTACAATCATCAATGTCACTATGCTCTAAGTAGAAATGCACCACACAAATGGAGAATGGAATATAACATAGGGCAGTTTCCAAAATATACATAAACAAATACAAACTGTACAGTATACAGTAAACTCACACATATGGTATATAAGTATATCCTGTTACAGATTATGGCAAGATGCTTGATATATGGACCAAATACATCCACTTTTTATCACAAGAGATCATGTCAGTTCAAGGAACTCAAACAGGGGAAATCAAGGGAGTCCAATAAGATATCAATAAGGAATTCATACTCCAATACTGAAAACCTAAAACAAATATAAACGAAAACAGTGTAAAACATAAAAAAATTAAATAAAAAGGAAGAAACAAATACAATATGACCATCCAAGATAATTAAAAAAGGACGAGAAACGAAAAGATTAATTTAAGCCATAAGGGGCCATCATGCTCAGGGTGACAATCCACCTGGCTTCCCGCTGTGCTGTCCGTTTCTTCTGATCTCCACCCCTTATCCCACCATGCACCAAGTCAATAACCAAAATCTTCAGATATTTAGAGTTAAACTGATGTACTTTGCTAAATGGCCATGGCAGAGTTTTAGGAGTGACACAATCTACAACCAATCTAGCCGCACAAATGTGCTTTACATGTTTGCGTGTACGGACAGGCAATTTCCTTGATGTCAGTCCAGCTTATATAAGCTAAACGTGGCATAATAGATTACATTTGTTGGGCCACATGAAATATATTTCTGATTTTAAACTTTCTAGACCCATCTGCACAAGAAAAGCTCATGCCATGTTCGATGTTAACACAGGCCACACAGGTCTACATGCACTTATAGACACACAACTCTACTACATGCACCTATAGACAAACACAGCTATGCTACATGCGCGCTATATGCACCTAGAGACAAACACAGCTCTACTACATGCACACACAGTTCTACTATATGCACACTACATGCACATATAGACACAGCTCTACTACATGCACCTATAGACACACACATGTTATGATCCGGAACCATGGAAGACCACCACAAATCATTAGCAAAAAGGTGACAAGAGCATTGGCAACTAATCTGGCCGCCATCCCCTTACTAACCAACACAACTAGAAGTAGCCGAGGGGTGAACTAACATCCTGTGCACCGCGAACCCAGCCGGAGAACTAACTATCCTAAAGGTAGGAAAGATGAATAACTCTCTGCCTCAGAAAATAGACAAGAATAGCAAGCCCCCCACATTCAAAGACTGCGGTGATATAGGAAAAACACAATACACAGGTAGATGACAGGATTAGCAAAAGTTGAGGCCCCTGCTGACTAAAATAGGAAAGGACAGGAAAGGGACTGATGGTAGCTAAAGAAAAACCCTGCAAAATACCAACTTCCTGATAGTACAAAAAAGGCCCTCAGATCGCTCGATCTGAACTCCGTCCTATACCAGGTGCCCTTGTCATACCAATGAACAGAAAACAAGAATTATAACAAATTCAACAAGCCATAAACACATAGACCCAAAGGAGCTATACTCCACACATAACTGCAGGGAGTTCCTCAACAATCCACTGAGGGGGAAAATCCCTGGAAGGAAATAAACTGAAACTGACCACAACAAATGACAAACCCAGATAAGCAAAGAACCAGACAATAAATAAAGAGCAAGAACTTATCTGGAGTGGATGTGGTATAGAGCAGGATTAAGCAGGCTAGAGATACAAAGAACAACTGACATCCGGCAACAGCCTGCAATCAGACCAGGACTTAAATAGGCAGAGAGTTAGGAAAGGAAACACCCACTGCACAACACACCTGGTCTCTATCCAAACCCTTCCTGGCCACCAGAGGGAGCCTCCCAGCAGCCAAGACATAACTAACATTCACAACACACACAGCTCTGCTACACACAGACTACATGCACATATAGACACACATTCCTGCAACTAGGAAATTTACACACCCACACTATACATTACTTCATCTTGCCATTCCTGATCAGTATAGAACATGAGAGGAGCCACAGGTACATGCCCAGAGGATGCAGCAATTGAGCTGCAAGACCTTCCAATGCACCTTTTTGGTCAAGTTATCAGGCAAATGATCAGTCACATAACCTGAAAGGTCCTGAATTTCCTCATGCAGAAGGTCCATCAGCTGCACAGCTTCTGCTTCCTCCAATCATCTCCCAGTAGCATAGATTGGTGCAGAGCAGGAGGAAAGAGGGCAGCTCTCTTTACTGATCAAGCCCTCCTCCTTTCTTTGGCTCACCCGGCCTAGTACAGCAGTAAGGGCAGTAAAGCTCTGATGGCAGTCCTGCTGCATCCTAAAACCAAAAGTCCATTGTCAGGGTTACATCTATTCTATTCCCTACTAACCTGTTCAAAATCGATGATCTACTGGTATGTCATTGTCACGTTAATCACTGCAAGATGCTGCGATGAGCCAGAGGTGATCCCTGCACATGTCCGCGGATTTTGCTTATATACAAGTCATTAGAATGTTTTTTCACATTTTTTCCTGTAAAATCCATTTCATCTTCGGTTTTGTATGTTTTATTCTCAGTCTGTAAAAGTGGCATAATACTCTGATAATCTTGTTCTCAGCCACATCGATTGAGTCAGAGATGTATTCAGTCATCTTCCTAGTGCTGTTCCCATTCTATTTGAGCACTCTTTGCATCCATTTCAGTGATCTTACTGCCCTCTTACCCTCCTGGTAAGGTCTTTCAGAAAAATGTTCACGTTTCCAATTGATTTCAATTATACTCTTTATTCGAATCAAGCCCATCTGACAGTCCAACTTGCTTGGTTTGAGTATCGAGCACTTAATCATTTTAGTACTCTCTCATCACTAAATGACACCTTTTTTTGTATTTTAGGGGAATATATTTATATATATATATATATATATATATATATATATATATATATATAGATATATATATATATATACTTTTATTTATATATATATATATATATATATATATATGTATAGTTAAATGTATATATATATATATATATATATATATATATATATACATACATGTTTTGCATTTTTAAAAAAAAATATTTTAAAGTAAAAATGCAGGAGAGGTTTTCTTCTGATGACTCTTCGATGAAGGCCATATTTGTGCAGATGTCTCTGAAGAGTAGAACCATAATGTATCACAACTCCAGAGTCTGCTAAATCTTCCTGAAGGTCTTTTGCAGTCAATCAGGAGTTCTGATTTGCCTCTCTAGCAATCCTACGAGCAGCTCTGACAGAAATTTTGCTCGGTTTTCCAGACCTTATCTTGACCTCTACTCTTCCTCGTAACTGACATTTCTTAATTACATTTCAAACTGAGGAAAGGGCAACTTGAAAACACTTTGCTATCTTCTTATAGCTTTTTCCTGCTTTGTGGGCCTCCACCATTTTCATTTTCAGAGTGCTAGGCAGCTGCTTAGAAGAAGCCATGGCTGTTTTTTTTTGGCACAAGGTTAAAGGAGGCTTGGTTTCTATAAAGCTATGAAATTTGCATCACCTGGTATTTCCTAATGATGATAGTGAACAAACAATAACCATAACAGGCTAAATAAGGTTTGAAATCTTGGTCAAAGTTATCTGAGCACACAAATCTTCAAGGGTGCCCAAACTTTTGTGTTGGCCCATTTTCCTTTTTGTAATTTTTAAAATGTAAAAGGTGGAAATAATTTTTTTTTGCTTAAAATGCAAAGGAAATGTGTGATCTTTAACTTTATGCTATTTAGAGATCATTTCATCTTCAACTTGCTTAACTGTTCACAATAACACTAATTTTGACCAGGGGTGCACAAACTTTTACATGCCACTGTATCTACAAAGATTTGCTTTATAAAAACCTTTGAACAAAGACATATCAAAAAGTATAAAGCAAATATGAAAAGTCATCCTTAACAGAGGTGTAGCAATAATCTTGGGGCCTCAATGCAAAATATGTAATCCTTTACCTACCTTGTACAATTTTAAAACTAGAATGTTTTATATCGTTAGACCATGCAGTCACCATGGGCCAAATACAACTGGTAGCATTGCACATTTCTCGGCATTAACAACTTCTTAGAGTTTTTTTTACTTTTGCATACAATAATATTTTCAAAATTACTGCTTTGGAGAATACTGTTTAGAGTGTATATGTAAATCAGTAACAAAAAAATGAGAATTAAAACAATGGCTACATACATAATGTAAAAGTACAAATATTAATTTATTTCCATTGACTGTAATAGTATTTTCACACATTTGTTGAAGTGAGCATTTTTAGACAGTAACCTAAGAGTCTGACAGAGAATGTTATAAAGAGAAATAATGCCTGAAAGTTGCACTTAAGACTGGCATTTGTCATAAATAACATACTAAAGCTAATGATATAAGCACTTTAGTAGAAAAATGTTTTACTGCAGTCTAAGTACAGTCTAAACAAATTTTCATTGAGCTAAAGGATTATATTAAAAGAAACCAGATACATTAAACACATTTGCACAAGTTAATTTTAAAGGAAGTATCAGTTACATTATGGAATGGACATCTATACTAAACAGAATGCATTATCATGTCAGGAGAGTAAAAAAATACAGCTTTCCTGTTTCTATCAAGGATAATTTCCTAATAGTACTATAAGTATACATTGTATTATGTTCTATTAAACTGGACTGGAAAGTGCTAAATGTCAGATGTTGTGACTTTGATATCTTTTATACATCAATTTAACTTTTGCCTAAAGTTTATTACCTCTGTACACATATAAAAAAAAGTTTCCACTTAGAGATGAGCAGATATGACGAAATTTGAATTCAACAAATCAATCAGATTTTACTAGTAAATTTAATTGTTGTAGAATTTATTCTCTGCAAATGGATTGTCTTTTATTATGCTCTGGGATCTTCAAGGCGTAAGATATAGAAAAAAAAGCAAAAAAAACTAATACTCACCTGTCCACTCTTCTCCACCTCTCAATGTCCCTCGTACTGTCCTCTGTGCCTCATTTTTCCAATAACACACCCAGGAACCCTAGACATCTTCACGGTAGTCTAGGACTTCTTACCGCAACCAGTCACCTAGTTGTGGTTAGAAGTGCTAATCTAAAGTGCGGGTTATAAGATCAAGACACACATCATAAAATCACAAATATTCCGTGCCTAGCTGTGTCTGGAGCTCCTTGACTAGAGTGCTTGTCCTAATGTTGGGACTAGAGATGAGCGAACCGGTCCCGGTTCGGCTCGAGGTCGGCTCGCCGAACGGAGGTCCCATTCGAGTTCGGTTCGTCGAACGTTCGACGAACCGAACTCGAACCAATAGGCTATAATGGGAGGCAATCACAAACACATAAAAATGCATTATAAATGTACACAAACAGTTAATAAACATTGCCATAACACTTACCGGTCCTCGCGATCCCTTCTGCACTCTGTCTCCTGCCGCTATTCCATCCGATGATCGCTTAATCCTCCCGGTGACGGCACTGCCAGCAGAGATGCAGGACCTATCGTGACGTCAAAATAGCCATGTGACCAGTCACGTGGCTATTATCTCATTGGCTACAGACTGGTCACATGACTATGACGCGTCATGTAGGACCTGCGAGTGCATCTCTCCGGTACACGGTGCACATATGTGTATCGCCGTGTACCGGCGACATGCTCTAGCACACGGTCGACTCCCCGTTCCGTTAGGGACCGGCTGACACAGCCGGTCATTAACGGAGATCACCGTTGCCATAGCAACGCAGTTAGCGGTGACGTCACCGCTAACCGCGGCTCCGAGAGCACCGTTGCTATGGTAACGCGTCTGTCAGCGTTACCGCTGTTACCGCTGACAGCCAGCACTGATCACTCACGGAGTGAAGGCTGCACGCTGCTTCCCGATTGTAGTGAGGATTGTAGTGAGGATGAGGTTCCCCATCCCCAAGTGATGAGCTGGTAAACCTCATCCTCCTCACTACAATCGTCACTACTACTACACTAGAAACAAAGAAGACAGAAGAGCAGGATCGTGGAGGACTGACAGGGGGTAATAAAGATGGAGTCTCTAATGTGTCTGTGTATTTATTTCTATTAAAGTATTTTTTCTCTGTGTGGTGTTTTTTTAACCCTTTATTGGAGATTCTTAATGGCCGGGTCAAACGTGCCTGACATTAAGAATCTCTGGCTTAATACTGGCTAGTAAAACAAAGCCAGTATTATCTCATGATTACCCAACAAGCCACCCGGCTCCAGGGCTGTTGGAAGAGTTGGATACAGCGCCAGATGATGGCGCTTCTATGAGAGCGCCATTTTCTGGGACGGCTGCGGACTGAAATCCGCAGCAGAGGCGCCCAGAAACCTCGGGCTAACCTGTGCTGCGGATTCCAATCCCCAGCTGCCTAGTTGTACCCGGCTGGACACAAAAATGGGGCGAAGCCCACGTCATTTGTTTTTTAATTATTTCATGAAATAAGTGAAATAATTAAAAAAAAACGGGCTTCCCTATATTTTTGGTTCCCAGCCGGGTACAAATAGGCAACTGGGGGTTGGAGGCAGCCCGTGGCTACCTGCTGTACCTGGCTAGCATACAAAAATATGGCAAAGCCCACGTCATTTTTTTGGTGGGCAAAAAAATTCTGCATACAGTCCTGGATGGAGTATGCTGAGCCTTGTAGTTCTGCAGCTGCTGTCTGCTCTTCTCCATACAGACAGACAGCAGCTGCAGAACTACAAGGCTCAGCATACTCCATCCAGGACTGTATGCAGAAGTTTTTTGCCCCCTGAAAAAATTATGTGGGCTTCGCCATATTTTTGTATGCTAGGCAGGTACGGCTGCCCCCAACCCCCAGTTGCCTATTTGTACCCGGCTGGGAACCAAAAATAAAGGGAAGCCCTTTTTTTATTATTTCATGAATTTCATGAAATAATTAGAAAACAAATGACGTAGGCTTCGCCCCATTTTTGTGTCCAGCCAGGTACAACTAGGCAGCTGGGGATTGGAATCCGCAGCACAGGTTGGCCTGAGCTTTCTGGGCCCCACTGCTGCGAATTGCAGTCTGCAGCCGCCTCAGAAAATGGCATTTTCATAGAAGCGCCATCTTCTGGCGCTGTATCCAACTCTTCCAGCACCTGCCTGCTATACCTGGCTAGCATACAAAAATATGGCGAAGCTCATGTCCTTTTTTTGTAGTTTTTTGGCAAAAAAAATAAAAAATGCTTCCCTGGATTTTCCATTGCCAGTGAAGGTAACACCAAGCAGTGGGGGTTAGCAGCCAGTAGCTGCTTGGATTACCCTTAGCTAGCAATACAAAAAATGCAGCGGGAGCCCATATATATTTTTTTTAATTATTTATTTAAATAACTAAAAATAAAATGGGCTTCCCTGTATTTTGATTGCTGGACATCACAGTGCTGTAAAAATAAATCTTTAAAAAAATGACGTAGCGCTCCACGGTATTTTTGATTCTCAGCGCAGATAAAGCAGACAGCTATGGGTTGCCACCCCCATCTGCCTGCCGTTACCTTGGTTGGCAATCAAAATACAGGGAAGCCCATTAATTTTTTCTATTTAAAAAATAGTTAAAAAAAAAAATGACGTTGGGTCCCCCCATTTTTGATAGCCAGCTAGGGTAAAGCAGACGGCTGTAGCCTGAAAACCACAGCTGGCAGCTTTACCGTGGTTGGGGATCCAATGTGGAGGTCCCCTCAGGCTCTTTTTTATAATTATTGTATAAATAATTATAATTACACAATAAAAGTAGGGTCCCCCCCAAATTGGATCACCAGCCAAGGTAAAGCGGACAGCTGTGGTCTGGTATTCTCAGGGTGGGAAGGTCCATATTTATTGGGCCTTCACAGCCTAAAAATAGCAGGCCGCAGGCACCCCAGACGTGGCGCATCCACTAGATTCGCCAATCCTGGCGCTTCACCCCAGCTCATCCCGTGCCCTGGTGCAGTGGCAAACGGGGTAATAAATCGGGTTGATACTAGCTGTAAAGTAACCTGAGATCAAGCCCAGCAGTTTGTGATGTCATGGCGTCTATTAGATACTCAACATCATAAACTGTCAGTACTAACAAAAAAAAAAAAAAATCGACAAAAGAAATTTATTTGAAAAAACAGTCCCCAAAACATTTCCTCTTTCACCAATTTATTGTAAGAAAAAAAATAAAGGGGTCCCACGACGACTCTGGACCGTCTAGAATATGGGGGAGAGACACTCAGGGAACGTATCCCCCATTTTCTAGGAGTGCGGACCCTTCATGTGAGGAGTGTGGGTGCAATGAATCTGCACTCACTCTTCTCGGGTCCACAGCAGCAGAGTCCATGTCGTAATGGTTGCTACCAAAGCTGCAATGCCCTGCTCATGAGGTAAGGGCATGCCTAATCAGGAGAACTACTGTAGAGGAAGCTCTGCTCACTGGTATATAGGTGCTCAGAGGTAATAATAGATAAAATTAGTGAGTAACCTCGGCACTCTAAATCTCCCAGACTAAGTCAGTAAGTCACAACGGATAGTAATGCAAAATCACTCTTTATTGGTCCGTATTAAGAAAAAAAAAATTTTCATAAGCATATATGTTTTTGTCCAAAACAAGTTACAAATGACGTTTCGGCCTGAGCCTTCGTCAGATTGGACTTATCTGCATGTAATTATGAAAAATGACAATAATCAGTATCACATAAGAGTGAGAGAACAATAACATAAACTCGAACAATGTAGAGGTACAATTGGGATGCAGCAAAAAAATTGCAACACAGCAAGAAATGAAACACATGATACAAATGTCATAATACAGTACAAGGACAATATAGTAATGACAAATATGGGGTCAGTGTAGACTTAGACAGCTCTGGTACGAAAGAGATGTCAATCATAAAGTAACATGTGCAGTAGGTGTAGAGCTACAGTGTGCATGGCAGAGCTAATGGGTAGACCGACCATAGAAAAAGAATGGAGAAAAAGTGGAGAAAAAGTGGAGAAAAAATGGAGAAAAAAATGGAGAAAAAGTAGAGAAAAAGTGGAGAAAAAGTGGAGAAAAAGTGGAGAAAAAAATGGAGAAAAAGTGGAGAATAAGTGGAGAAAAAGTGGAGAAAAAGTGGAGAATAAGTGGAGAAAAAGTGGAGAAAAAGTGGAGAAAAAGTGGAGAAAAAAGAGGAGAATAAGTGGAGAAAAAGTGGAGGAAAAAGTGGAGAAAAAGGTGGAGAAAAAGTGGAGAAAAAGTGGAGAAAAAGTGGAGAAAAAGTGGAGAAAAAGTGGAGAAAAAGTGGAGAAAAAGTGGAGAAAAAGTGGAGAAAAAGTGGAGAAAAAAAGGAGAAAAAAATGTAGAAAAAGTGGAGAAAAAATGTAGAAAAAATGTAGAAAAAAATGGAGAAAAAGTGGAGCAAGAGTGGAGAAAAAGTGGAGAATAAGTGGAGAAAAAGTGGAGAAAAAAATGGAAAAAAAGTGGAGAATAAGTGGAGAAAAAGTGAAGAAAAAGTGGAGAATAAGTGGAGAATAAGTGGAGAAAAAGTGGAGAAAAAGTGGAGAAAAAGTGGAGAAAAAGTGGAGAAAAAGTGGAGAATAAGTGGAGAAAATGTGGAGAAAAAGTGGAGAATAAGTGGAGAAAAAGTGGAGAAAAAGTGGAGAAAAAGTGGAGAAAAAGTGGAGAAAAAAATGGAGAAAAAGTGGAGAAAAAATGTAGAAAAAGTGGAGAAAAAATGGAGAAAAAGTGGAGCACCCTTTGGTGCCTTTCATGTGGCACTATGGGGTGCTTAGCTTTGTATTTAGCCAAAAAAATGAAAAAAAAAATGACGTAGGGTCCCCCTAGTTTTGTAGCCAGCTAGGGTAAAGCAGACGGCTGCAGCCTGCAGACCACAGCTGGCAACCTCACCTTGGCTGGTAATCCAAAACTGAGGGCACCCCACGCTGTTATTTTAAATTAAATAACTATTTTAAAAAAAAACACGTAAGGGTCCCCCAAAATTGGATCACCAGCCAAGGTAAAGCAGACAGCTGGGGCCTGATATTCTCAGACTAGGGAGGTCCATGGTTATTGGACTCTCCCCAGCCTAAAAATAGCAGGCCGCAGCCGCCCCAGAAGTGGCGCATCCATTAGATGCGCCAATCCTGGTGCTTCGCCCCAGCCCATCCCGCGCCCTGGTGCGGTGGCAAACGGGGTAATATATGGGGTTAATACCAGATGTGTAATGTCACCTGGCATCAAGCCCTGGGGTTGGTGAGGTCAGGCGTCTATCAGATACCCGACATCACCAACCCAGTCAGTAATAAAAAAAAATAGACGACAAACACATTTTTATTTGAAAAAACACTCCCCAAAACATTCCCTCTTTAACCAATTTATTAGAATGAAAAATAAATCCAGGTCTGGTGTAATCCAAGGGGTTGCCATGACGATCCACACTGTCCCAGTCAATGAAGAGCAGAATGTTCCCCATTGGCTGGGAGAGCAATGCAGTGACCTGAGCTAACATCAATGGGTCAGCCCAGGTCACTGCAGGGGATGACAAGTGCTGCTGTCAGCGAGGTACATTACCTGCGCTGATCTCCAGCACACCGACAGCCCCTGTCACTGAGTTCAATGACCGGCGCCTTCACACCAAGTATCGCGAGAGGCCCGTGACGTCACCGCTAGTCAGTCTCGGGTCGGAAGCGAGAGGTGATGTGACAAGCGGCGGCCATGGAGGACAGTGACAGCGCTGAGGTCGGGATGGCGGGACTTCATCACCGCAGGTAAGCCGAGCGGGGGGTGTGTGTGTGTGTGTGTGTGTGTATGTGTACATGCCGCGGGCAGGAGGGGGTGGAGCGAGCTGAGCGGGGAAGTGTGGGCTTCCTGCACGTAACTAAGATAAACATCGGGTTACTAACCAAAGCGCTTTGGTTGGATACCCGATGTTTATCTTGGTTACCAGCTTGTGGCAGGCTGCCAGCGATGGCTCCTGCACACTGTAGCTGTAAAAAGCCCTGCTTTTTGCTGCTAGAACCGTTCTCGAACGTATCTAGAACTATCGAGCTTTTGCAAAAAGCTCGAGTTCTAGTTCGATCTCGAACAGCCCCCAAAATCACTCGAGCTTAGAACTGGAGAACCTCGAACCGCGAACCGCGAACCGCGCTCAACTCTAGTTGGGACCTAGCATAGAGATATCTATAATTGCAAATGAAGTGGTGGTAAGAAGAAGTATCAATGGCCATATTGGGGAAAGTAAATAGCAGAAATGGCAGCAGAGGGGAACGATGAGATGAGTATTATTTTTTGGTTGATTTTTTAAACTTTTGCCAGTCCTCAATGGTTGAGCAAAAACTTCAATTCCCTGAGTTCATGCTTGACGAATTATAATAAATCTTCATTCTGGATAATACATATTCTTGTTATATTTGCAAAGAATTCAATTCTACAAGAATACATTTTCCCAACTATATTTACAATCATAGTAGTATAGTATACCATCATAAAAGTTACTTAATCCTTTTCTTTTTCACATTCCATTTACATAGTCATACAGTATGAAGGCAGTGATGTACAGCTATTGGTGGCAGACCACGCAGTCTCAATAGGACCCGTGAGTGAGAGGGACCTCGTGCTAGACCTGGTGCCAAGCCCCCCTGCCTGCAGCCCATCCATCATTTAATTTTCAAATGCATTGGCATGACAATTGCCGATGCAGATTAAATCAATTAGGAAAGAGGGAGCACTCCGCTCCCTCCTCCATCACTCCCTGCTGTTTCTGAGCTCTGATGTGCTCCCATACCCCTGCCAGTACAGACAAGACACAACTTGGAGCCCCTTTTTGGAGTCTTGATGTTTAAAATACATCATGCAGGACAGTGGCATCCATTGCCCCCTATTTCCCAATAGTGTCTTTGCATAGCAGTATGTATGGTCCATGCAACACACAGGATATGGCCTGGCATTTCCATTTTAAAAAGTGAGCACGAATTGACGAGGCCTTCTGCAACAGTGCATGCAGGCCATTATAGTGCCCTAGAAATTTCTGTACAACCAGTTTGAACCATGCAGTACACATGGATGCAGTACACATGTGATGTCGAACAGGTATAGTGCCACCACCAGGTTTGCACAGTTATCGCATACGGCCTTCACTAGCTACAGGTTCAGTGGAGATAGCTATTGATCAAACTGGGCATGCATACTGGTCCACAAATCTGCAGCTGTGTGACTGCGTTCTCCAAAAACTTATTAATTTAAGCACTGCCTCATTGCAGTGACTTAAACACAGGATGTAGGCTGGCATTTTCATTTTAAAAATTCAAGAGACAAATGTATAGGCCTCTTGCTCATAGAACCCTGCCACTATACACAAGACACAACTTGGAGACCCAGAAAGGAGTCTTGATATTTAAAAAACTTTCAGGCAGACAGCAGGACAGCAAGACAGTGGCATCAATTAACCCCCCAATTTCCCCATAGTCTGTTTGCACAACAGGAAGGTATGGTCCACGCAACACACAGGATGTGGGTTGGCATTTTCATTAAAAAAAATCAAGAGATGAATGAGTGACAGGCATAGGCTTCTTGCACACAGACCTCTGCCACTACACAAAAGAGAAAACTTGGAGACCCAGATTTGAGTCTTGATATTTAAAAACCTTTCAGGCACACAGCAAGAAAGCAAGACAGCAGCATCAATTCCCCCCATTTTCCCATAGTCTATTTGCACATCAGGAAAGTATGGTCCATGCAACACACAGGATGTGGGTTGGCATTGTCATTAAAAAAAATCAAGAGATGAATGAGTGACAGGCGTAGGCTTCTTGCTCACAGACCTCTGCCACTACATTCAAAACACAATTTGGAAACCCAGATTGTAGTCTTGATATTTAAAAACCTTTCAGGAAGACAACAGAACAGTGAAACCAATTCCCCCCATTTCCCCACAGTGTGTTTGCACACCAGGGAAGTATACTTCATGCAACACACAGGATGTGGGCTGGCATTTTACTTTTAAAAAGTTACAACACAGTAAAAGTGCCTTCTGCAACAGCACATCCAGGTCATAATAGTGTGCTAGAAATTGCTGTACAACCAGGTTGATACATGCAGTGCATAGGTGATGTCACCCAGGTGTAGTATCTCCACCAGGATTGCACCGTTATCGCACATGGCCTTTCATGGCTCCAGCTTCAGTGGGTGACTGTGTTTTCAAATGCATATAAATGTGTTGCGGGCGAGGGCCGCTGCCGCTTCTTCTTGGGGGCCTTCTCGGATCCGGGTTCGCTGCTGTGGCTCGAGTGGTGACCGGACCCGGGCTCACACGGCCACCCGTCCTCACAACCGTCGGAAAGGGGATATTTACAAGGGAGTTGTTGAGTCTGTGATGCCACCCGTGGGTTGCGATGAGGGATGGTGGCACCGCTGCTGCCTGGTGATGGGGTGCCCAGGGCTGTTGGAGCGGGGCAGCCAGATGGGATCCCCTCCACGGGTAGGGGAGGTGTAGTCCCTGGGCCCGCGGTCTGAACACGAGTGTTGCATGGCCAAGATGCGGAGCTGGGTACGATGATTATCAGACAACAGTCCCTCAATAAACTGGTCGATTAAAGGGCGTTTTTTATCCGCTATCTCTCACCTGTTGCACTGCTTTCATTGCTGCTTGAAGGTTAAGAGCATGATCCTGGATACTGTCCTGTACCCTGTGCTTGCATCTATAAAATAGCAT
Organism: Anomaloglossus baeobatrachus; assembly: GCF_048569485.1. NCBI lineage: Eukaryota > Metazoa > Chordata > Amphibia > Anura > Aromobatidae > Anomaloglossus > Anomaloglossus baeobatrachus. The sequence goes on along the minus strand of NC_134355.1, from coordinate 414,305,419 downwards.
TTTAATCTCAGATGCTGTGCGAGTGTCAAAAGTTTCTTTGAGTTTAGCCAGGATATCTTTCAACACCCTCTTATTGGTCTCCGGCCAGAACTTTACTTCACACCGAGCCTCCCCGGTTTGCTGGCCAAAGAGGATACTGGTCTTTTGGTCCTCCGTCATCGGATACACCCAAAATAAGCTGTAAAGTCTCTCCTTGAAATCGGTCAGAGTATGGTCTCCCCCAAATACTGGGGTAGCCAGGCTGCTCCTTGGAGGTACAGAATCTAAAACGGTATCACTGGAGCCACTATTGGTGCTACAGCCTCAGCAGTGGGAGCGGCTTGATTCTCCTCCTCAGACATACTTCCGACAGTGGGATTCTCTCTTTGCGTTTCTTTTATGGGCTTCTCCCATGCTTTCGCGCTCTTTTTACGGGTTCCTCCCATGAAGCATGCCCTGTCTTTTCCCACGCAGAATAATAAATGGCGACTGTTCTTTTTTGCAAATGAACGGTTCAACACCGAATTATCCGGTTTAACACAGTTCTGTAGGCGCACAGTACCCGGTTTAATGGGCATGATAGCCTGTTCATGATGCCAAATGTAGCACCCCACGGGGCAGGTGGTTAACCTACTCGTTGCCGGGTTGTTTCAGGTTGGATCAGGTGATGTCATGAGTGACCTTGCTCGGTTCTGTTGTCCTGAGGCATACAGAAAATGGTGGGGGAAGCAGTGTATTTGGGAGAGTTTGTCGTGACGCCACTTGTGGATTGCGACCAGTAGTAGCCGCCGCTGCAGAATTCCTCACCGAGGCAGGTGTTTAGGCAGCTTGGATGGTGTAACTTCTCACAGGTGGAGCAGGCCCCATGTGAATGAAGAAGGGAGGAAATGGCAGTTGGCGCTTAAGCGCTGGGCGGCGACACTGGTAAGGACAAGCCAACACAGTCTCTGCGGGTTCAAGGTGTAGTTTTCTCACCAGCCCAGTAGCACTGGTCACTGCTGTGATGGGCTCTGGTCAATCCCTAGAAGGTAAGGGGCCAACACCGGTGTTTAAGGAGGGAAGGAGAGAGAGAGAGAGAGAGCGTTTTATTTCTAGGGTGTCCCCCTCTGTGGTTAGGTTCCCTGGCTAAGCTCCCGCTCCAATCCCCGGGCCAAGTAAAGTCCAAGTTTTCCAGAGATATCTTACCAGAACTATGGTCCCGACGGATCTGTTTTCATTGTGAGTGTGTTGCGCCTATATCTACCCCCAGTGGAACCCGCCCCCAAGGTGGCTGGCTTCAGTGACCGGGGAAGTCCCATGATCGTGATGGCCGACCCCCGCCTACCCTGAGCCATCCCATCTTGTGTGAAGGTTCCTAAGCTGTATGTAGTGTGTGAATATGGAACACCAGTGATTAACCCCCCCCTTACCTGAGATATATACTGCACCTTAATTGAGGTGCAGTACTCTGTGGTGACTAGAGCCTCAGGGGCGCCACAAATGTATTAAAGAGTAGTGGTAAAATACACACCTATTCTAGGTTTAACCCCTTCATGCCATGTGCATGGCCATTTTCCATTATTTTGTTCTTTTTCCAACCCTCTTTTCAAGAGAGTTAACATTTTTTAGTCAATATAGCCATATGAGTGCTTCTTTTTTTTCTGAATGAGTTGTATTTTTGAATGACACTGTTCATTTTACCATATAGTTCTCACATGGAGGCAGGGAATAACAGGGGACTGGGGAGTCTAAACTGAGGGGTCCTAGCTATCCCTGATCCCAGAGATATGTCTGAAGGTGACAATGTCTGGGCCACCTTCCCACCCCTGCTCCTGACCAGTCCTGATCTAGTACACACTCCCTCCCGGGGGAGAGGGGTGCCAGGACAAGAGCTTGTAAGCACCAACAGTAATAGACAAAGAGGGGAACCAAAACTCTAGCACACAGCACCCTCACACATAGTAATCAGAAAAGGATTAAAACTAAGGCATGGAGAAAATAACCAGATGACAGGCAGTACTCCACAGCACACCAAGCAACAAGCCGTAAATCACCAGACTGCAAACCAACAGCACACTGACTAGTGTAGCAGAAAGCTATAGTCTGCATGGAAGACAATTCCACCATCTTAAAAAGGTGGGGAGTACCTGTGAAAGGTAACCAGCAGGCAAGCAGAAGTTAACTCCTGCTTCTTCGATCACTAATGAGCACAAAGCTGGCTGACGCCCGAACCTGCCTACGCAACTCAAAAGCACCAGAGAAAGTATAGTGAGGAGTGTCAGAGTCTGTGGTCTGAACAGCATCTGTTGCTGCCATGACACTCGGCGAGGTAGATTTATTCTACAGGTTAGTACCAGTAGATAATTACCAAACATGTCAGTTTATTTAAGTGGTGAAAAAAATTCTGAATTTGTAAAAAAATAAAATTTGGTTTTGCCGCCATTTTCCAAAAAAAGGAACGTTTTATTTTTCAGGATCTGATGCTATCTAATGGCCTATTTTTTGCCCCCTAAGATGATGTTTTTATTGATACTATTTTAAAAGTAGATGCAATGTTTTGATTGCCTCTTAATGTATTTTTTTGCAATGTTGTGGCAACGAATAAGCTAATTCTGGCGTTTTTAATTTTTCTTTATTACACTGCTTACCAATTGGATTAATTGATTTTATATTTTGATAGACTAGACACTTATGAATGCAGTGATACCAAATATGTGTATTTTTTATTTTTTTTACTTTTTTATTTTTAATGGGGCAAAAGAAGGGTGATTTGAGCTTTTGTGTGTTTGTATTTTTTTCATATTTTGAAAAACATTTTTTTTTCTTTTTATTGGATTTACTAGTTCCCCTGGGGGACTTGAGGCTGTGATTGTTCAATGACTTGTGCTATACAGAATAGTGCATTAACATTGCTCTGTATAGGAGAAATTACAATCTCCTATACATGGTGGCTCGCAAAATGACAGACACATGGGTTATCACCTTACTCCTGGCTGTCATGACAACCCATTGGCTCCCCGCAATCATGTCATGGATGCAGCACTTGGAGCAGAGAATGACGTGCTCCACGCCAGAGTATGTTAAATCCGGTTGTCAGAGATTATCAGCGGGATTTAAATGGTTAAATGTTTTGTGCTCCAAAAATCAGATAGTGCTCCTTTACTTTTGAGCCCTACCCCCACATAATGGGTATAGTGTATATAGGAGAAATTGCATAACAAATTTGATGGTGTATATTTTCTCCTGTTTTCCATGTGAAAATTAAAAAAAATAGGGCTAATGCAGTATTTTTGGGGGAAAAATTATTATTTTGATTTTTTTTCCGTATTGCTTTAATTCCTGTAAAGCACATATATGGTTAACAAACTTCTTAAAAGTTTTCAAAATACAGTGGAAACTTGGATTAAGAGTAACTTGGTTTGAGAGTGCTTTGCAAGACAAGCAAAGCTTACTAAGAATGTATAACTTGGTTTAAGAGCAATGCTTTGCAATAAGAGCAAATACTCACCGTGCACACTTCTGGATCCATCCTTTAACCGCGCTCTCACTCGCTCTGGAGGTAACTTTCTGTACATATGTACTGCATACTGTATACAGTATACCATTGAACAGTACATACTATATAGCATATCTATCAATTTGCATTTGTTGATACAGTATTGTACTTTCTTATTGATAACCAGTACAACACATTGCTTATACTGTACCTCTCGCACACCAACAATTCTATTATAAGCTAACGTGCAGTTTAATTTGTTTTATATTCTTTTTACAGTACAGTATTTTGTATTAGTGTACAGTAATATTTATATGAGTACAGGACATTATATTATATTACTGTAATAAATTTGTATAAATACAGCAAATATTTTTGGGTTGTGGAACGAATTGTCTGCATTTCAGTTATTTGCTATGGGAAAATTTGCTTTAATATAAGAGTAACTTGGTTTAAGAGCACACTCCCGAATCAATTATGGTCATAATCCAAGGTTCCACTGTAGTGTCAATTTTGGGTAGTTTTTGTCAACCAACCTAAAGCAGATAGGACCCGGAAAGTCATTTTCAATGGGATGTGGTCTCAAACAATACGTTTTGTAAATTTTGTTGGAAAAAATAAAAATTGTTGATAAACTTTTAACCCTTCTACCTTTCAAATAAAAATAAATGTTTCAAACATACTGGTTATGTACAGTACACATGTGCTAAATGTTATTTATTAACTATTTTGTGTTTTAAAATTATCTGGCTTAAGGGCATAAACCTTAATACTTTGAAACTTGCTAAATTTTCTGCAAATTTCTGATATTTTCACAAAAAAACATTAATCTAAATTTACCATTATCATAAATTTCATTGTCATGAAAAAACTTTCTTAGAATCATTGGAATATATTAAAGCATTTTCTTACCTTATAAATTGACATGGTCAGAATTGTAAAATTTGGCCTGATCAGGAAAGTGAAACCAGGCTGGGTGGTGAAAAGATTCAAGTGTTTTTCCCACCTTTTAAATCAATGGCTTATTCCAAGGATAGGCCATCAATATTAAATGGGTGGGGGTAGGACTACCATCAGTGCTTTCCAACAATAGTTTGAAGCCGCTGCAATGCACATGTGAGTGCATCAACCATTTCAATATTCACGGCAGCACACGGCATGTTTTTTGAAGTACTTGCGTTCACCCTACTAATTTTTACTGTCCATGTAAGTTATTATCACACGGCTTCACTTCATTGATTAGGACATTTTTCAGCTGCTGCAGATTTTATTCAAGTACTGATCAGACAGAATCCTGATCAATATTGATCACCTATCCCAGGACTAAGACAACCATTTTTAAAGGCTGGTTAACTCCTTTAATCTAGTCATAAATTTGTATCTGGCTGGTTTGAGAGGGCCATTCTCATAAATCCATGGTGATTTAATAGCTTATCTAACACTTGAGTCCCCATCTGATGAACATTTTAGGCCATGATACTCGATTACGCAGGAATCCTCACATGTTCTTAAAGAATTGGCCCTTTTCACCAATTTAAGATTGTTTTGTGTCACAATCATGTGACAAACGGTGGTTAAGAAGTATGTTGTAAGTTTGTTTTTTTGTTGAGAATGATACTTCTTCCAAAAAATTCATCCACTATACAAATAATAAATGAACACTTTTATTCCGTATCAAATTATTTCTGTTCCATTCCATCTTTAATATAAATCTAAATGCAAAGTGCAGAATTGTTTCCATTCCATAAAGTACAGAACACATTCACATCTTTGAATAGCTTCAGTACAATGGATAGCTTTCAAACGTATACCAAGCCTTTTGTGAAATTTTACATAAGATGCAGTAGGATTTATATTTTTCCGTATGTCTGTTGTAGTATATTTAGTCATATGAAATAACATGTAAAGTTATATTTCCCTGTAAAATAACATAAAGCTTTTTTACATCGAGTCTCCTGGAACGAAAGTGGATTTTCAAATCGATAGGGAAATTAAGCAACAGCTTTAATATTCATAAGTGTTTTATGCAAAAGATCTCAACTTCCCATACAAGTATTTTTGCTATGAGTGCTGGCCTACAAAGAATGGAAATCGGAAAGATATTCTGCATTTCTTGTACAAAGGAGTCAAAATTAAATCCCCAGAACAAATTTGAGCATAACTCCAAGGAAACACATTATACATTACCTTAGAAACATTTTATTATTCATACCGTCAGCTATCTAAATCCTTTTAGACAGATGCCTACTCCTCAGTTTAACAACTTCAGCAGTGCTGTTGAATTAACTTGTACATTCTCAATTCTGTATATCTGCACGTTTTGGGAGTCAGCAAATGACAGCAGTTCCATTGTAATAAATAGATAATTATAGTATCAAGAAACAATATTTTCTTAAACTTTTCTTCTGACTCAACAGTTGCCAGGCAAATTGGGATTGTTTTTAATGCTTCAATTGTTGCTTATGATTAGGAATGAGCAAAAACAAACTGTAAAGTTCGGGGGTTCGCAGTGGACAGTTAGTATCCGGGACTCGAACATAGACTTTTCACAGCAGTCTGTTTTCGAGTTTGGAATTTGGATGCTGTTCGGATGCTGAATAAAGTTCGTTGAAAGGTTACAGCACAGATAATCGACAAGTTATTCGGCATAGGATAGATGCCTGGATGCTGCTGTGAACAAATTAAATAGAAACCCCTCTGAAGCCTGCTTCACCTTGACTGGTTACTAAAAATAGTAAGGAACCCAAGCCGTTTTTTTTAAATTATTATAGTCCCCCCTATTTTATAGCCATAATCAACCAACCTAAAGCAGACAGCTAGGGGCTGGTATTCCAAAAGGGAGAATGAAGCGGCAACTCGACCTAGTAGTTTTCAAACTTTTAATCTGTATTTACAGATGACAACATAAACAGGGAGTGGCAGGGGACTGCGGGGACGGCAGACGGACGACAGCCGTTTCGCGCTGTGGCTAGCGCTTTGACAAGTCCTAGTCTGAATCGTCAGCTGACTTCCTTTTAGGGAGTCATAGCTGCTGTCGTACTGAATAAAAAAAAACGTTACAATGTAACAAATCCAGTACAAAAAAATGCAACGTAGTATATGCACAGCATTTGTAATATTGTTATCCAATCAATACTACACACTGTAATATGACAGTTTAAAGGTTTTTACCCAATGTCATTTTAAAGTTATAGAATATTTAAAATATCACAATGGAATACTAAGCATCTAATCATAATATTAAAAACTAGTTCCTAGAGAAAGAATTGAAACAACAGAAAAAAAGAGAATAAATAGAAAAAAATTGCTGTAAACAACCCTTTTTTATTGTCACTTTTGTCTCCAGATTTTATTCAGCCAGATGAATATGGCTCTCTCTGAATGACAATGTAAAATACATATCCTAATGAAACTAGCGGTCGTGAATTATCAGACCCACCGTTCAGCAGTGATCAAACAGAAAAAACATTTTTATAAAAAACTAAATGTTTACATTTTTAGATTTTTGAATCTTATGCAGAATATTCACAAAGGTTTTTCCTTTTCCATATATGCAGAACGTATACTATAAAGTAGTTCACTATCCTTCATGGTACAATTACTTGCGTATGTTTTTACTAAGGAAGTGACCATTTAATTGCTGGAGAGGAAAGGGAGAAAGAAAGGGGAGGAAGCCGCACGTTCGAGTATGCATATCGCAGAGCTGAAAAGATAGCAAGGTGGGAATTGAGGCGATGATATCAGAGGGCTGTTAGGTTGTCTATTTTATACTACTAGATGTAACAATAGTTTAGTATCTAATGAAAAAGGTTTCTTTTAAACTGTATTATAAAAAGACCGACATATCGTTGTGGTCATTAAGACCTAAAGGGTCCATTGCTTTTATATTTATGATCAATCTTGATTCTTTTTGCAATAAAAGTTTATGAATGTCTCCTCCTTTTCCTGTAGGGGTTACTCTACATACTCCTGCGAATCTGAATACCTCTGGGATGCCAGCATGACAATGCTTTACAGGAGTATGTAGAGTAACCCCTACAGGAAAAGGAGGAGACATTCATAAACTTTAATTTTTTCTCTCTCTTTTGCTCTCTCTCTTTCTCTCTCTTTTTCTCTCTCTATATTTTTCTCGCTCTCTTTTTCTCTCTCTCTTATTCTCTCTTTTTCTCTCTTTCTCTCTCTTTCTCTCTCTTTTTCTTTATTTCTCTTTTTTTCCTCTCTTTTTCTCTATTTTTCTCTCTTTCTCCCTCTCTCTTTGTCTCTCTCTCTTTCTCTATTTTTTGCTCTCTCTCTCTTTCTCTCTCTTTTTCTCTATCTCTTTTTCTCTCTTTTTCTCATTCTCTCTTTTTCTCTCTCTTTTTCTCTTTCTCTCTCTCTCTTTTTCACTCTTACTCTCTATTCTTCTCTCTTTCTCTCTCTTTCTCTCTTTCTCCCTCTCTCTCACTCTCTCTTTTTCTCTCTCTCTCTCCTTTTCTCTCTTTTTCTCTCTTTCTCCCTCTCTCTTTTTTTCTCTCTCTTTCTCTTTGTCTCTCGTTTTCTCTCTTTTTTCTCTCTTTTTCTCTCTCTCTTTTTCTCTTTCTCTCTCTCTTTTTCTCTCCCTCTTTTTCTCTCTTTTTCTCTCTCTTTTTCTCTCTTTTTCCCTCTCTCTCTCCTCTTTGTAGTTGAATAATCCACTTCTGGATTCTCAAGTGCAATACAGAGGTCAAGATTACCAAATCTTCCTATGCTTTTGATTAGAGGCAGTAGCTCAACGGGTAGAGCTACTGCCTAAAAAAAAATTAGTTCACGAGTTCGAGTCCTGGTAAAAAATTTAATTTATTTTTAAATTATAATTATTATTTATTTATAATTATAATTTAAATATACACTGAGGGAAGGAGCCGGACATCAGCTGGGAGCCGCAGGACACACCTCTAAAATCGGAGCAGTTCACGGAATGAGGCTGCATTGTTCTCTGCTCTCTCTCTCTTCTCTCTCTCTCTCTCTCTTATCTCTCCCCTCTCTATCTTCTCTCTCTCTCTTCTCTTCTCTCCTCTTCTCTCTCTCCTCTCTTCTCTCTCTCTCTTCCCTTTCTCTATCTCCCTCCTTCTCTCTATTCTCTTTTCTCTCTCTTTTCTTTCTCTTTTCTCTGGCGACCTGGCGATGATCAGCTGATGCGGTCACCTGACAGAATCAGCTGACACTTTAAGTCGAGCAGTGAGGCTGGCTTTTTACCGCCCGGCCGGCTAAACTATCAGCTGATGCTGTCGGACAGGAGTCTGCACAGAAGTGTGTAGTTTGTTTTTACAGCACGGGACCCTTGACACAGGATTACTGCGGAGGGGTGTTCTTTATTTCAATAAAGATGGAGTCACTAATTGTGTTGTGTTTTATTTCTAATAAAAATATTTTTCTGTGTGTTGTGTTTTTATTTATCTGTACTAGAAATTCATGGTGGCCATGTCTAATATTAGCGTGACACCATGAATTTCGGGCTTAGGGCCAGTTGATAATATACATTTAGCCTTAACCCCATTATTACCCAGCAAGCCACCCGTCACCAGGGTACCTGAAAGAGTTGGATACAGCACCAGAAGATGGCGCTTCTATGAAAGCGCCATTTTCTGGGGTGGCTGCGGACTGCAATTCGCAGCAGGTGTGCCCAGAAAGCTTGGGCACCCTGCGCTGCGGATTCCAATCCCTATCTGCCTAGTTGTACCTGGCTGGACAAAAATATTGGGCGAATTCCACGTCATTTTTTTTTTTTAAGTATTTCATGAAATTCATGAAATAAATAAAAAAAAAGGGCTTCCCTATATTTTTGGTTCCCAGCCAGGCACAAATAGGCAGCTGGGGGTTGGGGGCAGCCCATAACTGTCTGCTGTACCTGGCTCGCATACAAAAACATGGTGAAGCCCACGTTTCTTTTTGGGGGGCAAAAAACTCCTGCATACAGTCGTGAATGGAGTATGCTGAACCTTGTAGTTCTGCAGCTGCTGTCTGTCCGTATGGAGGAGAGCAGACAGCAGCTGCAGAACTGCAAGGCTCAGCATCCTCCATCCAGGACTGTATGCTGGAGGGAGAGGTAGGGGGAGCAGAACTGCAAGGCTCAGCATACTTCATCCACTAATGTATGCAGGAGAGCAGACATCAGCTGCAAAACTATAAGGCTCAACATGCTGCATCCAGGACTGTATGCTGGAGGGAGAGACAGGGGGAGCAGAACTACAAGGCTCAGCATGCTCCATTCACCAGTGTGTGCAGGAGAGCAGACAGCAGCTGCAGAACTACAGGGCTCAGCATTCTCCATTCACTAGTGTATGCAGGAGAGCATACAGCAGCTGCAGAACTACAAGGCTCAGCATACTCCATCCAGTACTGTATGCAGGAGTTTTTTGCCCACCAAAAAAAGGATGTGGGCTTTGCCATATTTTTGTATACTAGCCATGTAAAGCAGGCAGGTATGGCTGCCCCCAACCCCCAGCTACCTATTTGTACCTGGCTAAGAACTAAAAATATAGGGAAGCCCTTTTTTTAATAATTTCATGAAATAATTAAAAAAACAACAACATGGGCATTGCCCCATTTTTGTGTCCGGCCAGGTACAACTATGCAGCTGGGGATTGGAATCCGCAGCACAGGTTGGCCCAAGCTTTCTGGGCCCCTATGCTGTGCATTGCAGTCCGCAGCCGCCCCAGAAAATGGCGCTTTCATAGAAGCGCCATCATCTGGCGCTGTATCCAACTCTTCCAGCTGCCCTGGTGACGGGTGGCTCGCTGGGTAATAATGGGTTAATACTAGCTTTGTTTTACTAGCTGGTATTAAGCCAGAGATTCTTAATGTCAGGCAAGTTTGACCCGGCCATTAAGAATCTCCAATAAAGGGTTAAAAAAAAGACATCACACAGAGAAAAAATACTTTAATAGAAATAAATACACAGACACACTTAGAGACTCCATGTTTATTACTCCCTGTCACCCCTCCACAATCCATGGTCTTCTGTCTTCTTTCTCCTTCAACCCATGCAGCTCTGCTACATCAGAATGCACTGCATGGGAGGAAGACACTGCTGCTCCCATGCAGTCTAATCACTCAGTGAGTGAGCAGAGGCTGCGGGTTGTAAGCGGTGACGTCTCCGCTGCCACCGTTGAAATAGTAATCTGACAGGCGGGTTACTATAGCAACGGTGATCTCCGTTATTCACCGGCTGTGGCATCCAGTCCTTGCATGTGGGCTGACTCTGTAAAGAGCGCCCGAATGCAGGAATGGGGAGCCAAGCATGTGCCCAAGTATCTCGCCGGTACACGGAGATGCTCAAACGAGCACCGCGTACCGGAGAGATGCACTGAAAGGACCTAGCATGATGTCTAGCCATGTGACCAGTCTGTAGCCAATGAGATAATACACACGTGACTGGTCACATGCTATGACGACGTCACAGACGGTCCTATGATCAGTGCTGGTTACCGGGAGGGCGCAGCAATAATCGGAAGGAAAAGCGGCGGGAGACAGAGTGCAGGACACATCGCGGGGAGCTGTATGTGTAATGGTAATGTTTATTAACTGTATGTGTACATGTATAATGTGTTTGTATGTGTTTTTGTTTGCCTGCCATTGTTTTCAATGGGGTTCAAAGGTGTTCATCAAATGTTCGTCGAACGTTTGCCAAACTAAGCCGCCATTCGACTAACCAAACTCAAACACTAGAGGGGTGGCTCAGCACTAGTGCTCACCACAGTTCAATACTTGATCGAGCATCGAGTTGCTTGGGCGCTCTAGTTACTCGATTGAGAATCATGGGTGCTCAAGCATCATGCACAAGTCCTTGTGTTTCATGGCTTTTAGACATCCGATAAATTTGCAGGGACTGCCTGCCATACACGGTTATGCCGTAGCTGGGATTGGCCAGCCAGATTGCGTCATCCTTTTTATATGAGATCTTGGACCGTGATGCTCGGTATACTCTCCTCTGGAAGCAGTTCAGGGAGAGTTGATTAAGGAAGGAGAGCTAAGGTTAGAGCAGGCATAAAGGCAGTGTTTAATTACTATTCCAGTACATTGTATATTGTACACTTGCACACTTTAGTGCCTTTATGTGGCACTATAGGAGGGTTTTTTTTAACCTTGTTTAACCTAATAAATATATTATTTAAGAAAATGGTGGGATTCCCCCCTATTTTTGATAATCAGCCAAGGTTTAGCAGACAGCTGCACTCTCTTATGTCCCTAGATGGGTCCTTTCCTTTGTATGTCGATCACGTGATTAGGCCCAAGCTGGGCCTGAACTCCCCATGACTAGTGAAGGCCAAACTAGTCTCGCCACTGCAATAAGACAACACAAGGTAGGAAAGACAAATAGGTGGGGAGAGAAACAACAAATGACACTCTAGCAGGAACTTCTCAGCTGTAACTAAAGCGACACCTCACCTTTCTCCAGAGACTGGTTCCCTCACAGTGGACAGCATACGTATGAGCTATAGCTGACATAGGAAGGAGTGAGAAGTGGATACTTATAGCAGAAAGTAGAACCTGTCTTGATCACTGCAAGATAGAAATGGACCTTAACCCCTGCTCCAACTCGGGGTAAATGATGAGTGGGAACTAAATTGGATCATGCTATCAGTTCAGATGTACCACAGCTGGAATCGTTGTAGGACCTCGTGTGGATTACGTCAGACTTGGGTCTTTTGTGGGTTAATAGATTGGTGAAAGAGGGTGTTTTTTTGTATTTTCTTTCAAATAAAAGTTTTTTTGGTGTTTGTGTTTATTTCTTTTCACTGCAGATTAGTCATGGGGAGTCTCAGAGATGCCTCCCATTACTAATCTAAGGTTTAGTAGTAGCTGTGGGCTGCCATTAACACCTTATTAGCCCGATTGCCACCACACCAAGACAATCAGGAACAGCCAGGTAAATTTCTGAGATTGTCACATCTAATGGATGCAGCAATCCTGGGCGCTGCAGGCTGCTATTTTAAAGCTGAGGGAAAGAACCATAGGCCTCCCAAGTCTGAGAATACCAGCCACCAGCTGTCGGGCTTTATCATGGCTGCATATCAAAATTGGGGGCAGCACATCAGTTTATTAAATTATTTATTTAAATAATAATTTAAAAAGCTACATGCGGTTCCTCTTATTTTGATACATAGCCAAAATAAGCGCATGCCTGGAGACTGCAGACTGTAGCCATGGGCTTTATCTATGCTAGTATCGATATATAGGGGAACAGCACAGCATTTTTTAAATTTATTTTACACCACTATAATGGTGTCAGAGAGGGTGGGGGCGCGATCTGACTTTAGCCAATCAGAGATGCTGGTGGGCGGGGAAAACAGTGAATATGTATGAGGGATAATTATTGGCCCTGGAAGTATCACTGCAGCCACAAGGAGACTTGGTACATATGTCCTGCTTTAAGTCTTTTGCTTAATTATTTTTACACTGATTTCTAAGGCCAATCACAGCAATGCAAATACTTGACATGGCTGTAATGGGGCAGGGAGAGGATGGTTTCTGAAAACCAAACAGGTACCGATCAAAACCGAACATTTCCGACTTTTTGGTCAAATGTTCGGTTTTTCCATCTCGACCCGATCCCACCAAGGATTGTATGATTTTGTAGTTGTACGATCTTTTCAAATCAAGATCCCTCATCTCTAGTCCGGACCTGAAAAACATCTTTTATCAGCCATGCATTTGTATCTGTTCCACAAAACCTTTAGGTTGTTTTGTACTCCTTGCCATATAGAAAAAAGCAACAAAGACCCCCGAAGGACCATCTCTGCTGAAAGCACAGAACTGTGGGTCAAAGCTATATGCACACAAAAATGCACCTAACCAGTTGATGAAGTGGGATGATTGTTTAATGCAAGCCAATGATAATTAAGATGACCAATCTTCCTGATTTGTCAGAGACCAAAATCCTATGGTACATTTCTAGACTTTGATTCATAGTAGTAGATGCTGGAGACACAAAACGGCGCAATATAGGGTCTTATCCTGTGGAAAGTGGTAGAAAGTACAGGGAATTGTTCAAGTCACAACTACTATGAAAGGAATATAGCTGTGTGACAGCTGCTGGAGACCTCCATGTAAACTGAAAATGGATAATGAAGGAGAAAAAGGGGTTAAATCCATGCTGCTATGTATAGTAAAAGAGGATCCAGGATCAGTGATTTTCATACTGAACAAGGAGCAAGACTTTCAAAAACGTAGCACAATAAAATCACTATACTGAACATACCTGGATCCTTCTTTACTATACATGGCAGCACGGATTTAACCCCTTTTTCTCCTGTTTTACCTATTTTTAGACTTTGATTCAGATGTTCCGTCTGACCATTTAATAGTCACCTCTCCATTATTAACCTCTGGGCTTGATGCCTGCTGACATTATACAGCTGACATTAACACCCCAAAATATTACCTAAATTGCCGCTGCACCAGGGCAGTCCGAAAAAGTCAATTCTGGGGCAGGTTTCAGATGGTATTTTTAGGCTGGGAAAGGCAAAATAACCATGTACCTTCCCAGCCTGATAACATTAGCCAGAAGCTGTCTGTTTTACCTTTTCTGATTATCAAAAATAAGGCAAACTCCACACATAATTTTTTATCACTTCTTGTTAACGCATAAATATGTATCTGTAAATGGAGATATCACTTCTGATTCCTATCCATCCTGGAAATGAGGTTTAATCTGGTGTTTCTGGGCAGCATCTTGTTGCACTATGTCATGGATAATTGTATTATCTACTGTTTGATATAATTATATTAAATGTACATAGCCACTGAATCTTTTCAGTCTACATTACAACCAAGCATATTAATCCTAAAAGCCTGTCTCTCTTTTACACCCAGGGAATTGTTCTTTTAGACAGGCAAGACAATTCAATTTAAGGAGTCAATAAGATTGTTCAAGGCTTTTTTTTCTCAGTCTGATATGAGCATCCTCTACACTGTGTTCTGTACAGTGTTAAATGCCTTGGTGAATATGAGATTATTGCCATTCTTTTGATCTATTAGATATATTAAAATGATTTATTCTCAGGCCCTTTTGTGTATAAGAATAACACAGAAAAGTGGCAGTAGGTAGACTTTTCTTAAATACACATGTGGAAATTAGATAATCTGTGCCATTATTACAGGGACACCTTATTTTCATTTTACAAGGCTGGTACTCACTGACTGCGAAGTTGTCAAAGTCATGTCAGCGCTGCAGACAATAACAGGGACTGAGAGCAGTGGTGGAGACTTTGTTGGACTCACGGAGGGTGAAGAAAGAACAGTTTGTTTGTTTTTTAAAACAAACTGCAGGTAGGGGACAGAGTTTTCCGCAACTGGAAAACCCTTTTAAAAAAAGTACCCACTTTATCTTTCTTTTAATGAACATGTTATGCTGATGGTAGGACATGTGACCAGATCTGTCCATCAGCATCTTGCAAGGGAAAATCACTGCACATGGAAAGGGTACAGTTAGGGCCAGAAATATTTGGACAGTGACACAAGATTTGTTATTTTAGCTGTTTACAAAAACATGTTCAGAAATACAATTATATATATATAATATGGGCTGAAAGTGCACACTCCCAGCTGCAATATGAGAGTTTTCACATCCAAATCGGAGAAAGGGTTTAGGAATCATAGCTCTGTAATACATAGCCTCCTCTTTTTCAAGGGACCAAAAGTAATTGGACAAGGGACTCTAAGGGCTGCAATTAACTCTGAAGGCATCTCCCTCGTTAACCTGTAATCAATGAAGTAGTTAAAAGGTCTGGAGTTGATTACAGGTGTGTGGTTTTGCATTTGGAAGCTGTTGCTGTGACCAGACAACATGCGGTCTAAGGAACTCTCAATTGAGGTGAAGCAGAACATCCTGAGGCTGAAAAAAAAGAAAAAATCCATCAGAGAGATAGCAGACATGCTTGGAGTAGCAAACTCAACAGTCGGGTACATTCTGAGAAAAAAGGATTTGACTGGTGAGCTTGAGAACTCCAAAAGGCCTGGGCGTCCACGGATGACAACAGTGGTGGATGATCGCCGCATACTTTCTTTGGTGAAGAAGAACCCGTTCACAACATCAACTGAAGTCCAGAACACTCTCAGTGAAGTAGGTGTATCTGTCTCTAAGTCAACAGTAAAGAGAAGACTCCATGAAAGTAAATACAAAGGGTTCACATCTAGATGCAAACCACTCATCAATTCCAAAAATAGACAGGCCAGAGTTAAATTTGCTGAAAAACACCTCATGAAGCCAGCTCAGTTCTGGAAAAGTATTCTATGGACAGATGAGACCAAGATAAACCTGTACCAGAATGATGGGAAGAAAAAAGTTTGGAGAAGAAAGGGAACAGCACATGATCCAAGGCACACCACATCCTCTGTAAAACAGGGTGGAGGCAATGTGATGGCATGGGCATGCATGGCTTTCAATGGCACTGGGTCACTTGTGTTTATTGATGACATAACAGCAGACAAGAGTAGCCGGATGAATTCTGAAGTGTACCAGGATATACTTTCAGCCCAGATTCAGCCAAATGCCGCAAAGTTGATTGGACGGCGCTTCATAGTACAGATGGACAATGACCCCAAGCATACAGCCAAAGCTACCCAGGAGTTCATGAGTGCAAAAAAGTGAAACATTCTGCAATGGCCAAGTCAATCACCAGATCTTAACCCAATTAAGCATGCATTTCACTTGCTCAAATCCAGACTTAAGACGGAAAGACCCACAAACAAGCAAGACCTGAAGGCTGCGGCTGTAAAGGCCTGGCAAAGCATTAAGAAGGAGGAAACCCAGCGTTTGGTGATGTCCATGGGTTCCAGACATAAGGCAGTGATTGCCTCCAAAGGATTCGCAACAAAATATTGAAAATAAAAATATTTTGTTTGGGTTTGGTTTATTTGTCCAATTACTTTTGACCTCCTAAAATGTGGAGTGTTTGTAAAGAAATGTGTACAATTCCTACAATTTCTATCAGATATTATTGTTCAAACCTTCAAATTAAACGTTACAATCTGCACTTGGATTCTGTTGTAGAGGTTTCATTTCAAATCCAATGTGGTGGCATGCAGAGCCCAACTCGCGAAAACTGTGTCACTGTCCAAATATTTCTGGACCTAACTGTATTTCACAAGTAGAGAAGGTTGAAGGACAGGACTGGTCTTATGCCCCTCCATCAACTGACATGTTAAGAACAGACGTGATCTTCCAACAAGTGGGAGGGGTTTTGTTATATTGAAGAGAACCTGTTACCAGATTTGATGACTATAAGCTGCGGCTACCACCAGTGGGCTCTTATATACAGCATTCTAAAAGGCATAGGACCTCAATGCCGGTGTGTGCATGACATAGGATGCGTCATGCACCCAGGCATCAGAAAAAAAGAGGACAAAGATGGTTGAAAGAGGAGGCGCCGCACCCGGAGAACGGAGACACTCATCTGACCATTCAACACTGAACCGACCTTTTAGGTGAGTATTATAAAGTCATTTTTATGTTCTACACAGCAGCCTGGGCTCTTATATACAGCATGTTAAAATGCTGTATATAAGAGCCCATTAGTGGTGGCCGCAGCTTATTATAAAATTGAAAACACATTTGAAATCACTTTCCAGGCATTTTTAAAATGTAAAATATTTATTTTATAATTTTATTTTATTTTTCCAAGGATCAAAATTTTGTCGACCTTCTAACACCATCAAGTTTCACAACATAATAGTCTTAGTCCATTTTACTTTTGGAGAACAGTTAATTGCCTGACATTGTGTTATTGTATTGCCTTGTGCAATGACATTTCATGTAAGACAGAATTCACTACAGGGAATACACTATACAGCCATGTTTTGCATCCTTGTTTTTTATAGCTCAGATCTTTTGACATAAGGCCTTGCTTCTTCCACAATCAATAAGGTCACGGAGATAAATGATGACTAGCAAATTAAAAATGTTACAATAGCATAATTTGAGGCTCCCATGTTGAAAAGGATAAGTGCACAATATCTTATGTCTTCAGAGATAAAAATTATTAGCTTTATGTCCCCAAAGATCAGATAACAATATAAAATGCCTTAATTCTGCTAAAAGCATTGTGAGATTTTCACATGCACAACAAAGTGTAGACTTTAAATTATGATTCAAGTTTATTGTTAGTTTTTAGTAGGGTGACATTGTTACGGATCAGCTATTTCCTATAATTACTACACTATTGATAGCGGTATACCTGTAGAAAAAGTGACAAACCTATTTAGTGCAGAAAAAAAGAAAAGTCACTTCAATTGATATTGTGCATTATTTTCTGGTTTTGCAGATGCAAATTATTTCCATGACTAAATCCAGTTAAAAGGATTGTCCACTTTATCTTCCTTTTACCAAATGTTTTGGGAATATGATTTTGTGACATTGTCATTACTCCTCAACATTAAAATTGGAACATGAAAAAAGAAAAAAATATGGAATTATGGAATTCATAAGATCATTAGACATTTCTTGGGATGTTGTAAGCCATTGTAACTCATGTAGCATGCGGCTCAGACTACCATGAACAATATGCAGCTTGGTATTGCCATGTTAAAAGATGGCTTCTAGGACACTTTTTTATCATATTCATATCATTACCATATCTGTCAAACTTGTGATTTCCATTCTACAACGTTTACTTCTTAGTGGAGCAATTTTAAGGTTGAGGACTTTAAAAATATCACAGGTTATCCTCCTATATTTGTTAGCTCAGCCTTCCTCATGACATTCACAAGACTTGCTCTCAAAGTGGCCAATAACAGAGTAGTAAGTGAGCACACTAGTAGAGCTGAGCGATGTTCGAGCTTCGCCAATTTCATGTTCGAGTTATTTTGGGGGTGCTCGAGATCGAACGCGAATGCAAGCTTTATGCTAAAAGCTCGATAGCTCGAGTTACGTTCGAGAACGGTTCGATCAGCAAAAAGCCTAGCTATTTACTAGCTGGCTTTTCACTGTAATAGTGTGAGTCACTCTGTGATTCACACTATTATCTAATTTCAGCGTATAGTGTGCAGGGGCGGCGCGTTTAGATCAGTGCTGCTGGGATAATGGCGATCGCCATTTTTATTTTCCCTAAGCGCGCGTGCAGTGGGGCGAGCCAGCATGTCAGCCAATCCCAGACACACACAGCTAAGTTGTATTTTTTGCCAGACAAGCAAGGGCATGTGTCATAGCCTGTCCATGTCCTTGCATTATAAATACGGGCATTTTCTCTCACGGCGCCAATATCTGCTTTCTGCGTCTAGGTGTCAGTCACTGCTCACGCAGCTCCTGGCGCCGCTCCGGCTGTGTACGCTACACACACAGCGCTCTACAGATTGGGGAAAGAAGTTTATTTCAGTCCTTTTCAGGGCTTATTTTCTCGAGCTCAGAGCCATAGGTGACAGTCAGGTCCGTGAAAACGCTGTATACAGCTTCAGATAACAGCGTCTGTCTACCTAAGCTCAGGAAATTCCTTGCTGCATTTCACCATTAGGAGGGATAGAAAGTAAGGCTTCATGTCCTGTCCACTGACCAAGAGAACACAGCCACTGTACCCACCTGCCCACTTTTGCACAGTATTTATATAGCAAACAGTGCTGGACATAAGTGGCATCCAAAAAGGTGGCTGCTTTACTAATTTTGTGTCCCACTGGAGCCTAGCATTTTCCAGCACCTCTGCATTAAACCCTAATGCACATTTTGATACGCTATTTTTATAACAAACAGTGCTGGACATAAGTGGCATCCAAAAAGGTGGCTACTCTACTAATTTTTTGACCCACTGGTGCCAAGCATTTTCCAGCACCTCTGCATGAAACCCTGATGCACAATTTGCTACGCATTTTTTTAAAGCAAACAGTGCTGAAAGTTAGTGGCATTCACAAAGTGTCTCCTATATTCCATTAGTGTCCCACTGGTGTCAGGCAAGTTCCACCACCTCTGCTTTCTACCCTCCTACACATTTTAGCTATGCAATTCTTATAGCAAACAGTGTTGAACATACGTTGCATCCAAAAAGTGTCTGCTATACTAATTTTGTGTCCCACAGGTGCCAAGCAAGTCCCACCACCTCTGCTGTCTACCCTCATGCACATTTTGCTACGCTATTTTTATAGCAAACATTGCTGAATATAAGTGGCAGCCAAACAGTGGCTGCTATACTTATTTTGTGTCCCACTGGTGCCTAGCATTTTCCAGCACCTCTGCATTAAACCCTCATGCACATTTTGCTACGCTATTTTTATAGCAAACATTTCTGGACATACGTGGCATCCAAAAAGTGGCTGCTATACTAATTTTGTGTCCCACTGGTGCCAAGCATTCGCCAGCACCTCTGCATTAAACCCTGATGCACATTGTGCTACGCTGTTTTCATAGCAAACAATGTTGGACATAAAAAAAACCAAGGAGAAAAATTGTGTGAAAAATACCCTGAATATAAATAAATAAATTGCAAGTGCTTAATAACAGGGTACTTAGTGTATACATTTTTGCAAAAAGGTAAAAAGCTGTCTCACCTCGTCACGGTGTACCCATCTGAGACAGTCCCTAACCTACTGAAGTTAAAAACATTATCAATACCTGACTTGTGTCATGTCAAAACTCCAATATGGATGGTGGCAAGTGGTCAGCTGTGTCCCAGATAAAATACACAGCAAAGTGAGACGCAATCAGCTGTTCAGTCTCAGTACTAGGAGGGCTGCACCCCCAACTTGCAACCAAGCAAGAAAACATACAAAAAACACAAAAACCTGAGCTGAAACAAAGTTCAGTAAACATGCAACATTAAGCATGTGAATTGCAGCCTTAAGACTAGAAAAAACCAAGGAGAAAAATTGTATGAAAAATACCCTGAATATAAATAAATAAATTGCAAGTGCTTAATAACAGGGTACTTAGTGTATACATTTTTGCAAAAAGGTAAAAAGCTGTCTCACCTCGTCACGGTGTACCCATCTGAGACAGTCCCTAACCTACTGAAGTTAAAAACATTATCAATACCTGACTTGTGTCATGTCAAAACTCCAATATGGATGGTGGCAAGTGGTCAGCTGTGTCCCAGATAAAATACACAGCAAAGAGAGACGCAATCAGCTGTTCAGTCTCAGTACTAGGAGGGCTGCTCCCCCAACTTGCAACCAAGCAAGAAAACATACAAAAAACACAAAAACCTGAGCTGAAACAAAGTTCAGTAAACATGCAACATTAAGCATGTGAATTGCAGCCTTAAGACTAGAAAAAACCAAGGAGAAAAATTGTATGAAAAATACCCTGAATATAAATAAATAAATTGCAAGTGCTTAATAACAGGGTACTTAGTGTATACATTTTTGCAAAAAGGTAAAAAGCTGTCTCACCTCGTCACGGTGTACCCATCTGAGACAGTCCCTAACCTACTGAAGTTAAAAACATTATCAATACCTGACTTGTGTCATGTCAAAACTCCAATATGGATGGTGGCAAGTGGTCAGCTGTGTCCCAGATAAAATACACAGCAAAGTGAGACGCAATCAGCTGTTCAGTCTCAGTACTAGGAGGGCTGCACCCCCAACTTGCAACCAAGCAAGAAAACATACAAAAAACACAAAAACCTGAGCTGAAACAAAGTTCAGTAAACATGCAACATTAAGCATGTGAATTGCAGCCTTAAGACTAGAAAAAACCAAGGAGAAAAATTGTATGAAAAATACCCTGAATATAAATAAATAAATTGCAAGTGCTTAATAACAGGGTACTTAGTGTATACATTTTTGCAAAAAGGTAAAAAGCTGTCTCACCTCGTCACGGTGTACCCATCTGAGACAGTCCCTAACCTACTGAAGTTAAAAACATTATCAATACCTGACTTGTGTCATGTCAAAACTCCATTATGGATGGTGGCAAGTGGTCAGCTGTGTCCCAGATAAAATACACAGCAAAGAGAGACGCAATCAGCTGTTCAGTCTCAGTACTAGGAGGGCTGCTCCCCCAACTTGCAACCAAGCAAGAAAACATACAAAAAACACAAAAACCTGAGCTGAAACAAAGTTCAGTAAACATGCAACATTAAGCATGTGAATTGCAGCCTTAAGACTAGAAAAAACCAAGGAGAAAAATTGTATGAAAAATACCCTGAATATAAATAAATAAATTGCAAGTGCTTAATAACAGGGTACTTAGTGTATACATTTTTGCAAAAAGGTAAAAAGCTGTCTCACCTCGTCACGGTGTACCCATCTGAGACTGTCCCTAACCTACTGAAGTTAAAAACATTATCAATATCTGACTTGTGTCATGTCAAAACTCCAATATGGATGGTGGCAAGTGGTCAGCTGTGTCCAAGATAAAATACACAGCAAAGTGAGACGCAATCAGCTGTTCAATCTCAGTACTAGGAGGGCTGCACCGCCAACTTGCAACCAAGCAAGAAAACATACAAAAAACACAAAAACCTGAGCTGAAACAAAGTTCAGTAAACATGTTGGACATAAGTGGCATGCAAAAAGGTGGCTGCTCTACTAATTTTGTGTCCCACTGGTGCCAAGCATTTTCCATCACCTCTGCATTAAACCCTGATGCACATTTTGCTACGCTATTTTTATAGTAAACAGTTCTGGACATAAGTGGCATCCAAAAAGTGGCTGCTATACTAATTTTGTGTCCCACTGGTGCCAAGCATTTTCCAGCACCTCTGCATTAAACCCTGATGCACATTGTGCTACGCTATTTTTATAGCAAACAGTGCTGGACATAAGTGGCATCCAAAAAGATGTCTGCTCTTCTAATTTTGTGTCCCACTGGTGCCAAGCATTTTCCAGCACCTCTGCATTAAACCCTCATGCACATTTTGCTACGCTATTTTTATAGCAAACAGTGCTGGACATGAGTGGCATTCAAACAGTGGCTCCTATATTCCATTAGTGTCCCACTGGTGCCAAGCAAGTTCCACCACCTCTGCTTTCTACCCTCCTGCACATTTTAGCTACGCTATTCTTATAGCAAACAGTGCTGAACATAAGTGGCATCCAAAAAGTGTCTGCTATACTAATTTTGTGTCCCACTTGTGCCAAGCAAGTCCCACCACGTCTGCTTTCTACCCTCATGCACATTTTTCTACACTATTTTTATAGCAAACATTGCTGAATATAAGTGGCATGCAAACAGTGGCTGCTATACTAATTTTGTGTCCCACTGGTGCCTAGCATTTTTTAGCACCTCTGCATTAAACCCTCATGAACATTTTGCTATGCTATTTTTATAGCAAACAGTGCTGGACATAAGTGGCATCCAAAAAGGTGGCTGCTCTACTAATTTTGTGTCCCACTGGTGCCAAGCAATTTCCAATACTTCTGCATTAAACCCTGATGCACATTGTGCTACGCAATTTTTATAGCAAACAGTGCTGAAAGTTAGTGGCATTCACAAATTGTCTCCTATACTCCATTAGTGTCCCACTTGTGCCAAGCAAGTCCCACCACCTCTGCTTTCTACTCTCATGCACATTTTGTTGCGCTATTTTTATAGCAAACATTGCTGAATATAAGTGGCTTCCAAAACATGGCTGCTATACTAAATTTGTGTCCCACTGGTGCCAAGCATTTTCCAGCATTTCTGCATTAAACCCTGATGCACATTTTGCTACGCTATTTTTTATAGCAAACAGTGCTGGACATAAGTGGCATCCAAAAAGGTGGCTGCTCTACTAATTTTGTGTCCCACTGTTGCCAAGCATTTTCCAGCACCTCTGCATTAAACCCTCATGCACATTTTGCTACGCTATTTTTATAGCAAACATTGCTGAATATAAGTGGCTTCCAAACAGTGGCTGCTATACTAATTTTGTGTCCCACTGGTGCCTAGCATTTTCCAGCGCCTCTGCATTAAACCCTCATGCACATTTTGCTACGCTATTTTTATAGCAAACAGTGCTGAAAGTTAGTGGCATTCAAAAAGTGTCTCCTATACTCCATTAGTGTCCCACTGGTGCCAAGCAAGTTCCACCACCTCTGAAGAGGTCTGCATCAGGCGGTCTTTAGCTTGAAATGTCTTGGAATTAAGAGTCACACAGCGGCTGAGTTGTGGGCAGCTCTGCTGTCCGAGTTTCATAAATGGTTGTCTCCACTCAACCTGCAGCCAGGTAAGGACGTGTGCAATAATGCTGAAAACCTTGGAGCAGCCCTTTGCCTGGGCAAGGTGACACACGTGCCTTGTATGGCTCATGTGTTGAACCTTGTTGTCCAGCAATTTTTAACACACTATCCCGGCCTACATGACCTTCTGAACAGGGCACGAAAACTGTCTGCTCACTTCCGCCGTTCAACCGCCGCAGCTGAGCGACTTGCATCACTCCAGAAGTCTTTCGGCCTGCCGGTTCATCGCCTTCAGTGCGATGTGCCGACATGCTGGAATTCGACTCTCCACATGTTACAGCGACTGTGGCAGCACCGCCGAGCACTGATGCAATACGTCATGACGTATAGCCTTGGCCAACGAGATGCAGAGGTGGGGCAGATCACCCTGATGGAGTGGTCTCAGATCAAGGACCTATGCACCCTTCCGCACAGTTTCGACATGACGACGAATATGTTTAGGGCTGACAATGCCATTATCAGCATGACAATTCCAGTCATTTTCATGCTGGAGCACATGCTAAACACTACTCGTAGTCAGGGGGTGGTTCAACAGGAAGGGGAGGAAGTACATGAGGATTCATATGCGCAAGGGATAACAACATCACCAAGGTCCAGACGTTCATCATCACCAACGCGGCAGGCATGGGACCATGGGGGACAGGGATCAACAAGGGCGCATGGTAGCAGGCAAAATGTTGAGGAAGGTGCAGAAGAACATGAAGAAATGAAGGACAAACTGTCCATTGACATGGAAGACTCAGCAGATGAGGGAGACCTTGGTCACATTTCAGTTGAAAAAGGTTGGGGGGAGAGGAAGAAAGAATGGTTAGCAGCTCTATGCCACAAACACAGCAAGGACTTGGTCCGCATGGATGCGCAAGACACATGAGTGCCTTCTTGCTGCACTACCTACAACTTGACCCTCGGATTGTCAAAATTAGAAGTGATGATGACTACTGGGTTTCCACACTATTAAATCCCCGCTACAAGTCTAAATTTTGTGAAATAATTCTAGCCATAGAAAGGGACGCACGTATGCAGGAGTATCAGCAGAAGCTGTTACTCAATCTTAGCTCGGCTTTTCCACCAAACACCAGTGGTGCACAGAGTGAATCTCCCAGTTGTAATTTGACAAACATGGGACGGTCTCATCATCAACAGTCTAACCGTACCAGCAGCACCGTATCTGGTGCTGGTAACAGCAATTTTATTGAATTGTTTCATAATTTTTTTAGACCCTCCTTTGCAAGGCCAACAGAGACAAGAAGTCTGACACATAGTCAATGGCTGCAGAGGATGATACAGGAGTATCTCCAAATGAACATCGATGCCATGACTTTGCAACTGGAGCCTTGCTCATTTTGGGCATCAAATCTTGAAAAATAGCCTGAGCTCGCAACTTGCGCCTTGGAGATCTTGTCGTGTCCAGCTGCCAGCGTTGTCTCTGAACGTGTCTTCAGTGCTGCTGGGTGTGTGCTGACAGATAAGCGCACGCATCTGTCCACTGACAATGTGGACAGACTAACGTTCATCAAAATGAACAAGTCATGGATCCACAAGGACTTTACTACTCCTGTGTCATCCTGGGGAGAGTAAAAGTTTGTGTATTTGGAATGTGCTTGATGCAAATCTACCTGTGAAGTGTACAACTGGGGCACAAGTGCTGCCACTAAAGGGGTGTCTGTGTGGCCCAATTTTTGGAAAAAAAAGGGAGACTCCGCTTGGAGTAACCCTTGCTTGCAGTGTTTCTAAAAATGATCCAAGATGAACAGATCTGGTATCAGCAAAGACTTTGCTACTCACACCGGTGCCATCCTGGGGACAGTTAAGGCTGGCATATTTTTGAATGTGCTTGATGCAAATCTACCTGTGAAGTGTACAACTAGGGGACAAGTGCTGCCTCTGTAGGGGTGTCTGTGTGGCCCAATTTTTGGAAAAAAGGGAGACTCCGCTTGGAGTAACCCTTGCTTGCAGTGTTTCTAAAAATGAGCCAAGATGAACAGATCTGGGATCAGGAAAGACTTTGCTACCTACACCAGTGCCTGTCTGGGGACAGTTAAGGCTGGTGTATTTTTGAATGTGCTTGATGCAAATCTACCTGTGAAGTGTACAACTGGGGCACAAGTGCTGCCACTGAAGGGGTGTCAGTGTGGCCCAATTTTTGGAAAAATGGGAGACTCTACTTGGAGTAACCCTTGCGGTGTTTTTAAAAATGAGCCAAGATGAACAAGTCATGGTTCAGCAAAGACTTTGCTACCCTCTCCGGTGTCATCCTGGGGACAGTTAAGGCTTGCGTATTTTTGAATGTGTTTGATGCAAATCAACCTGTCCAGTTTGCAACTGGGGCACAAGTGCTGCCACTGAAGTGGTGTCTGTGGGGCTCAATTTTTGGAAAAAAGGGAGAGACTGCTTTGAGTCCCCTTGCTGTGTTTTACATGATTTTAGAAGGCATGCCATGCCTATATCTGTGTCTTCTCCTCTTTTTCCTCGTCTGTTTAGTTTTTGCATGAGTATTTGTCCTTGTCACTTTCCCATGTCTTTGTGTTGTCTTGGGAGTTGTTTGGCAACTTTGGGACAACTTTGAGGGTGTTTTCCAGGTGTTTTTATGTGTTTGTGATTGCCTTCCATTGTTTCCTATGGGGTTCGAGAGTTCGACGAACGGTTAGACGAACGGCTTGTCGAACGGGGCACCGTTCAACGAACCGAACCGAACTCGAACTCTAGGGGGTTGGCTCCTCTCTACACACTAGTCTATTTGCTTCCTTCAAAGTAAAAACATCTTTTCCATGTGCAGTATGTTCCACTCTAATTTAACAAACTGTGAATGTCAAATTGCATGTAGCACACAATAAGTGTAAAAGTCATGTTTTAGCTAATAAATGGTATTAAAGTATGATTGCGTGATTGAATTCTGACCAGGTGCCAAAATACCTAAGTCTCATTTGTTTAACCTCTCTCTTCCAGAAAAAGATGCCTTGAAAGAGTATATTCAAAAGAGTCTGGCCAAGGGGCATATACAACCATCCATCTCTCCAGTAGCTTTGGAGTTTTTTGTTTTGTCAAGAAAAAGGATGGAGGGTTGCGCCCATACTTGGATTTTAGAGAGATTATAAGGATCGTGGTCTGTAATCACTTTCTTTTACCCCTTATACTTGACCTGTTTAATCAACTAGCTGGAGCCAAATGGTTTTCTAAGCTTGATCTAAAGGGGGCGTATAACATCATACGTATTCAGCAAGGTAATGGTGGATAACTGCTTTCAGTATACACGAGGTTTACTTTGAAAATTTGGAGATGCTGTTAGGGTTGACTAATGCTCCAGCAGTTTTTCAGAACATCATTAATGACATATTTTGGCCAGTTATATTTATTTGGATGACATATTGATATAAGCATCATGAGCATGTTCTAGAGTGCCTTTCGAAAGTATTCGGCCTCTTTGAATTTTTCAACTTTTTCCCCACATTTCAGGCTTCAAGCATAAAGAAAAAACTTTAATGTTATGGTGAAGAATTAGGAGAGACTAGATGTGAGAAGGGCACCACCCTCCGGGATCTCCTGGCATACAGCAATGTCATAGACAAACAAATAAAAAGAGTATGCCCCAATAGGGATCACCAAAAGAAATATTTTTTTAGAAAATTGAAAAAACTTTATTATATCATAAGTGTACAAAATAATGGGTCAAGGGACAATCGAACACAAAGCATAAGGATTAATGTACAAAGGGAAACACACATTGAAACATTAAAAACATTTAAAACAAGTGCCCAAATAAGGTATGGTTACTGAACAAGCTAACCAAACCCAACATGAATATCAACACTATTATGTGTCAAATAGCAGTTTTCTCATATATAATAGATAAGACCCCACTGAGGATTTTACATTCAATATCCTCTTTTAACATGCATTATCCTGTATTGGTCACTGTAAAGCCAGTAGTCACTTTAACCCTGAGTAAACTGACTAGCCTGTTAATGATACAGGGAGGGAACACCCATGCCAGCAAGCATTCGTCACAGCTCAAAGGAAAATAACATGTTATACTAGCAGTATAGTTACCAGATGTACCTCAGCGGCAAGACCTAAATAGGTACTGGCAAGAAGACAGGACCCCTATTCTAATGCATGGTCAAAGAAAAAAAACAGGTTAAAGGGGTTAGCGTGGTGAACCCTACGCGTATTGCCACTAGGGGGTGTGGCTTCGTCAGGGGAAGTGCCTTTGAGCTGTGACGAATGCTTGCTGGCATGGGTGTTCCCTCCCTGTATCACTAACAGGCTAGTCAGTTTACTCAGGGTTAAAGTGACTACTGTTGAGTGTCTGGCCAGCCAATGAAAGATAAGGTTGAATACCAATAATGAAATAATCTTTTCCAAATGTGGTATGTTTGATACTAATTCACCACTGATTTAAATATATGTATTGAATTCCATGCTACAAAACAGTGGACTTTAGTTTTACCAACTTTTTGACGAATTTTCAGACCTGATACAGGCTTTACAGTGACCAATGCAGGATAATGCATGTTGTTAAAAGAGGATATTGAATGTAAAATCCTCAGTGGGGCCTTATCTATTATATGTGAGAAAACTGCTATTTGACACATAACAGTGTTGATATTCATGTTAGGGTTAGCGTGTTCAGTAACCATACCCTATTTGGGCACTTGTTTTAAATGTTTTTAATGTTTCAATGTGTGTTTCCCTTTGTACATTAATCCTTGTACTCTCTGTTCGATTGTCCCTTGACCCATTATTTTGTACACTTATGATATAATAAAGTTTTTTCAATTTTCTAAAAAAAACATTTCTTCTGGTGATCCCTATTGTGGCATATTCTTTTTCTTTGTTTGTCTATGGTGAAAAATTAACAACAAGTGGGACACAATTGTAAAGTTGAATGAAATGTATTGCTTATTTTAAACTTTTTTAAAAAATAAATAACTGAAAAGTGGGACATGTAATATTATTCGTCCCCTTTAAGTTAATACTTTGTAGCGCCACCTTTTGCTCCAATTACAGCTGAAAGTCGCTTGGGGTATGTGTCTATCAGTTTTGCACATCGAGAGACTGAAATTCTTGCCCATTCTTCCTTTGCAAATAGCTGGAGCTGAGTGAGGTTGGATGGAGAGCCTTTGTGAACAGCAGTTTTCAGCTCTTTCCAGAGATTCTTGATTTGATTCAGATCTGGACTTTGACTTGGCCATTCTAACATCTGGATACGTTTGTTTGTGAACCATTCCACTGTAGATTTTGTTTTACATTTGAGATCATTGTCTTGTTGGAAGACACATCTCCTTCCCAGTCTGAGGTCTTTTGCAGACTCCAACAGGTTCTCTTTAAGAATGGTCCTGCATTTGCCTCCATCCATCTTCCTATCAATTTTAACCATCTTCCCTGTCCGTGCTGAAGAAAAGCAGGTCCAACCCATGATGCTGCCACCACAATGTTTGACAGTGGGGATGGTGTGTTCAGGGTGATGAGCTGTTTTGCTTTTACGTCAAACATATCGTTTGGCATTGTGCCCAAATAGTTCAATTTTGGTTTCATCTGACCAGAGCACCTTCCTCCACATGTTTGGTGTGTCTCCCAGGTGGCTTGTGGCAAAATTTAAACAACATATTTTATGGATATCTTTGAGAAATGGCTTTCTCCTTGCCACTCTTCCATAAAGGCCAGATTTGTGCAGTGTTCTCTTACGGACAGAATCTCCCACCTCAGCTGTAGATCTCTGCAGTTCATCCAGAGTGATCATGGGCCTCTTGGCTGCATCTCTGATCAGTCATTTCCTTGTTTGAGATGAAAGTTTGGATGGACGGACGGGTCTTGGTAGATTTCAAGTGGTATGATACTCCTTCCATTTCAATATGATCACTTGTACAGTGCTCCTTGGGATGTTTAAAGTTTTGGAAATCTTTTTGTAACCAAATCTGGCTTTAAACGTCTCCACAACAGTATCACAGATCCTCAATGAACTTCTGGAGTGAGTTTGCTGCACTGAAAGTAAAGGGGACGAATAATATTGCAGGCCCCACTTTTCAGTTACTTATTTTTTAAAAAAGTTTAAAATAAGCAATTAAATTTCATTCAACTTCACAATTGTGTCCTACTTGTTGTTGATTCTTCACCATAACATTAACATTTTTATCGTTGCCAATGTATGCAAAGTGCTGTGGAATTAACAGCGCTATATAAATGAATAAATATTATTATATTATTATCTTTATATTTGAAGCCTGAAATGTGGGAAAAGGTTGAAAAATTCAAGGGGTCAAATGCTTTCGCAAGGCACTGTATAAGTTCTTTAAATTGTTTGTGAAAATCTTTTATTTGCCAAACTGGAGAAATGTCAATTCGAGGTTCAACAGGAATATTTTGGGACACTAGATTTCTTCATCGGGGTTTCAGATGGAGCCCGTTAAGGTACTACGGGATTACCTGTGAACAATCTTTTCATACCAACCTCTTTACACACATATCTTCTTAATGAAATGCATGATTCGTTGTTGGCTAGTCACCACTTGGAGAGCTATTTTGAGTGCACTTTGGAGGCAGAACGCTCTTAAGGAGGTTGTTGATGAATATGTTCATGAATGCAGAGTTTGTGCCAGGGCCAAAGTTTCTCGACCGTCCCCAGTGGGTTTTCTCTTCCCTAACAAAGCCCCATCTCAGCCCTGGATGCACTTGTCCATGGACTTCGTCAATGATTTACTTAATTATGGAGGTAATGATGTACTGTGAGTGGTGGTGGACCATTTTAGCATGATGGTTAATTTGGTTTCTTTTCAGAGATTGGCTACGGTTAACAAACTAACTGCATTATTCGATGTAGAAATGCCTAAGAACAATATTTTTGAAAGAGGGGTTCACTTTTTAGCTAGCTATTGGTGTAGTTTTTGCTCCAGATTAGATATTAAATGTTCATTCCCCTCATGTTATTATCCCGAGATCAATGAACAGATAGAAAGAATGAACCAAGAGGTGGAACAGTATTTAGGATGTTTTGTTTCATTTAATCTGGAAACTTTGTGGATTTTCTGCCTCTTGCTGAATTTGCTCTCAATAATCACACCTCTACAGCTACTGGTACCTCGTCTATTTTCTTCTGCTGGGGATTTCATCCTGTTTTTGGAAACTTTTCAGGTTTACAGATGTATTTACCAGAGGAAGAGAACTTTATTTTCATGCTTCATTAAGATACGGAAAGAGGTTGAAAGACGTCTTAGGCCCCTATCAGACGTCCGTGTTTCAGGTACATGTGACATCCGGTTTGAACACAGATGACACACATACCCATGTTATTCTCTGGAGTTACTTACACAGCCTTGTCTTCACATGGACCGTGTAGCGCCGCACACACACACAGAGACATGTCCATTTTGTCTCCGGCAGCACGGGTGTCACACGGATCGCACACTGGTGTGATTTGTGTGACATTAGTGTGCAGGTACTGGAGAAAACACATGTCTTTAAAATAAAAATATTTTCTATATTCACCTGTATTCAGCTGTGTTTTCTTCGGCCCTGCTGCCTCCTGCTTCTGATCCCCAATCATTATATTCATTGATTATTCACTGCACTGAGGACCTGGAAGCTAGAGCATTTCCGGGGACCGCACCACCGGGGACAGTGTCGGGGACAGTGCCAGGGACAGCATCGGGGACAGCACCACCAAGGACAGCATTGCCGAGGACAGTGCCAAGGACAGCGCCAGGGACAGCATCGCCACATTGCCGGTGACAGGTGAGTATTCAGCAACCAATGTGTGTGCAGTGGCATCTACGAGACCATTGGAGTTCCCAATGAACTCTGATGAACCCATGTAGTCACCGTGGTGACACCCACTGTAGCGAGGGTGTTGCGGGGGTATTATCAGGATGTCATCAGAGTTCATTGGGAACTCCAATGACCTCCTGGACACACACTGTTTACTGAATACTCACCTGTCACCGGCGATGTGGTCCCCGATGCTGTCATCGCAATGCTTCAGCTTCCAGGCCCACAGTGCAGTGAATAATCAATGAATATAATGAGCGAGGGTCAGAAGCAGGAGACAGCAGAACCAAAGAAAACAGCGCTGGATACAGGTGAATATAGAAAATCTTTTTATTTTAAAGAAATGTGTTTTCTGTGGTACGTGTCACACTGATGTCACATGTATGCAAACACAGATGTCACACGTGTGACACATGTGTGGCATACGTGTGACACATGTATGTCACACGTATGACCCTACCAATGTGTGTAGCTTGTACCTGATTAAACAAGAACATCTGAAAGGGGTCTTATGGTAACTGGTGATCAGACAAAAAGAACTGTGAACTGCAGATGTAGAAAGGCTCCTGTCTTTTGGGTGGAATAATTTTTTTGGTTATCCTCAAAAAATCTATGCCTTAAAGTACCATGAAGTAAATTTTCTCCTAAATTTGTTGGTCCTTATAAGGTAATTAAAATCCTTAATCCTGTCACAGTCAAACTCCAACTCCCGGTGACATGGAGGAACAATAATTCTTTCTATTCCTCTCTCCTTATAACGTTTGAGGGGACACCTGGTCCTCGGGACATAAATTAAGTAGATTTGGTTGGTCTCCTGAAGCAGTTACTGAAAGACGTGTCGGGACCGGTCCCACACCTTGGACGGCAGGCTTTCCCCTTCAGCCCTTTTCTACTAATATACAGGTAGGCTTTTAAACTCTGACTGACTACCACCAATGCACTAGGGATTTAATCACATCTTATTTTCCTTGCCCCATTTGCATTGGTCCTTTTCCTTTTGATTTTTCCCTCCTGTCTGACTCTATGGCTATTGTTGGCGTCAGCCTCCCGTCCTCTCTGTGGGAAATTTCTCCTCTCCACCTCTCTTACTGGTTTTTATAACTATTAATCACTCTTCTACGGTGATACTTACACTGTTTTAAAAATATATTTTTGTATAATAAAATTGACATACTTTTTCAAACAGTGTTTGATTACTGGTGTCTCTGTTCTCATTCTATTAAGTAGATTTGGATGTATGACCTGGAGTATCAGTGCCAGATGCTGGTTGCAGTATCTTGTTAAATGGAAGAGTTACGGTCCAGTGTATAACTCCTGGATTAATGCAGAAGATCTGCATGCTGAACATCTGGTAAAAGCAATTTATCAGCAATGTCAGAGGATGAGTATTTCAGAGTCCAGTGACCCTCATGGAAGCGAGGGTACTCTTGTGGCGCCCCTGACCTGGTCAGGCACCACTGAGTACTGCACCCATGCTGGGGACAGTACAAAACAGGTAATCCAGAAGGCTGACCGAGGTGTGACTACACAGGCGCATAGTGATCAGGTCTCACACATGTACCTTTGAGAGGACCCCTGGGGATCCCAGGAGGGGGCGAAGCCTCCATCTCCACTCGAGGGGTGGAGGGGGCGAAGCCTCCATCTCCACTCAAGGGGTGTGGTAGAGAGCCTGGTTGCTAGGTGACGTAGGCAAGAACAGGAGAGGAGGGAAGAGTGAGCCGAAGACAGTTGAGAGTTGAGTGGTGAAGTTCAGGGAGGGCAGAAGCAGACCCTGTAGCTCTACACAATTCTGACAACGTAAGCGCAGTGACTACCGACGGGGGAGAACGGTCACCTGGTAGTGCTGCCCGAAATCCACACACGGCTAAAGAGAGAGCAACGGAGTGGAAAGTAAGGAGACTGTCAGGGAGATACCAGGCCCAAACGGGTAACAGGTCCCAGTGCAGGGATAGATCCACCTGTCCTTTGCCAAACCTGCATGAGGGGGCACTTTACACCCCCAAGACAACACCACAGAGTCCGCAGCCACGTAGCAAAGTGAGGGCCCATAGCTCACAGGAGGCAAGCAGCCGGAGTGACCTGGTCCAGGCTACAAGCAAACGGGCTAAAAAGAAGGGGAGAGAGGCACCAGCAACTTCCCTGGGCGACCCCAGCAGGGCTTCAAGCAGGGGTTACCCCAAAACACAACGGGCTAAGGAAGGCGAGTTGGTAGCCACCCTCATAAGTCAGCCTGAAGGACACCTGGTTCCAGCCTGGTTCATCCCAGCTACGCCCGGGTTACTCACCCTGCCACCATCAGTGAGTAAAATCCCTGAAAGACATCCTGCTTGTGCGTGTGAGTCATTCTGCGACTTGTAGTTCCACACACCTACACGGGACCCTGGGGCATGCCTCACTCTCAGGAGGCTATTACAACTGACTGCACCTACTATCAGCCCCAGGCACCCCTAACCTGCAGTGGCGGTCTCTACTGACCGCAATTCTGAGAGTGGCGTCACGACAATCAAAATAGAGGATTTCCTACCTGTGACAAGATCCAGCCGCGTGGAGTCCCTGAAGGTAATGCGCCGCTGCACCGACACCGAGCCTCGGGGCCCCACACATCTGGCGTCACGAACAGGATAAGGACTAGACCTGTTCAGACAGGTGACCATGTGCCTGGGCGGTCCGCTTGGAAAATTGGAAGCGCCGCCATATTGCCACCATGAAAAGCGCGCTGAAAAACAGCAGCCCGCGCTGGGAGAAGTTACCGCCCACGAAGAGGTGTGGCTACCCAGAGATCCCCTGAAGGGTCCTGGTCTCGCAAGTGATGAGAGCGGAGGCGTTCAGAGACGTCGGGAAGGAAAGGGAGCCAGAAGCCTGCTGCTGGAAAAGGCAGAGCAGAAACTGATAAGCCTGCTGTTGGGAGAAGAGTTCAAGGCAGTGAAGGAACTGGCACTGAGACTGCAAGGAAGAGTCGGAGGTCTGCTGCTGAGAAAAGATCTGCAGAGCGGCGACGACGTGGTGAAGATGGCGTCTGAAGATAGGAGCCCAGAGCCGGGTTCCGCTGCCTGGTGGTCCTGGGAGCTTGCCCAGTTCAGTAACCGACTGGAAGCAAGGATCGTGCAGCAGATCCGAGAGGGACGTGCGGAGCTGCAGGAGATGGCTGCGGCGGTTCAGGCCTATGAGGAGAGAGCCGCGCTACGAGTGCCAGACCGAGCGGCGACGACTCAGGCCCCGACGATGTTACCGATGGGTGAGTCCTGTGTTGCCCATGTCAGCGCGAGTGCCCCGACCCCTGCTGCCATGCCCGCGGTCCCTGTAGAGATGCCCGGCGCGGCGACGCTGAAGCAGGCCGCAGCCACGCCAGGTGCGGCCCGCCGAGCCCAGGCCGCCGCAATGATGCCCACCCCGGCCCGCAAAGATCCGGCTGCCACCGCGACCCTCCTCCACGCCGCAGGTGTGACGCTGACCCAGGCCGCCGCCATGCTAGGCCCGGCCCGCCCAGACCCCACCGCAGCAGCGACGCTCGTCCGCGCCGCAAGTGAGGTGCTGAACCAGGCCGCAGCCACGCCAGGTGCGGCCCGCCAAGCCCAGATCGCTGCAGCGACGCCCAGTCCAGCCTGCACAGATCCCATCGCAGCTGCGACGCCAATTCAGGCCGCCGCGATGCCTTGCCCGGCCCGCCAAGACCCGGCCACAGTAGCGATGCCCGCTAAGACTCCAGCTGCGACCCTGATTGAGACTGCGACAGCGACGCTGATCCAGGCCGCCGCCATGTCAGGCGCGGCCCGCCAAGACCAGGCCGCTGCCACGCCAGGCTCGGCCCGCCAAGACAAGACCGTACAACTATTTACCCCGGCCTGCAAGGCCAGAGCAGACACCGCTCCCCAGCCCAAGGAAGTCCCTGCTAGGAAGCCCCTGCTGGGGGAGGACCCCGAATACTGGAAGCTGAAGGCTGATCTAGAGGCCCACTTCCCAAAGGAGATGGTGGACCGGTATCTGCTCCCTCCGCATACCCACAGGAAGACTCCTGCAACATTCATGCCAAAGGGTCCCCCGCCCTGGCCTGCTGATGAAAATCCATCCCTAGCGCTGCCACAAGAGGAGTGCCCAGAAGAACTAAGGGGGAGGGGAGGCCAGGAAGCTGAGAAGCTGACCCCAGAGCCATCAGCAGTGGATGCAGCACCAGTCCAAGAGCCAGAGATGCTGCCGTACTCCTGCTGGGATGAAGAGGGCCCGACATCCTCCGCTGAGGAAGATTTGTCCAGATACCTCATCTGGGAGCCTGCAAGCGGTGAGGTGGCAGCCAGGCAGGACCCAGCCCGCAGGACACGGCGCCGCAGCAGGACAAGGGATCCACCTGCACAGCAGTCTCCCGAGGAGAAGGACGAGGTCACGGCCAGAGACTTAGAGGAAAAGCGGTCCTTGAGAAGAGCCAAATCGCAGGTCAGAGGCCCACTTTGTCGAGGAGTTGTAGAAGACTTCAATCTAAGGTCTGGATATGGCTTTATAGTAGCACCTGGTGTAAAAGAGGGCATCTTTGTGAACAGAAGGGATGTTAGAGCACATTTACCTAGAGGACATCCAGGAAGAAACCTACAGATAGGAGATTCAGTAGAATTTACAAAGCACCAAGGAGAACGCGGATGGTACGCACTAGATGTTACACCATGCCCCAGAAATCCCTGCAGTAACCCTGCTGTCTCAACACTACAAGATAAAGAAAGAGAAAAAGAAACAGACACAGAAGAAGAGGAAAGAAAAGACAAAGAACCCATTGATGAGACCACTACAGATGATGACAGAGATGGAGAAAGCAATAGGTGCCGCAGCCCTACAGGCCCAAGCCCTGGTAAGGAGGAAGAAGGAGCAAAGTTCATGTAAAGTAAAGTAAAGTACAGAAGTTACAAGTTTTGACCAGTTTCGCAACGTTTATATGTTCAAGAAATGTGCCCACATGAACTAATGTGAGAAACCTCTTTTTGCACTTTAACCCATGAACCTTAAGGCTATGAACTGGCTATAGCCACAAACTCTCGCAGTGTTTATAGTTACCCCAGAGGTACAACCACTACCAGGGAGCACGCCTGTTGATGGGGCCTGGCTCTCCACCACAAAGAGGGTACCTGGTCAGCACCAACTGTGGAGGCCGCCTCTACATCCTGCCAGAAGTGGCTGAAGGCGCGGCTCCACCAGGCCAGGTATACCCTGAAACCACCAGACCATGAAAGCCGCCTCTACATCCTGCCAGAAGTGGCTGAAGGCGCGGCCAACGGGAGAGGCAGATGGGAAGAAAGGTCTGGGGAAGCTGATGGCCCAGACCTGGTTACCAAAGGAAACCGGTGACCTGCCGCCTGAGAGGGTTTAGGGTGGGTTAACGGACTTGTGGGTGGAGGGTGGTGATGTATGGTACCTGATGGTTTTAAAACGTTTTACCATGTTTTACTGTTTTATGCATTTTAAAATGTTGTCTTGCAGCCCGAGGACGTGCTGGTGATAACTAAGGGGGAATGTGGCGCCCCTGACCTGGTCAGGCACCACTGAGTACTGCACCCATGCTGGGGACAGTACAAAACAGGTAATCCAGAAGGCTGACCGAGGTGTGACTACACAGGCGCATAGTGATCAGGTCTCACACATGTACCTTTGAGAGGACCCCTGGGGATCCCAGGAGGGGGCGAAGCCTCCATCTCCACTCGAGGGGTGGAGGGGGCGAAGCCTCCATCTCCACTCAAGGGGTGTGGTAGAGAGCCTGGTTGCTAGGTGACGTAGGCAAGAACAGGAGAGGAGGGAAGAGTGAGCCGAAGACAGTTGAGAGTTGAGTGGTGAAGTTCAGGGAGGGCAGAAGCAGACCCTGTAGCTCTACACAATTCTGACAACGTAAGCGCAGTGACTACCGACGGGGGAGAACGGTCACCTGGTAGTGCTGCCCGAAATCCACACACGGCTAAAGAGAGAGCAACGGAGTGGAAAGTAAGGAGACTTTCAGGGAGATACCAGGCCCAAACGGGTAACAGGTCCCAGTGCAGGGATAGATCCACCTGTCCTTTGCCAAACCTGCATGAGGGGCACTTTACACCCCCAAGACAACACCACAGAGTCCGCAGCCACGTAGCAAAGTGAGGGCCCATAGCTCACAGGAGGCAAGCAGCCGGAGTGACCTGGTCCAGGCTACAAGCAAACGGGCCAAAAAGAAGGGGAGAGAGGCACCAGCAACTTCCCTGGGCGACCCCAGCAGGGCTTCAAGCAGGGGTTACCCCAAAACACAACGGGCTAAGGAAGGCGAGTTGGTAGCCACCCTCATAAGTCAGCCTGAAGGACACCTGGTTCCAGCCTGGTTCATCCCAGCTACGCCCGGGTTACTCACCCTGCCACCATCAGTGAGTAAAATCCCTGAAAGACATCCTGCTTGTGCGTGTGAGTCATTCTGCGACTTGTAGTTCCACACACCTACACGGGACCCTGGGGCATGCCTCACTCTCAGGAGGCTATTACAACTGACTGCACCTACTATCAGCCCCAGGCACCCCTAACCTGCAGTGGCGGTCTCTACTGACCGCAATTCTGAGAGTGGCGTCACGACAATCAAAATAGAGGATTTCCTACCTGTGACAAGATCCAGCCGCGTGGAGTCCCTGAAGGTAATGCGCCGCTGCACCGACACCGAGCCTCGGGGCCCCACACTCTCATGCCTCGGATTTTATCTATATACTGTGGTCCGTTTCCTTCTGCGCTAAGCCACACTCAGGTTTGGTTGCTGTCCTGGTTCTGAACATTTTGTCTCTGTGTGAACACTTTGTGTGTTCATTGCCTTTCTGCCAAAAGGTATTTCGTATGCTGGCAGGTGTAACTATTTAAAGCTTCATCAGGCTTCCATTTCCTGCTGGTGATATTTCTGAAGTGGACTCTGCTTGGAACTACAGCCTCTTTTGTCTTATGTTTCTCTTGGCAGATTATAACTTTTGGTTTACCTTGTTTTACTCTAAACCTTTCCATGGATTCTTCTAGAGATAGGTGGAACCCATGGTGGCCGATTAGGAAGCAAAGGTTCAAGTGGCTATCCGAGTCATCCAGTTAGGGTTGTTTCAGTTAGGGCAGAGGCATTTAGAGACTGCACAGATGAGACCTCTTATCTGTATAAGAACCGGGCAGGTCAAGTGTAGTAGTTTTAAGTAACATCTTAATTTACGTTATTTACCACATGTGGACTTGGGTGCACATAACAAAGCTTTATCTATTCCACATGTGATTTAAAGGGGTATTTCAATCTCCAAGATACTATTCCAATATTTAGTAGGCATAATAATAATAAGATTAACTTGCTAAAGCATTTCTTCATTGTGTCGATCATGTAATTAAAAGTGTAGTATAGTTCTCCTTATACAGCCATGTCATTTACCTCATGTGCAGGGCATTTCTGCTTAGGTAGCCATGGTTATGACCAGGAGCAACTAACTAATTGTCAATATATGAGTTGACATAACCATGGATACCTAATATGCAATGCCCTGCACATAAATAAGAGACATAGCTTATCAGCTATACTACATTTCTAATTGGAGATATTTGCTAATGTTGTTATTATTATTATTATTATTATTATTATTACTATCATGCCTACTACATATTGGGATAGGATCTTGCAGATGGGAATACCCCTTTAAGTTTTTTATATGTATTTTTTAAATTAAAATAAGACTGTTTTTGCTGTTCTATCAGAAGTGTCATTGGTTTATAGCAAAAATAGTTGTTTCAATTTAATAAGGTAACTCTGGATTTATTGATGCCTTTTTTTTAAATCAGATCAAGACTATCTGTAAAAACATAAATAAGTAATCCACTACTTGACAACACTTTATTAATGGACCCAAAAAAGTGACAGAAATAAAAAAATATACTTACCTCTTGCACAAGCGCCACTCTTTTATACTCAGTTTTGTTTTCCTTAGCAGTTTGCTGAAATTAACATATAGTATGTGTTATATGAAACACTGCAGCCAATCAGTGATAAGCTGCAGCCTTCTTGGTTTGGCCAAGGTATAACAAGAACAATTTTTTTTCTGAAGGATAAACTATGAGAGCTGCAGTGGTTTTTTAACTCCCACTGGATGTTTATGCCAGCAGACTAGTAAGGAGACCAGCATTGAGAATGTAGGAACAATGCCAGTCTAACAAGTGAGTTTCACTTTGTCTTCATCTCGTTGTGACCATTAATAGTGTTTGCCAAGTAGTGGACATACTAAGGCCTTATTTATATACTGTAATTCTATTGTTGCTCAGTGTTTCATCAGTATTTAAAAGCCAAAACTAGGCGCAGTGCGAAATCATGAAATAAGTGGTAATTTATTGATCATATATTACTTGCATCAATATATTCTACAGTGCTTAAGAGATATTATATTAAAAAAAAAATCTAAATTCCATATCAATATTTCTTTGGAGTGTGTTAGGAAATGGGAGCACCAGGAGGAAACCCACGCAAACAAAAGGGAGAACATACAAAAGCCTCTTTCACATGTTTGTGCAAAACACATTTTGCATGGTCTGTAGTATAGGTGCGTATGTGTTCCAAGTGCTGTCTCTGTCCTATCCGTGTGACATCCAGATAGCACATGGACAACATGAGCTGGTATACTTACCTGTCTCCAGCTCTGCTCTTACTTCTGGGTCTGAGGTCAGTGCAGTGAATATTCATCAGCTTAATGAGCGGGACCTGAAGTAACAACAGAGGCAGAGACAGCAGTGCCAGAGAAAGGTAAGTATAAAAATTCTTTATTTTTACGTCATCTGTGTTTTCTTCGGTACATGTCACACTGATGTCACATGGATCACCACACTGTGTGGTCTGTGTGACACCCATGCTGCCAGAGAAAAACGAACATATCGCCTTGTGGAGCACACGGACTAGCGTCTGCTCCACATGGATACAGGTTCTGTGTGATAACACAAACGTTTGCGCAAACCCATTGAATTTAATGGATCTACGTGTGTCGTGTCTCCAGCACGTGTAAAAACGGACGTCACACGTGCTGGAAACAGACATGTGAAAGAGGCCAAACTCTTTACAGATGTGTCCTGGGTGGGATTTGACCGAAGAGACAAGCGCTGCAAAGCAACAGTGCCAACAACTGAGGTACCGTGCTGTCCAATCCTTCACTTATAACTTGACTCTCTGTAGGTTCCACTTCTGATTTTGACCTACAAACAGTGAGACTGGGAAAGATTTTTCATAGTGAAAGTAACAAAATAAATTATGCTTCAGAGAAAATACATATGAATAACTAACATTGAACTTTTTCTGACAAAACGTATCTAGAACAAAAATGGCAAACTTTATCGAAAAAAATGATTATTGGTAAAATGATGCTACCATTCATTTTAATAACTCAAGCAAGACAGAGCATAAATACACTTCCTAATATCTTGACATTTCCTTAATAAATTATTGAATCTTAACCTTTTGTGAAGAAGACATACACTGGACTAAAATGAATTGTACCACACATAACAAATCAATTATTTTATAAGAAAAGAAACAAGTCTAGTTTATCTATGCCAGTAATGATGGCACGGGTTCAGGAATGTCACTAATTAAAACAATGTTAAACAAGGTTTAATGCATTAGTGAATAATGTGAATGAAGCAATGCTAATTGCCATCCTTAAATTTAAATGACATTTATTATTTCATGCTGTATTGTTGTAGAATTCTTTTCCTGTCTAAAGGCTTTTATTGATGTTCTCCACAAATATGGAGTACAATTCTCCAGAGTACAAATAACCATACTGTACAGTGCCTAATTAAAAGCATCTAATAGTATGTTAGCCAAAAAGTAGTGCCATCGCTTAGCTAAATAAAGCTTTATAGAAATTAGGTAATTATAATAAAGTATTGTCACCAATAAATATTGTATGGTCAAGGCGGCAGTTCTGCAAAATGGAAATACCACTAGAATCTGTTAAAATATACTAACAGTGCTGTTAAAAATCTAAATATGATATCTACAATATAGGTTTGAGGATTTACTATGTTCACAAGCCCTTATTGATGGGCTGAATGTTATTTCCACTTTAACAGAGGTGGCTAACTCACTCACCTTACACCCTATTAGCACCAGCTGTGTATGCCAAAAACAGTATAATAAACCTGTGCAAATACGCACAAAAGAAAATCAGAGTGCTCACAAATTAATTTCATTGATGATATGATAGTTACAGAAAATTCAAATCCCAAACAGCAAACTAATCCCCATCATTTAGCTAAAATCTGGGGAGAACTAGACATTTTAATTAACCTTTTTTCTTGACAGCCTCATATTCCATTTGGTTATTGAGTTATATTTTTATATCTGCTCTTTACATTTTTTACTTCATATTGAAAAAACATGTTTAAACCATAAATTACCCCAAATTTTAGAAAGTATTCCAGACATGAGAATTAGTGGTTACAAATAGGGATGATTGAATACCTCAAATAAGTGGCTTCGCATATATTTTACGAATAGGTCGCTGCTATGTGAATATTCGATGTGCAATGTAAGTCTATGGGAAGCCCGAATAGTTCCGAATAGTTCTTATTCGGGTTTCTCATAGACTTACATTGCGCATCAAATATTCGCGAATAATCGAATAGTGGCAACCTATTCGGAAAATATTCGCAAAGCCAAATATGTGAGGTATTCGATCAACCCTAGTTGCAAAAACTCAATGTGCAACTCAAGACTACAATAATTGAAAGGAAAAAATCAAGTAAAAAACAGAATTTCCCAATTATGGATAATATAACTAATAATTGTTTAGGTCAGTGTAGGTAGTGTGAAGGTAGTAAACCAGACCTAGATATTATAGCAGTCTCTTTTCCTGAGTAGAGTCATTCTTGTAAAGCATGGATAGCCATTCATCTGAATCGCTGCTCAGCACTGCTGCTCACTCCAACAAACCTAAAAAGAGACCTGCCACCTCCTGTGGTAATCTTCAGGTAAACAGCTTCTAAATCATTTCTACCTGATGTAGTGGAGCAAAGGCTACAGGGAGAAATTAAGTTATATTCTACTCGCAGTTGCTTGCCTCCAGTCATCAGGTTGCTGCGGGGAGTTGTTACAGTCATTGCTCACAACACAGTGAGCAAGTTGTAATAATTCCCCAGTGCATTCATTGACAGCTTGCTCTGCTGTGTATTTGTACTGCTTGTGTGTGCAGAGCAGGCTGTCAATCAATGTGCTATTATATCTGCAGGTAAATAGCATTTCTAGAGATGAGAGGTTCCTTATAAAGGACGTTTGTCAGCATAGAATGATTGGTCAAACCAAGTACAGGCACTTGGTGCTCCCTTAGTGTGGCCAAGCATTTAAATTCACCTTTCTACCTACTTGTTTTTCATCAATCTCCACCCTTCTCTGACTCTGTAAAGCCAGAACAGTCAAAGATTTGCAAGGGTGACAATTTAGAGAAAACAAGTAGGTAGGAAGGTGTACTTAAATGTTTGGCCACACAAAGAGAGCACTAAGCTCCTTTACTTTGATCAGTCATTTTGTGCTGACAGACTCCCTTTAAGCTACACTTTGAAAGGAGTTACAGTTTAAACCAGAAGTTTACATGCACTATCTGACATGAAATCAGAATAAACATTTCCAATTTAAGGTCAATTAGGAACCAAACTTATTTATATTTGCCAAGTGTCAGAATAATGAGAGCGAGAGAGAAAGAGAATGTTTTAAGAGATTTTTATTACTTTCTGCACAGTTAAGTTTGCATACACTAACTAAAGGGTGCTTTACACACTGCGACATCGCTAATGATATATTGTCGGGGTCACGTTGTTAGTGACGCACATCCGGCGCCGTTACCGACATCGCAGCGTGTGACACCAATGAGCGACGATCAACGAGTGCAAAAACGTGAAAAATCGTTGCTCTTTGACACGTCGTTCATTTCCTTAATATCGTTGCTGCAGGTACGTTGTTGTTCGTCGTTCCTGTGGCAGCACACATCGCTATGTGTGACACCGCAGGAACGACGAAAATCTCCTTACCTGCGTCCACCGGAAATGAGGAAGGAAGGAGGTGTTCCGGCTGCTCATCTCCGCCCCTCCTCTGCTATTGGACGGCTGCCGTGTGACACCGCATGAACCTCCTCCTTAG
Source organism: Anomaloglossus baeobatrachus (assembly GCF_048569485.1). Lineage (NCBI taxonomy): Eukaryota > Metazoa > Chordata > Amphibia > Anura > Aromobatidae > Anomaloglossus > Anomaloglossus baeobatrachus. Next base: position 414,261,980 of record NC_134355.1, on the reverse strand, counting down.
AAAGGAGGCGGATCGCTGGCCAGAGCAGCATTGCAGGGAAGGTAAGTCCGTGTGACGGGTGTTAGCAATGTTGTGCACCACTGGCAGCGATTTGCCCGTGTCGCACAAACGACAGGGGTGGGTACACTTGCTAGCGATATCGGTACCGATATGGCAGCGTGTAAAGTACCCTTAAGACTTTTATGCCTTTAAACAATATGGGACAGTCCATATGATGATGTCATGTCTTTTCAAGCTTCTGATATGTTTATTGGCAACACCTGAGTTTTGGTAGCGCAGCTCAAAACCATGATTTGTCTTTTCTCTCATCTTTAATGATATAACCTTTTTAAGAGATTAACCAAGGAATGTATGAGGGAAAATGTATAAACACATTGAAAAGCACCAGGTGTCACAAAGCTGCATCGATTTTATGTCATTATTAGAATAGATAGGGTTCTGTGCAGACTGTATCTGCACTCTATGTTTAGTGTACATACCACGAAAAGTTCCAGAAGAATAAGTATATGAATTCCTAGGGCACCATTCACCAGATGGAACCTTAAAGCATGCTTAAAGCATGTATTTTTGGCCTCTGCTGTTTTGATATGCACTAGCATACCTTTTTTTTTTACTGTGCAGGAACGTGCAGTAGTAGCTCAGTAGTGAGTATGATGATAGTATCACCTTTTGCGGATCAATGAAAAAACAGTAAGTATGCCATTGTTTGGGGGAAATATTGTTTGGTATTCACCATGCATTAAAAATATTTTAACAAAATGTATATTGGCTTAATATGTTCCGATACTTAGAAAACATAGGGTCAGACTAACCGTGGTGTACTGGTGGTCATTTTTTAAGGAGGAGGCAATCCCTATAAGCCATCCGCACCTGTTTTATTGTAGATTTTAGGAAAATAGAAAAAACAACATACAAGCCCTTATACTCATTAGATAACTGTAAACAGAATGATCAATTGGCTAGCATCTATTTCTCATGACTTCTCAATAAACAAGAAAAGTCAACATGGAGCAGAAAAAAGCAATAAACAAAAGCATACAAAATGTCTTTGAAATGCAACAGGGCAGATCCTTCTCTTTTGCAACACCATCTGACAAGAGAAATTCAGTATTCAAAATAACATTTGCACTCAAGTGAAGGGAAGGAGGAAAAACGGAAGGATGTAAATAATGAACATTGGAAAGTAAATATGTATTACTGCCCAGAAAACATGATTTTTATTTTTTGTTTTTAAAACTGAGTTACTTAGCAAATAAAAATGGCCAAATTTACTTGTGCCCAGTTACCACACCAAGGTGTACTCTCAGCTGGGTCTAATCTAATTTTTAAGCATCTCTTCATGTCCAAACTGACCTCTCATATGGGCTGGAAAAGAACCTGCAAAAGAAAAATTGAAACACCTGAAGTAACCAAGAGGATTGCACAGACAAAGGACAGGACTCCATAATACAAAATAGAAGAATTGCAGGCACTTCTTAAACTTATAGTCTGAACTGGTGCAAACTGAACATAACAGTTCAGTTCCAAAATAACAATTGCACTCAAGTAAAGGGAAGGAGAAAAATAGAAGGAATAAATAGTGAACATTGATATGTGAATATGCATTACTACCCAGGGTAATACAGGAGGCCCGAATATAAATGAGATGGTTGGCCAATCTTGTCAAAATCGATGAGTTTGGCTGAATTTTATTTTATATGTATAGAAGCTTCAGAGCAATAAATAGTTTTACTAGGTGAGTATGTTTGTCATTGATTTCTCAAGACTTCAAAAAATGTCTTATTAATTACTAATTCTGAGAACATTCTCATTTTTAAATCATAGTGTTGACTATAAAAAATTACCTTTTATAATGCTTCCAGCGATGTGAGGTGTGGCTTGGTTGACCTGATATTTAGGGGTAAAGGGTCAAGTAAGGAGTTAATTCTGATCTGTGGTATGCAAGAATAAGGTGCCGTTATAATTTAGCAGCTTTCTGCGTATTCACACATCTACAAGCTCTGTGCTCAGCAAAATTGTCAGAGCTTTTTTCTCCTGCCAGAGAACCAATCCGGTAAAGCAGAAAACTTCAGCACCATGCCATCATGGTTCACTAGGAGTTTTAATTTCCCTCAAGTGGAGTGCCACAAGGTGGCCATGATAGACACTTATCACTAATATATCAGGTTCAATAACCACAATTTTTAATGATATCTCCAGTATGACTCTAAAACAAAAAAACAAAACAATTTAAGCAATTAAAATATTTTATCCCAAAATATTAGAACCTTCCAAAATACTGTTCAGCATTATTTTATAAACGGTTAAAAAGATAACTTTTCAATTTTTAACAATGCGTTGCTTGGCAACAAAAAGAACTCTTGCAATGTGTTGGTAAAATGATTTTTTTAAAATGTAGCCAAATGTTATTCCATAAATATTTTACAAACTGATGAATAAAACACCATTGTTTTATCATGCTCCTTTCTCTGTATTATTGAATCTGGGATTTTAAGTGTTTCATACTTTTGGTCTGCTTAGACTAAACAATATTTCTGGGAACCTGGAGGACCGGACGATATTGTACAAAGCATCCTCTAATATTATTTATGCATGCTGTAAACCAATAAATTATGAACAATGCATAATGGAGCAGCATATTGCCGAGAACTTTATTGCAAGAATGGACAGCTAAGTCAGACACTTCATGAATATGATAGTGATAAGTAGGTATACATAATTACTACTGGTGTTAAAACTACTCCCATTGCACTTAATAACATATATAGGTAGTTAAGGAGTAATGATGTCAAGATTTTATCTTCTTTCACACATTGGCTTGAAAAGTGTGGTATGTGATTCAATTATACAGGTGAAAAGTCTTGTGTTTTTTGTGTTAGACACGTAAATGTGTCACAGCATTAACATTGTTTACTTTGTCTAATAAAAGAGGGCTTTGTTCACTTGTATGGTATTTTTCAGCATCAGAAGATGAGGTACATGAACTGCTGGCATAAATCTGTGCCAAATCATTTGACTAGGAAAAAACGTATAAAGTCTAATTGTTTTAATCTATGTGGATCAATATCATTAAAATTCAACACAGGAATTCCTCCACTAAAACAAATTCTCAAAGTACAATGCACAAATTATTTAAAGTAATTAAATAAGTAATGACGATCAAGAAACTTGCCAAAAGGATTCTCTGGAAAGACATGTTGAAAACTTTCAATTAATTATTTCCTGGAAATTTGGCTTTATTCAGATTAGTAAAATAAATTCTAAAATGAGGGTAAAAACTGCACATGCTGGTATAGTATCACAACTAAGTTATTACTATTACTAGAAAAATGTTGTTAGCTTGATTTTTTTATTAGTTTGTAACACAAGACACTCAAGAGATCATGTAAAACTTAATATGTTACACAAGGGTTCTTTCATATACTGAAATAAAATGTCTTTATCAAGTGAGTTGGTGTTTTTTACTTCTTTCTTCTGTAGCTGTAAACTTTTGGAAGTTTGAACAGATGATCCTTTGTGGGATCTTCCCTTTTCAAATTCTTTGCATACAGTTTACATTATTGCTGGCAGCATATCCCATTTAATTTGTCTAGTTTGTCATTAGATCACTGAGCATATTTATTTCAGATAGGGATCAAACAAACAAATATTTGAACTCATTATATCATCACCCTGTGTAGAAGGTCATCAAATGCGTTATCCAGGATAAAAAAAAATAATTAACTAAAAAAGATATAAAAAAAATAATTTCCAAAATAATTTTAATGCGTTAATCAGACCTATTTTTGGCTATAAAGGTAAGCCCTTCAGAATTAAAATGGATATTACCTTGTCACACTGACAGAAAACTGTCAAAAACTAGAACTGGTGCCTGAGAACATGTGCAGTAGAAGCTCCTTTCCTAACGTGTAGCAAGATGTGCTCCCAGTGAATATTTTGTGCTAATAGCAGATATTCCATGTGTGCTTAGGTAAGAAGAGGCCACTATCATTGCTATCCATCCAGTCTTTTTGATCTAATACTAGAGATACCAAATAAAAAGTAAGCATAGGCTGTTCACACTGCTGTCCATCCCATGTATCTGATCTAATACTGGAGATATAAATGGTGGTAAGGTATTAAGAGACTGCTCACACTTCTATTCACCTGGTATTTCTGATATAATACTGGTAAACCCAGGAGTCCAGAGGTAAGAAGAGGCTGCTCACACTGCTGTTGATAATGTCCTCATTATTTCATACTGAAGATAGAAGGCTGATGAAATAAGAAGAAATTGTTCCCACTGCTATGCTCTGATTTTTTTATATGATATTGGAGTCACCAGGGATGCTGAGTTAAGAAGAGATTGTCCATACTGTTGTTCACCATGTCTTCTTAACTAATACTGGAGATATTTGGTGGCTCCGTTAATTGGAGGTTGCTCACACTGCTATTTACCCTTTTTGATATAATACTAGAGATACCAGTAATTCTGGAGTAAGAAGAGGCTGCTCACATTGTTGTCTACCTTGTCTTGCTGATCTAGTACTAGAGATATCAATAATGCAGAAGTAAGATGAGACTGCTTACATTGCTGTCCTTACTGTCTTTCAGCTCTAATACTGGAGATACCAGGGGTGATAAGGTAATGTGAGGCTGTTCACACTTCTATACACATAATATTACAGATCTAATACTAGGCATATTAAAAATTCTGATGTAAGAAGAGGCTGGTCACACTGCTTTACACTCTATCTTTCTGATCTAATACTGGAGATACCAGATATGCTGACATGAAGGGGCTCCTCACACTGTGGATTGCCATCTTTGTCTGATCTAATACTATAGCTACCTGGAGTGCTGAGGTTAGACGAGACAGTTCACACTGCTATCCACCATCTCTGTATAATCTAATACTGACTATTTCCAAAATATTGAGCATAGAAGAGTAGTGTTGAGCGAGTATGCTTGTCACTACTCGGTACTCGCACGAGTATCACTGAACTCGGGCTACTCGGCGGGAACCGAGTAATCTCGCGATACTTGTGCTGTACTCGTGGTCTTCAACCCAGCATGTTGGCGCTCTTTTGAGAGCCAGCCCTCATGCAGGGATTGGCTGGCAGACCACTGCAATGCCACAGCCCTGTTAGTTGTGAAATTGCAGTGATTGGCCGGCCTGCACAGCGTGACCGAGCCTTTATACCGGCGGGCGCGCTGTGCTCTGCACACAGCCATCCAGACAGTCAGTGCAGGGAGAGTGTTGCTGCTTCAGGGAAAGGTTTGCAGCCCTTTATAGTTATTTCCGTAGCAGGGCTGCAAACAGTGTGACCAGAAGTCCTTCTCAGGACTATTGTAGTTGTATACAGGCAGGCAGGGTATAGCCAGGTCGGAGTACAGGAGCAGAGTCCTTCTCAGGACTATTGTTGCTGTATACAGGCAGGGCAGGCAGGGTATAGCCATGTCGGAATACAGGCTAGTGACCAGAAGAGTCCTTCTCAGGACTATTGTAGCTGTATACAGGCAGGCAGGCAGGGTATATAGCCATTCCTAGTGGTGACCGTATACCAGCCTTCATCACCATATCTGGGGCTGGTGTACACAGTCTAAAACAGTCCTGATAGTGTCAGACTTCTCAGTAATTGTCGCTCCTAAAAACCTGTTAGGTTCTTAGTGCGTCCGTGCTTGCATTTAAAAACCGCACGTGTGTGCCTGTCGGTGGCAGCGTACAGGTGCACTTGTGTGCGTTTTGCACAAACTAGTATATAACGCACAAGTCTAGTGAATAATATACGTCAGTCAGCAGTGTCTGATAGTGTCAAATTTCTCAGTAATTGTCACTCCTAAAAACCTGTTAGGTTCTTAGTGCGTCCGTTCTTGCATTTAAAAACCGCACGTGTGTGCCTGTCGGTGGAAGCGTACAGGTACACGTTTTGCACAAATTAGTATATAACGCACAAGTCTAGTGAATAATACACGTCAGTCAGCAGTGTCTGATAGTGTCAAACTTCTCAGTAATTGTCGCTCCTAAAAACCTGTTAGGTTCTTAGTGCGTCCGTGCTTGTATTTAAAAACCGCACGTGTGTGCCTGTCGGTGGCAACGTACAGGTGCACCTGTGTGCGTTTTGCACAAACTTGGATATAACGCACAAGTCTAGTGAATATAATACACGTCAGTCAGCAGTGTCTGATAGTGTCAAACTTCTCAGTAATTGTCGCTCCTAAAAACCTGTTAGGTTCTTAGTGCGTCCGTGCTTGCATTTAAAAACCGCACGTGTGTGCCTGTCGGTGGCAGCGTACAGGTACACGTTTTGCACAAACTAGTATATAACGCACAAGTCTAGTGAAAAATACACGTCAGTCAGCAGTGTCTGATAGTGTCAAACTTCTCAGTAATTGTCGCTCCTAAATACCTGTTAGGTTCTTAGTGCGTCCATGCTTGCATTTAAAAACCGCACGTGTGTGCCTGTCGGTGGCAGCGTACAGGTGCACTTGTGTGCGTTTTGCACAAACTTGGATATAACGCACAAGTCTAGTGAATACACGTCAGCACAGCATTGCAAAATGCGCAAGGGCGTTGGCAACGAACAAGGAAGTGGACGTGATGGTGGTGCAGGCAGAGGCCGAGGTCGCGGGCAAGCTCTAATTTTGCCACAACAAAGGGCCACATCTACTCGCTCGCACGTCCTGTCCCAAATTCTTGGGGACCGCAGCAGTACACCGCTCTTGAACCAAGACCAGTGTCAACAGGTTGTTAGTTGGATAGCGGATAATGCTTCCAGTCAGATTGGCACCACCACAAACACTCTGTCTTCCACACAGTCAAGTGTCAGTAGCCGTGATACTGCACCGCACATTTCAGAACCTGATCCTCCTTCCTACCACAAGACTGAGTACACGTCCACGGACATTACTGATCCCACACTTGGACACTCGGAAGAGCTGTTCACGTTTCCATTCGCACATTCTGGCCTCTCGCCAGCTCCTGTTGAAGTGGGTCATGAGGAGATCGTATGTACAGATGCCCAAATATTTGAGCAGCCATGTTCTCACGAAGTTGGCAATGTGTCTCAACAAGGGGTGGACGATGATAAGACACAATTGTCAGGAAGTCAGAAGGAGGAGCAGGGTGCGGAAGAGGAAGACGACGTGGTGGATGATCCAGTAACTGACCCAACCTGGCAGGAGGATATGCAGAACGAGGACAGCAGTGCACAGGGGGAGGGAGGCGTAGCATCCCAACAGGCAGTAAGAAGCAGGGTGGTGGCCCCAGGCAGAAGTCAGGCAACCGTTCCCCGGAACAACAACACGACACAAGGTGCCTGTACAAATGTTAGGTCTTCCCGAGTCTGGCAGTTTTTTAAGTTGGCTCCAGATAATTCTAAAAAGGCCATTTGCAACACCTGCCAGCATCAGCAGGGGTACCAAAACTAGCAGCCTGACCACCACCAGCATGATCAGGCACATGTCAGCCAAGCACCCGACTTTGTGGGAGGTACAACAGAGTCGAGGAGCAGTGCTTGCTGATGTCACTGCTACGTCTTCGCTTGTTGTGCATGCAAGCCAATCCCCTGTCCATGCTGCCTGCGAACAAGCCTCCTCCGGCCCTGCACCTGCAGTTGCCTACGCAGAAATAACACCATCATCAAGCACGTCCTTGTCCCAGCGTAGCGTTCAGTTATCCATTCAGCAAAGCTTTGAACGCAGGCACAAATACACTGCCAACGCCCCACATGCCACACTTCTAAATGCTAACATTTCACGACTGCTTGCGCTGGAAATGTTGCCTTTTAGGCTGGTGGAGACAGAAGCATTCCGCGACCTGATGGCGGCAGCTGTCCCACGTTACTCGGTCCCCAGCCGCCACTATTTCTCCCGGTGTGCCGTCCCCGCATTGCATAACCACGTGTCACAAAACATCACACGTGCCCTGAACAACGCTGTTTCAGCCAAAGTCCACCTAACCACAGACACGTGGACAAGTGCTTGTGGGCAAGGCCACTACATCTCGTTGACGGCACACTGGGTTAATATTGTGGAAGCTGGGACCCAGTCTGAGCGAGGGACGGAACACGTCCTTCCCACACCAAGGTTTGCAGGCCCTACCTCAGTCAGGGTTTCACCCACACTCTACAGCTCCGGAATGTCATGCTCCTCAGCCTCATCCTCCTCCTGCGCATCCTCATCCACTTTACCCTCCACACCAGTCCCAAGCTGGAAGCACTGCAGCACTGCCTCGGCAAAGCGGCAACAGGCTGTGCTGAAGCTAATTTGCATAGGTGACAAACCCCACAATGTAGAAGAGGTGTGGACAGCTCTGAAACAGCAGGCAGATCACTGGCTCACACCTCTGAACCTAAAGCCAGAAAAGGTCGTGTGTGACAATGGCCGGAACCTGGTGGCGGCTTTGAGGCGAGGCCAGCTGACACATGTTCCATGCGTGGCCCATGTGCTCAACCTCGTGGTTCAGCAGTTTCTAAAGTCATACCCAGAACTGTCTGATCTGCTGGTAAAAGTTCGCCGCATGTCTGCACATTTTCGAAAGTCACCTACTGCTTCAGCCGGCCTTGCCGGCTGAAGCACCGTTTGCATCTTCCGGCTCACAGACTAATGTGTGATGTCCCCACGCGTTGGAATTCAACTCTGCACATGTTGGTCAGGATATGTGAGCAGAAGAGGGCAGTTGTTGAGTACCTGCATCACCTAAGCCGTCGGGAAATGGGTCAAACTCCACACATAACACCTGAGGAGTGGAGACGGATGTCCGACCTATGTACCATCCTCCAAAACTTTGAGGACTCCACCAAGATGGTGAGTGGGGATGACGCCATTATTAGCGTCACCATACCGCTTCTCTGCCTTCTAAAACGGTCTCTGCTCAAAAACAAACATGATGCATTGCAGGCGGAACGCGATGAGTTGGAGCAAGAAACAGTAGTGGGTGTGAGTGATAACACACAGCCGAGCCTCGTCTCATCACAACGTGCAGTGGAGGACTATGACGAGGAGGATGAAGACATGGAGCAACTCTCCGGCCAAATTGAGGATATGACATGCACACCAGTCATATCCTTGGTTGAGCGTGGCTGGCCAGAGGACAGGGTAGATGAGGAGGAGGAGGAGGAGGACAGCATGTTCAGTCATCATGTTGGTCAGGATACTGAAGTACTGGCTGTTAAGAGTCTGGCGCACATGGCTGACTTTATGGTAAGCTGCCTGTCTCGTGACCCTCGCGTTAAGAACATCTTGGCCGACAATCATTACTGGTTGGTAACACTGTTAGACCCACGCTACAAGGAGAACTTTATGTCTCTTATTCCCGAGGCGGAGAGGTCAGCCAAAATGCAGCAGTTCCGGAAGGCCATAGTCACGGAAGTAGGCAAAGCATTCCCCTCACAAAACGCTAGCGGCATAGGTCAGGAATCAGTGGACAACCAAGGCGTACAGCCGAGAGGGGCACAAGTCCAATCCGCCAGAGGTAGGGGAACAGTCTTTAAGATGTGGGACTGTTTTCTCAGCCCCTCACGTACCACAGCCCCTGAGGTGCGGGGTAGTGCCACAAAAAATCCTAAGTTTGCCCAGATGCTCAAGGAGTACCTTGCAGATCGAACAACTGTACTCCGACATTCCTCTGTGCCTTACAATTATTGGGTATCCAAGCTGGACACGTGGAATGAATTGGCTCTCTACGCCTTGGAAGTCCTGGGCTGCCCTGCCGCTAGCGTTTTGTCAGAGCGTGTTTTTAGTGCCGCAGGTGGAATCATTACAGATAAACGCACCAGCCTGTCAACTGAAAATGCTGACAGGCTGACTCTGATCAAGATGAACAAGGGTTGTATTGGGCCAGACTTCACCATACCACCAGCAAATGAGAGAGGAATTTAAAGTTTGTAACGGGAATTTGCCATGTACCTCCACTCACCCATGGGTACACACTTCTGGACTTTGGATAATTGCTGGACTGCTCCTCCTTCTCCTCATGCGCCACCATGATGACCGTTACAATAGTTAGACCGTTGTTTCAGGTATACCCCCAGTGGTAAATTTTTTCGCCCATTCTTTCAGAATGGACATTACAACGACAGGAGACCTGCTCCTTTGCAATGGGAACAATGTTTTGAGGCCCTCATGCACATCTCTATCCAGGGACAATGTGGAGCCTCCCAATTTTTGGCTGCCCTGCCAAAGGGCTATACTACAATAGACCCACTTCCTTACAATGGGCACTTCAGGTTTACAGGCCCTCATGCACGTCTGTATGCAGGGGCATTGGTGAACCTCACAATTTTGGACTGCCCTGGCAAAGGAAAATACTACAAAGACTCACTTCCTCAAAATGGGCACATTAGACTCAAGAGGCTTTCATGTACGTCTCTTCTCAGGGACATCGGAGTGCCACACAATGTTTTCAAGTAAAATCTTTCATGTAATCTCCAAAAGTAACATACACCAGCTCTATCTCACTATTGGGTATGTGCCCTTAACATTTCCGCCATGAAAATTCATTTTGGTGTCATTTTTGAAGGTTTTCTGGTGAGTCCATAAAAATGGCGTAAAACGCGGACAAAATTGTTCACAGCTGTGACTTTTGAGTGATAAATGCTTCAAGGGGTCTTCCCCATGCTGTTGCCATGTCATTTGAGCACTCTTCTGAGACTTTTGTGACATTTTTAGGGTTTCTACATGCTGCCGGGGGGTCATTTCATAAAAATACTCGGGTCTCCCATAGGATAACATTGGGCTCAGTGCTTTGGCCGAGTACACGAGTATCTCGGGATGCTCGGCCCGAGCCTCGCGCACCCGAGCTTTTTAGTACTCGCTCATCACTATAGAAGAGGCATGTCATATTGATGTCCACTCTTTTATTCCGATCAAATACTGGAAATGCCCGAGTGCTAGGATGAAAAGATACTGATCTAACTGCGGTCTTCGATACCTTTCTGATTTAATACTGAGGATTCCATGAGTGTTGAGGTAAGAAGAAACTGCTCACACTGCTGCCCACCCTATCTTTCTGAATGACAGTAAATTATATAGGCATCTCCAGTTCACAGCAAGCGAGCTTCCTACTGCTCACAATCACATCTATTAAAATTCTAGGACAAGTTTCTGTTAGTATAAGAATAAGAGTAAGAAGGCAGAGACCATTTTAACCCCTTCATGCCATGGGGATTTCAATTTTTTAATGTTCATTTTATCCTCCCCTTTTTCCTTCCCTTCTTCCAAGAGCCATAACATTTATATGTTTCCATCAATATAGCCGTGTGAAAGCTTGTTTTTTGTGAGACAACTTTTACTTTGGAATGACACTATTCATTTTATCATGTGTTGAGATTGCAAAAAAAGAGCAATTCACTTTTTGGTTGTTTTTTTTTATTTATCACGTTCACGATATGGTAAAACTAATCAAGCAAAATAATTAATAATTATCCAGGTCAGTATAAGTACGTACACTCCAAACTTGCATTAGTTGTTTTATTTTTTAAGTGGTGAAAAAATTCAGATCTCCATAAGAAAACTTTTTTTTTGAATTTTTAAAGACTTGTAATTTTTCAAGATTTATGGCTGGCTGTGTGATAGCTTATCATTTAAACCATAAGCTGTGTTTTTTACTGATACTATTTTGAGGTACACATGATATTTTGATTGCCTCATTTCATTTTATTGCAATATTGCAGTGAAAGGTAAATATGGCATTTTGATTTTTTTCCATTACACAGTTTAACAATCTGACTAATTTGTTTTATATTTTGATACATAGGACATTTCTGAATGCGGTGATACCAAATATGTGTGGGGTTTTAATTTTTTTACTTTCAATGGGCCAAAAGGGAAGGGATTTGAACTTTTTTTAATTTCATTTCTTCAAACTTTTTTCACTCTTTATTATATTTACAAGTACTTATAGCTGTAATCATGTGATTGTATATGCTTTTTGTGAATATACGTCATTGGGGTTAATTCTATACATAACAAGTGTGACTGCTAATTAAGAAGCATTTAGGAACTCCCCTATAATGACATTTTTGTTATTTATTTAGATTTTGTTTTATTTCTAATACTAAAGGAACCCCTCTGAGAAATTTATTAACTTGGCCCCTCCAAAGCCTGATTCCCAAATGCTTGATTGACACCACAGTTGGTCTGAAATAAATAATAAAACATCCTTAAACTCTATCATAATAATTAGCTTGATTAGGAGAGATTATTATATAGTTGAAAAAAGCTTCACCAAACTTTTCATGTTGAACTGGATGCATCATGTAATACTGACTGCAAAGCCAGATTAAACTTATTTTTTGAATTCACCTTTCTGTTGCTGAGATATTAGTAATCCAAACATTGGCACCTCATCAGCTTTTATGTCCAAGTGGGAGCTATTATAATTATTTTTATTATTTTTTATTTATAGAACACCATTGATTCCGTAGTGCTGTACATGAGAAGGGGTTAAATACGAAATACATATACAAGTTACAATAGACAGATTGGTACAGAGGGAAGAGGACCCTGCCCTTGTGAGCTTACATTCTATAGGATAATAAGGAGGAAACAGTAGGTAGGGCAATGGTGAGGCAGCAGCTCTGGTGGTGGTGAAGCCGCAGCTCTAGCGGTGGTGAGGCAGTGGGGTCATTGGAGAATATGGGCATTTTTGAACAGATGAGTTTTCAAGTTCTGTTTGAAGCTCGCAAGTGTAGCAGATAATCTGACATGTTTGAGGCAGCAATTTCTAGAAGACAGGGGATGCTCGGGAGAAGTCTTGGAGGTGGTTAGATGAGGAGCGAATAAGTGAGGAGTAGAGAAGGAGATCTTGGGAGTGTTGGAGTGTAGCGAGAGAATAGTGTTATCAGATAGCAATTCATACTGGAAGAAGTACACACCCCCAGGGAAAAGTACCAAATACATAACTCCAATATCAAAATAACTAAAGTTATATCATTAGTTGCCAATTGCTTTGATTGCCATTAAACCCATAACAGAGAGCCAAAAGTAAAATAAAGTAATATGTTTTATTCCACTTTGCAGCCACTATTTAAGGTTCTCTACTTTAAGCACCCAAACACTACTCCTTTTTTAAAAAAATCAATTAAAATAAAACTTCTTATCCACATGAGTTCACTTTACATACAGTTAATATTGATTTTATATAAATCCCTGTGCTGATAACCCCACTAATTTATGTCTGTGTTAAGAAAGGCAGGCTTATAGCGCCATAAAATTAAGAAAGAGCTTTGACTTCTATATTCAGTTTTGGACTTAACAAGATAAAATAAAATCAAATTTTAAGTTTATGTTCTGTCAAATAACACCATTCTTAGCCCTCTAATCTTCCTAAAACATCAACAATATTAGCCTACTAAAGAAACCAACATTTTTGCTGTACTGTATACAATATATTAAACCTTTCATGACTTAGGCCTCTGTCACACGTTCATGCCTCCGGTACGTGTTTGCCAGTTTTTTCATGTACCGGAGGCACGTACACACATGTACATATGATTTCATACTGGTTTGGACACACGTAAGTATTTTGGAATGGAACGTGTGTCTGTTCCGTACTTACGTGTGTCCGTGTGTTCCTCACGTCGACATGTCCACGTTTTCTTGGACAGCACGGGTGTCACACGGCCTGCACCTGTACCACACAGATGTAGTGTGGAAGTGGACACGTTTACACGCGCCGGAGAAACACGTGTCATTATTTTAAAATAAAAAAAAAACATACTCACCTCTACCAGCCCTGCAGAATCTTCCGCTCCAAACAGTTGCTGCTGGCCGACGCTCATTATGAGAGTGTTATGGAGGTGGACGTGCTGTCACGGGCTCTAATCTCCACCCCTCTGCTCGGCCGGAAGGAAAATCAGCGGGGAGTGGGCGGGGCTGGAGCTGAAGATCAGAACCCTGGACAGCAGTGAGGACCATGTGAGTATACAAATTACCAGTTCTCTGTGTGTTATCGCGGATAGCACACGGAGAACACACGTGGACCGCACGTACCGGAGACACGTACTTACCACACGCAACACGCAGGGAAAATACGTGTCTCGCGGCACGTGCGTGATTTCCACGTGAGTGTGGCAAAGGCCTTATGCTGTACATGTAAGTCAAACGTTGTGTCGCTGCCTTTAATGGGGGCTTGCATAAGTAGCCTCCATCTTTCGCTGCACATGATGGCATACTTAAGCAGCCATTAATTGCCTTTAATAGCTGCAGGCTATTAACAAGTTAAATCCACCTGTCAATCTCTATCAGCAGCCATTAACATGCGCCAGCAGGGGACGCGCCATTTCTCCTGTTCATTGGTGCGCCATGATGTGATTGCAGGGCACAATGGGTTGTCATTATAGATGGGGGGGTGCTGATGACCTATGTGCCTGTCTTTATGATTCTCCTACAAAAGTTGAGCCTTGACCGTACATGGCAAATAATAATTAAAAAAAATTGTGGAATTACACTATTTTGTAATTTAAACTCACTTTGGAAATTTTTTGGCCATTTTGTTAGTACAATATATAGTAAAATGAATGAAGTTGTTCAAAAGTACAACACATCCAACAAAAAAAAAGGCCTCATATGGCTATATTGATAGAAAACTAAAAAGGTTATGGCTCTTAGAAGAAACGGAGGAAAAAAAACTCAGAAAATGAAGGGGTTAACACATAATCACCCCAGACTACCAAATATATTATCTGCTAGTCCACTCTAAGACCAACAGCATATTTTACATGAATATGACCATTGAACTGTGAAAAATGTGTGCTGCAATGACTGTGGAAACTTGGCAAAGTGAATATAATTAGGAGAATTTTTCCATATCTACCATGATCATCAATTTAATCTGATAACTAAAAAAATCTCAATGCAAAAGTTATAATGGGAATGTAGAGAGGTTATGTAACATTTTTTGTAGATTATATCTAAGTTTGCATTGAAATAGAAAATGAAATTCAAAGACGAAACAGACATCAAATGAATATTAATATATTAAGGGGTTTTATATTATAACATTTTAAAGTTTTGAAAGCATCTCTGAAAGCCTGGGGATGAGGATAAAGCCAAGCAATGATCGCTGTAGTCATGCTCATTCCACTAGGGATGGAAGCACATATAGTACAAAAAGATTAATGTAAGCAGCTCTGTCCTTACAGCAACGTCATACAGGAGGCTAGGTCATTGCCAATATTTAAATATTTTATAGTGAAAAGTCAGATTATGTACTGTCAATCAAGTCCTATAATAACTCAGCAATCACATTGAAACTCATATGTGAGACAGAAAGATTGAACAACTACAACAAAAGCATTGTCACAGAAACAGCAGACGAGATCACACTGATATTTCACCACTATCACCAATTTGTCGCGAACAGCACTCCACTACCTTCAATCGTCAGGACAATAAGCAATTGACTGATGATTGATGGATGAGGCGACGGCTGCTTTCGCTACTAGGTCAATTATTGGGCGCTTTCACAGTGAAAGCGCAGTATATATACTCAATAGTATATATATATATATATATATATATATATATATATATACATATTACATATACATATATATATATAAATGCCCAATTCCAAAGCGTAAAATATCTACTTCAGAATGATCACTGCAAGCTCAGCAATAATCCCCCCCCAAAAAAGCTCCCGCAACAAATCCACCTGTTATTGATATTTTTGGTGTGGGGAGGCTTAAGAAATGTGGTTTATAGAGCAAGATGAATGAAGCTATTACATTTTATATATTTAATCTGAAAAGAAGGTTTATTAAAATATATTACTTAAGGAGCAAAAAAATACAGTATTTTCAATTACATAAAATAAAAAGGTTAACCAAAGAAAAGTACTTCACTTGTGGTAACGGGTTGGCACAATTCTTTTTGGAGGGAAGCTCTCCAATTGAAATATGGAACAATCTGACAGTGAAATGTATCTTCTAGACTCTCATGTTAAATATGGGGAAGTGCTAAGCGAATTGCAAAAGGAAAGGGAAGGGAAACCCTGCGTCTAAGGAAGGGGGAGATGGTGACCCCTGACCAAGCTTACCACTTAGTCCTGGGCTCCCTCACCAACCTAGATAGGTTCTGCACCTATGCGCCAAGCTGGATGCCTGGCCATAGGCTGGCCCTGACCTGAGCCCTAGGTAGAGAGCGGATCAACCCCACTATGTGCTAAAGGAAAAACAGGAAAAACAGGAATAACAAACAAGGGAAAATAACAAACAACTAATCTTAACCCCTTAACGACCGCCGATACGCCTTTTAACGGCGACAAATTAGGGTACTTCTTCCGATCCGCCGCTTTTTAACGGCGGTCGGAAAAAAGGGTCTAGCGCCCCCCAGAGTCAGAAAATTCCCGGGGTCTCAGCTGCCACACATGCCACACATGCGACAGAAACCTGCTCCCCAGGCCCTGCCGGGTCCCCAACTATTCCCCCCGGTGTCATACATACCTGTCGGAGCGCTGATCCCCCGCGGCCCCCTCCTCCGGCTCCTTCACAGCAGTGCCGGTCACATGTGCAGAGCGCGGCTGTCAGCTTCCTGTGTTCAGAACGCTGGCTGCTGCTGCTGCTCGGCACTGTGTGTGCAGCTGTGACCCGGGGAGAGTGGGTGCAGATTCATTGCACCCACTCTCCTCAGATGGAGGGTCCTCACACCTAGAAAATGGGGGATACGTTCCCTGAACGTGTCCCCCATATTCTAGAAGGTCCAGAGTCGACGTGGGACGTCCAAA
The DNA here is from genome assembly GCF_048569485.1 of Anomaloglossus baeobatrachus. Classification (NCBI taxonomy): domain Eukaryota; kingdom Metazoa; phylum Chordata; class Amphibia; order Anura; family Aromobatidae; genus Anomaloglossus; species Anomaloglossus baeobatrachus. Next base: position 414,245,269 of record NC_134355.1, on the reverse strand, counting down.
TGGATTACAGCGGATTTTTTTTTTCTTTTCTTTTCAATAAATTGGTCAATCAGGGAATGTCTTGGGGAGTGTTTTTTCAAATAAATTTTTTTTTGTTGTCAATTTTTTTTTTTTTATTACTGTCAATTAGTTATGTCTGGTATCTGATAGACGCCGTGACATAACTAATTGCTGGGCTTGATGCCAGGTGACATTACACACCTGGTATCAACCCCAGTTATTACCCCGTTAGCCAACGCACCAGGGCGCGGGATGAGCTGGGGCGAAGCGCCAGAATTGGCGCATCTAATGGATGCGCCACTTCTGGGGCGGCTGCGGCCTGCTATTTTTAGGCTGGGAAGAGTCCAATAACCATGGCTCTTCCCATCCTGAGAATACCAGACCCCAGCTGTCAGCTTCACCTTGGCTGGTGATCTAATTTGGGGGGACCCCACGTTTGTTTTTTTTTTTTAATTATTTATTTATAAATAATTAAAAAAAAAAACAGCTTGGGGAGCCCTCCAAATTGATCACCAGCCAAGGTGAAGCTGTCAGCTGTGGTTTGCAGGCTACAGCTGTCTGCTTTACCCTAGCTGGCTATCAAAAATAGGGGGGACCCCACGTCATTTATTTTAATTATTTTTTTTTCTTTTTGGGCTAAATACAAGGCTAGGCACCCTTTAGTGCCACATGAAAGGCACTAAAGGGTGCCAGCTTAGAATATGCAGGGGGGTGGGACGTTATATATGTTTGACATCTATCCATTCATCCATTGTAGCATTTTAGGCTGTGTGCCCACAATCAGGGTTTGCAGCGTTTTGGACGCAGAGTGTTTTCCCTGCGTCCATAACACTGCATTGTGCAGTAGAAGCACAGTGGAAGGATTTTTAGAAATCCCGTGCCCACTGTGCTTCTTTTCTCCGCAGCATACACTGATGTGTGGCGCAGCTTCCCGAGCCTCAGCATGTCAATTTATGCTGCGGAGATGAGTGTGCTCTGCAGGTAGCATAGAGCTCCACAGCGGCCTGAACCCAAATCGTGGGCATGGGCAGCTGCGTTCTCCCGTGGACAACACTCACATCTCTGCAGGAAGGCTGGCACTGTGTACTAGACGCCGTGTCGCTGGATCATGGCCACATAGCCTAAAAGAGAGAAATTTGTTGCTACAGCAACATTTTTGTGAAGTACCTGTGGATTCAAAATTCTTACTATACTTCTGAATAAAATCCTTGAGGGGTCCAGTTTCCAAAACGGAGTCACTTGTGCGGGGTTTCTAATGTATAGGTACCCAAGAGGCCCTGCTAATGTGACATGGTGCGCACAATTTATTTCAACTTTTCCAAAATTCAAATGGTGCTCCTTCCATTCCAAGCCCTCCCATATATCCAAACAGAGGTTTTTGGCCACATATGGGGTATCCCTGCGCTCACAAGAAATTGGATAACAACCTGTGGGGTCCACGTTTTGTTGTTGCCTCTTGAAAAAGTGAGAAATGTGATGCTAAAGAAACATTTTTGTGAAAAAAATGAAAATTTTCAATATGGCAACCTAAGCTTATCAAATTCTGTGAAGTATTCGTGGATTCAAAATGCTCAATATACACCTAGATAAAACCCTTGAGGTTTCTTGATTCCAGAATGGGGTCACTTGTGGGGGGCCTCCACTGTTTAGGCACTTTAGGGGCTTTCCAAATGCGACATAGCGTCCACTAATTATTCCAGCCAAATGTTCAGTCAAATTGCACTCCTTCCCTTCCAAGACCTGCCGTGTGCTCAAACAGTTGATTTCCACCACATATAAGATATCACCAAACTCAGGAGAAATTGCAGAATACATTTCATGGTGATTTTTTTCCTGTTACCCTTGTGAAAAAAAAGCTACCTGGTTGAAGTAACAATTTTGTGGTAAAATTTTATTTTTTTATTTTCATGGCTCAACGTTATAAACTTCTGTGAAGCACCTGGGGGTTCAGGGTACTCACCAAACATCTAGATAAATTCCTTGAGAGGCCTAGTTTCCAAATTTGGGGTCACTTGTGGTGGTTTTTTGCTGTTTACGTACCTTAGGGGTCCTCCAAATGCAACATGGTGCCCGCAATCTTTTTCAGCCAAATTTCCTTTCCAAAATTCAAATATTGCTCCTTTCGTTCCAAGCCCTCCCATTTGTCCAAACAAAGGTTTCAGACCACATGTGAGGTATCACCGCACTCATAAAAAAGTGGGTAACAAACATTTGGGTCAAATTTTTGGAATTACCTCTTGAAAAAGTGAGAGAATTGATGCTAAAGCAACATTTTTGAGAAAAAAATTACAATTTTCAATATGACAAAGTAACGTTATCAAAATCTGTGAAGTACCTGTGGGTCCAAAATGCTCAGTATACCCCTCGATAGAAGCCTTAAGGGGTCTAGTTTCCAAAATGGGGTCACTTGAGGGGGGTTCCTGCTGTTTAGGTACCTTAGGGGATCTGTAAAAGCAACTTGGTGCCCGCAATCTGTTTCAGCCAACTTTGCTTTCCAAAATTCAAATATTGCTCCTTTCATTCCAAGCTCTCCCATTTACCCAAACAAAGGTTTCTGACCACATGTGGGGTATCGGCGCGCTCATAAGAAAGTGGGTAACAAAGTGTGAGGTCCAATTTTTGGTGTTACCTCTTGAAAAAGTAAGAAAATTAGTGCTAAAGTAACATTTTTAGGTAAAATGTTAATTTTTATTTTTTTTCAATCCATATTACTTTAGTTCCTGTGAAGCACCTGAAGGGTTAATAAACTTCTTGAATGTGGTTTTGAGTACCTTGAGGGGTGCAGGTTTTAGAATGGTGTCACTTTTGTGTATTTTCTGTCACCCAGGCCTCTCAAAGTCACATCAAATGTGATGTGGTCCCTAAAAAAATGGTTTTGTAAATTTTGATGAAAAAATGGGAAATTGCTGATGAACTTTGAACCCTTCTAACTTCCTAACCCCAAAAAATTTTGTTTCAAAAATTGCGCTGATCTAAAGTAGACAAGTGGGAAATGTTATTCATTAACTATTTTGTGTGACATAACTCTCCGGTTTATGGGCATAAAAATTAAAAGTTTGAAACTTGCAAAATTTTTAATTTTTTTGTCAAATTTCAGATTTTTTCACAAATAAAATAAAAAAATATCATCCTAAATTTACCTCTAACATGAAGCCCAATATTTCACGAAAAAACAATTTCGGAATCATCGGGATCCATTGAAGCGTTCCAGAGTTATAACCTTATAAAGTGACACTGGTCAAAATTGCAAAAAATGGCCTGGGCATTAAGTACAAATCTGGCTTCGTCCTTAAGGGGTTAAAGTAGATACAGGGAGAGGGACTGCAAAATGCAACAAAGTACTCCAGATGATTTCAAGCTGACTGCTTGCACTCTGGATCTGTAAGAAGTTGGAACTATGGCCAGCACCAAGTAATAGGGAGTGAAGGTATTTAAAGGCACCAGGCAAGTGCTGATGAAAGGATAAATAACTCCATAGGGTTCTAAAGGGAAAGGGATGAAAACCCAGCAGAAACAATATGTCAGGGAGCGGTTTGCACAGCCAAACCCTGTGACCTTCTATAGCTGGACACCACAAGACTGTCTGTCACCCGTGACACAGAATGAACACGGATGAAAATTGTCACAAAAACAAATATTCATACCTAGTGTTTGAGTCCAAACAGTCTTTTGAAGATAATGAGAGTTATTTCCAAAGGGGATACATTTGTTGATTCTCAGCTACTGATATATGCAGAGCCCATATTTTGTGTCTAATTTACAGCAGACATATTAGTTCATTTACCTGTTCATACCAGGTGGTCGTAGCTGTACACGGGTCAGATGGTAGAGGGCTAGCTCTTGTTTCATTTTCAAATAATGATGATGGCATGTTTCTAATAGGCTAGTCCTATTTTACCATTACATTATGACAAGTGTCAATAATTTACCTTTGAAAACACTACACAAACTCCTCCAATAATGCTAAAATTTGTCTCAAATACAAAATTAAGCTGAAACACAAATTGTGCAAAAACAGGACAGTCTTGCAGTAATTTTAATTCTTTACTACTTGATTAAAGTAATTTCCTTTCAGAACTAAAATGCTTCACATCTGTAAAACTGTTTGTTACTATGAAAAGTACTTCAAAAGGCTGTTAGGTATGACTGTTTCGGTTCTGTTAATTACCTAACCAATCTGTCATGCTATAGAGATATGATTATTGGGGTCATATAAATGGGTCTTCAATAGAGTTGAGCGATGTTCGAGGTTCAAGGTTCGCCAATTTCATGTTTGAGTGATTTTGGGGGGTGCTCGAGATCGAACTCGAACTCGAGCTTTTTGCTAAAAGCTCGACAGTTCAAGTTAGGTTCGAGAATGGTTCGATCACCATAAACGTAGCTTTTCACAGTAAGGGGTACTTTGAACGTTGCGACATCGCTACTGCGATATCGTCGGGGTAAAATCGAAAGTGACGCACATCCGGCGCTTGTAACGACATTGCAATGTGTAAAGCCTAGATGCGCCGATAAACGATCGCAAAAGCGTTGAAAATCGCTGATCTATGTAGCGTCGGTCATTTTCATAATGTCGCACCAATAGGAGATACGATGTTGTTCCTCATTTGTGCGGCAGCACACATCACTGTGTGTGAAGCCGCAGGAGCGAGGAACATCTCCTTACCTGCTTCCACCGGCTATGCGGAAGGAAGGAGGTGGGCGGGATGTTTACGTCCCGCTCATCTCCGCCCCTCCGCTTCTATTGGCCGCCTGCCGTGTGACGTCGCTGTGACGCCGCATGACCCGCCCCCTTAGTAAGGAGGCGGGTTGCCGGCCAGAGCGACATCGCAGGGCAGGTAAGTGCATGTGAAGCTGCCATAGCGATAATGTTTGCTACGGCAGCTATCACAAGATATCGCATGTGCGACGGGGGCAGGTACTATCGTGCTTGGCATCGCTAGCCAATGCAAGCGATGTTGCAACGTGCAAAGTACCCCTAAGGCTATGTGCCCATGTTGCTATTTGCATGTGTCTTGCGTCCCCAGCACAATCCATCTCCCTTTCCTACTCACCGATCACGGGCGCCTCGCTCCACGTCTGTCACAAATCTGCAGTGTCTTTTCCTCTTCAGAAAATGGCTGCCGCTTCATTAGTCAATTAGTTATTCGGTGCTTTCCCCACCCACCGGCGCCCATGATTGGTTGCAGTCAGACACGTCCCCAAGCTGAGTGACAGCTGTCTCACTGCAACCAATCACAGCCGCCGGCGGGCGGGTCTATATCGTGCAGTAAAATAAATAAATAAATTTAAAAAAAAAATGCAGTTCCCTTCTATTTGATACCAGCCAGGATAACGCCACACGGCTGGAGGCTGGTATTGTCAGGATGGAGAGCACCACGTTATCAGGAGCCCACCACCCTAACAATATCACCCAGCAGCCGCCCGGAATTGCCGCATCCTTTAGATGCGACAGTCCCGTGGCACTCTATCCAGCTCATCCCGAATTGCCCTGGTGCAGTTGCAATCGAGGTAATAATGAGTTAATTATGCCAGGTGTCTCCCCGAGATACCGTCCATGATTAAACTGTAAGAGAAAGTAAATAAACACACACAGACACACACACATAAAATCCTTTATTTGGAATAAAAGACAAAAAAAACACCCTGTTTCACCCCTTTATTAATCCCCAAATACCCCTCCAGGTCCGACGTAATCCACACGACACTGTCAGCTCTGCTCCCTGAAGATGCAGCAGCACCGTAGAACACCATCGTGCTGTATCAGCTCCATGTAGCAATGAAGTGAATCGTGCAGTCAGCAGAGACTTCAGCAATGCAGACTTCAAGATTACTAAATGTGCCTACCTTTATCAATAAAGTCAGTAGCTCAGTGGATAGAGCGCTCGCCACAGAAGCATTAGTTCGCGGGTTCTAATCCTGGTAAAGAATTTACTTTTTTTATTTTATTTTTTTATGTTTAATTTTAAATCATAATTATTAGATATCTATAATTTTAATTTAATTTAATTATGCACTGAGGGGAGGAGCCAGACATCAGCAGTGACCCGCGGGACACACCTCTAAAATTGGAGCAGTTCACGGAATGAGGCTGCATTGCTCTCTCCTCTCTCTCTTCTCTCTCTTCTCTCTCTCTCTTCTCTCTCTCTCTCTCCCTCTCTCCTCTCTCTTCTCTCTCCCCCTCTCTCTCACTCTCTCTATCTCTCTCTATCTCTCTCTCTTTTTATCTCTCTTTTTCTTTCTCTCTCTTTCTCTCTATTTCTCTCTGTCTTTCTCTCTTTTTCTCTCTGTCTCTCTCTCTCTCTCTCCTCCATCTCTTTCTTTTTCTCTCTTTTTCTCTCTCTCTCTCTCTCTCTTTTTCTCAGTCTCTCTTTTTCTCTTTTTCCCTCTCTCTCTCCTCTCCTCTCTCCTCTCTCTCTTCTCTCTCTCTTCTCCCTCTCTCCTCTGTCTCTCTCTCTCCCCCTCCCTCTCTCTCCTCTCTCTCTTTTTCTCTCTTTTTCTCTCTCCCTCTTTTTTTCAGTCTCTCTTTTTCTGTTTTTCTCTCTCTCTTGCTCTCTCTCCTCTCTCTTCTCTCTCTCTTCTCTCTCTTCTTTCTCTCTCCTCTCTCTTTTTTCTCACTCTCCTCTCTCTCTTCTCCCCTCTTTTCTCTCTCTTCTCTCTCCTCTCTTTCTCTTCTCTCCTCTCTCTTCTTTCTCTCTTTCTCTCCTCTCTCTCTTCTCTCTCTCTTTCTCTCTCTCTTTTCTCTCTCTCTTTTTCTCTCTTTCTCTCTCTTTCTCTCTCTCCTCTCTCTTTCTTTTTCTCTCTCTCTTTTTCTCAGTTTCTCTTTTTCTCTTTTTTCCTTTCTCTCTCCTGTGTCTCTTCTCTCTCTTTTCTCTCTCCTCTCTCTCTCCTCTCTCTCTTCTCTCTCTTCTCTCTCTCTCTCTCCTGCTCTCTCTATCTTCCTCTCTCTCTCTGTCTCTCTCTTTTTTTCTCTCTCTCTTTCTCTCTCTTTCTCTCTCTCTCTTTTTCTTTCTTTTTCTCTCTCTTTTTCTCTTTTTCCTTCTCTCTCTCTCTCCCTCCTCTCTCCTCTCTCTTCTCTCTCTCTTCTCCCTCTCTCTCTCTCCCTTCCTCTCTTTCTCCTCTCTCTCTTTCTTTTTCTCTCTTTTTCTCTCTCTCTCTTTTTCTCAGTCTCTCTTTTTCTCTTTTTCCTGCTGTCTCGCTCTCTCTCGCTCTCTCTCCTCTCTCTCTCCTCTTCTCTCTCTTCTCTCCTCTCTCTTCTCTCTCTCTTTCTCTCCTCTTCTCTCTTATTCTCTCTTTTCTTTCTCTCTTTTCTTTCTCTCTTTTTCTCTCTTTCTCTCTCTCTCTCTCCTTTCTCAGACCTGGCGATGATGAGCTGATGCGGTCCCCTGACGGAATCAGCTGACACTATAAGTCAAGCGGTGAGGCCAGTTTTTTACCACCCAGCTGGCTAAACTATCAGCTGATGCAGTTGGACAGGAGTCTGCACTGAAGTGTGTAGTTTGTTTGGGTTTTTTGCACTGATGCATCAGCTGATTGTATAAAAGCCTTTTATACAATCAGCTGCTGTGTCATGTGATTCAGGCACCTTGAACCTGACACGTCATCTGATCGCTTCGCCTTCCAGCAAACCGATCAGATGATATTCGATCCGGATTGGATAGCGCGAGACTCTTGTCCCAGGATTACTGCAGAGGGGCGTTCTTTATTGCAATATACATGGAGTTACTAGTTGTGTTGTGTTTTATTTCAAATAAAAATATTTTTCTGTGTGTTGTGTTTTTTTTTATCTGTACTAGAAATTCATGGTGGCCATGTCTAATATTGGCGTGACACCATGAATTTTGGGCTTAGGGCCAGGTGATAATATACAGCTAGCCCTAACCCCATTATTACCCAGCGAGTCACCCGTCACCAGGGCAGCTGGTAGAGTTGGATACAGCGCCATAAGATGGCGCTTCTATGAAAGCGCCATATTCTGGGCCGGCTGCGGACTACAATTCGCAGCAGGTGTGCCCAGAAATCTTGGGCACCCTGCGCTGCGGATTCCAATCCCCATCTGTCTAGCTGTACCTGGCCAGACACAAAAATTGGGCGAAGCCCACGTCATTTTTTTTTTAATTATTTCATGAAATTCATGAAATAATTACAAAAAAAAGGGTTTCCCTATATTTTTGGTTCCCAGCCGGGTACAAATAGGCAGCTGGGGGTTGGGGGGCAGCCTGTAGCTGCCTGCTGTACCTGGCTAGCATACAAAAACATGGGAAAGCCCACATCATTTTTTGGGGGGGCAAAATAGTCCTGCATACAGTCCTAGATGGAGTATGCTGAGCCTTGTAGTTCTGCAGCTGCTGTCTGTCTGTATGGAGGAGAGCAGACAGCAGCTGCAGAACGACAAGGCTCAGCATGCTCCATTCACTAGTGTATGCAGGAGAGCAGACAGCAGCTGCAGAACTACAAGGCTCAGCATACTCCATCCGGGACTGTATGCAGGAGTTTTTTGCCCACCAAAAAAATGATGTGGGCTTCGCCATATTTTTGTAAGCTAGCCAGGTCCAGCAGGCAGGTACGGCTGCCCCCAACCCCCAGCTGCCTATTTGTACCCGGCTGGGAACTAAAAAATAGGGAAGCCCTTTTTTTAATTATTCCATGAATTTCATGAAATAATTAAAAAAAAAATCGACATGAGCTTTGCCCCATTTTTGTGTCCAGCCAGGTACAACTAGGCAGCTGGGGATTGGAATACGCAGCACAGGTTAGCCTGAGCTTTCTGGGCCCCTCTGCTGCGAATTGCAGTCCGCAGATGCCCCAGAAAATGGCGCTTTCATACCCTGTTTCCTCGAAAAAAAAATTTTGCCCTGAAAAAAGCACTATGTCTTATTTTCAGGGGGTGTCTTATTCTCGAGGAGACATGGTTGCGGGTAAGTTTACCCCCCACAAAAAGCAGACCGCCCCCCATCCCAGGATCGTCATACTTACCAGCCCAGGGCGTCTGTATGGCTCCCAGATCCCTCTGTGATCTCCCATCAGGTGCGCTGCATGCCTCCCCTGCTTCTGGCTGACATCAGATCTCACACACACACACACACACACACACATCAGATCACACTCACTCACTCACACACAAACACACACCCACCCCACTTCTTCCCACCCACCCCACGATCCCAGCAGCTGTGCTGCATGCCGTGCTCCTCTGCCTCCTGCCGACACGCACACATCCGATCGCATACACTCACACACACTCACGATATCGCACATACGCGCGCACATACTCACAACATCCGGAGATACCACATGCTTCCGGCCATGTGATCCTTGGCAGGTCCTGGAAGGTCACTGCACGCACAGTATCGCCGCCGAGAAGCAAGCGATATCGCCGGATGTTGTGATTGTGTGCATGCGATCTGATGTGTGTGAAGTGTGTGTGTATTCCGCAGCTGCAGGACCTTGATGCGCTCACCTGCTCCCGGTCGGCTTCTGGTAAGTATGATCGGGGGTTTTCTTTCTTCTGTCTTCTCTCTTCTGGGGGTGCCCGCTACCTATAATGAAGTGTCCTGGAGTGTCTTTAACTCTTTCACCGCTGCATGACACTTCATTATTGACCGCAGCTATGTCTTATTTTCAGGGGATGTCTTATATTAAAGCTTCCCTGAAAACTCCTGGGATGTCTTATTTTCGGGCGATGTCTTATTTTTGGGGAAATACGGTAGAAGCGCCATCATCTGGCTCTGTATCCAACTCTTCCAGCTGCCCTGGTGACGGGTGGCTTGCTGGGTAATAATGAGTTAATATTAGCTTTGTTTTACTAGTTAGTATTAAGTCAGAGATTCTAAATGTCAGGCAAGTTTGACCCGGCCATTAAGAATCTCCAATAAAGGGTTAAAAAAAAAGACACCACACAGAGAAAAAATACTTTAATAGAAATAAATGCACAGATACACTTAGAGACTCCATGTTTATTACTCCCTTGCATCCCTCCACGATCCATGGTCTTCTGTCTTCTTTCTCCTTTAACCCATGCAGCTTTGCTACATCAGACAGCGCTGCATGGGAGGAAGACGCTGCTGCTTCCCGTGCAGTCTATATGACTCAATGAGTAGCAGAGGCAGCAGGCTGTAAGCGGTGACGTCACCGCTGACAGGAACGTTGCTATAGCAACGGTGATCTCCGTTATTGACCGGCTGTATTAGCCAATGAATAAGGGAACAGGGAAGCAGAATGGGGAGCCGACCATGTGCCAGAGCATCTCGCCAGTACACGGGGATGCACAAACGAGCACCGCATACCGGAAAGAGGCACTGACAGGACCTAGCAATGACGTCTAGCCATGTGACCAGTCTGTAGCCAATGAGATAATACACACGTGACTGGTCACATGGCTATTTTGACGTCACGATAGATCCTATCATCAGTGCTGGTTATCGGGAGGATGCAGTGATTATTGGAAGGAAAAGTGGCGGCAGAGTGCAGGACGTGTCGCGGGTACCTGTAAGTGTTATGGCAATGTTTATTAACTGTATGTGTACATTTGTAATTTGTTTTTATGTGTTTGTGTTTGCCTTCCATTGTTTTCAATGGGGTTCGAGAGGTTCGTCGAGCCGTTCGTCGAGCTGAACTCAAACGTGGCCTCCGTTCGACGAACCGAACCGAACTCGAGCCTTTAGGGGCTCGCTCATCTCTAGTCTTCAATAAACCCAAGACCCTATTTTCTACACTCATCTCGCTGCAGACAAAAATAGGAAAATATACCGTCATTACCTGAACATGTATGGATGTTGTCAATAAAATTGTCTTTGAACTAAGACTTACCTTTCATAGGTTATGACTAAACTCATCAGGGAGCCAAACTGCTGTCATAACACACCAGCTAAATGACATTGTTTTGGAATGTTAACATGACATTCGTCTATGGGACTGCATGTGGCTTTTCTAAATATATATCACAGATTTGCCCCCCAGATACCTTTTATCAAACTTTCCTCATTTACATAATCTGTCAGTGCCATGTTTCTCTAGGCACCCGGATGAGTTGACCAAAACTTGATGAGCACAGGCTTAGAGTTGTTTTATGGAGATTACAGGTGAAAAAAAAAACCTCAGCTAAGAATTCCTACAAATGTACCAACTGAATGTGAGGGCCAGGGAGGACTGGTAGGCCCAGGAGGTGGATCCACTGGACCGAGCACCCCACCTGGAGGGCAGGGTACACGGTAGCTGGAGCACTAACGTGGCAGGAACGGGTGCAGGTATCAGGAAGCAAAGACAGGACCAGGTCACTAAGGCCACAGCGTACTTTAAGGCAGTAATAGGAAACAGGAACAAAGACCTGAGCACCTAGCTCACAAGACAAGGCAAAGAAACACAAGCGATGATCAGGCGCCGCCCACATGGAGAGGCCAGTCTTATATACTCAGCACAGCCTCAGGTCATTTCCTGTTGAAGCAGTGCTGGGGCTATAAGACCAGGTGAGTGGGCGCGGCCCGGTCCTATACAGAACATTAGTCATAATCAGACTCCTGAGACCAGGAACAGGACTCTGGGGAGCATGAGCGGGAGTGGCAGCCATGACCGGTGGACATGTGGACTGGATCAGTGGGTAAGGAGTGGTGCTGGGACACGGGGAGCATGACAGTACCCCCCTTGAAGCCCCCCTCTCCTCGGCCGAGACATGAAGGCGCACCGAAGAGAGGCAGCAATGTACTTCCGGGACAACCAGGACCGGGCCTCAGGACCGCAATCCACCCAATCGACCAGGAAGGACTGCTTACCCCGGACCGTTTTCATGGCCACTATGTCCCGTATCGAGGAACCCATGTCAGCGGCAAGGGAGGCAACGGAAAGGGAAGGACAGTCAGAAGCAGGACTGGAATCTTGGACGACCGGATCGGGTGTCTCGGACCGGGTATCAGACAATGTCTCATCCTGGGCAGCCGGTGGAGTCAAAGTCTCATCTCCAGAAGATGGTGGAATCAAGGTCTCAGAGACTGGGGATGATGGAACGACACTGGATAGCGTTGATATAGAAGGGTTAATAGTTTCTCTATTTCTTCATTAAAGATATTTTATTGTTATTAGTAAGTATATCTGATGGTAGTTCATAGTCATGGAGCCTACGGAATAAGAGACAGGCTCAAGGATTATTATTGTCTCTAAATGTTCTTCTTATCTTCTTCTTATCTCATATGCATGACTCTACATTTTTGTTTTGCTAAAACTTAAAGGTCATATGAGCAACTTGTGAAGTCCAGCTAGAAGCTTTTTTTTGCAATATCACATTGATCTGTAAATGGTATAAATAAACTGTACTTTGGTTAAATAAACGGAAAAATTGATCATGCCCACATGGATGCAGGTCTTTTTCTCCGAGCGCTCGATCTTGATTAGGTCTGAAGAGGCCTAATTCAGAGGACCTCATTGGTGATCCCATAAGCTGACTTGTGACAAAACAGAACAGCTACAACAGTTTTTGGCGCCCAACGTGGGGCCGTGGCCAACCAGCCTATTCGGAAGACGTTTTGGGGACTCTGGAGACAGTGAAATTTCAGCTGCAGCAAGGTGAGAAGCTTTATTCTTACACTTTATTTCACTCTCTCTGATTTCCCAAATATTCTGGGTAAGGCTGTACACACGGTTCAAGAACTCTGGCATCACCAGTGAGTATTGTTTTTTCATGCATGTCTGAATGAGAGTTGAAATATAGAGTAATAAGATAATCTGTTGTCCGTCCATTAACTGATTGCATAGATTGCAGAGCACGGAATTTGGGACAGTCTCTGTATAATTGCATTTGCTGTGTTGCTGTGTTTTGTGTTTTACTTTGGCCATCTTTGCATCTTTGATGGGCAATACACTGGTCTAGGGATTTGTGTTCATAAGTGGTTTCATATTAATGCCTAGATAAAGTAGGCAGGCAATAGGTTGTTTTATATTGATGAGAAGCCTCTGAATAACAAAGTGATGAGAAATTGAGATAAGAGACTTGGTGAAATAATATGTATGTATAAGTTTAATGGTTATAGGTCATACTGTGGACTGTGAAAGGATGTTCTGGTTGTGAAATGTCACAGGGCATAGTCATATAGAGTATTTGAGTGGATACCTGACATATGTATTTTTTTTTCCCATCAGTGTCAAGAGCGGTTTAGATAATTTTATTTACATGTGAGGTTAACTGATCCTTGGAAGGTGTATTGTTACATATGTTTCTAGAATCAAGTGCTGTGAAGGTATATAAGTAGTCTCAATTTTCTGCTGGGATTGTGTATTATACCAGTGGGTATTAGGGATGTTGTGGAAAAGCTGAATCTGGACGAAGAATTCTTTTGAGATAACACTCTTGCTAAACAAACTGTGCGCTGCTGCCATTCTGTTGGGAGGGGTCAAGTGAACAGCTGTGCGATTTTCTGCCCTCTGTGAAAAGTCAGCTCTGAGGATTGTTTTGGTTTAACTCTAGTTTACGTTCGTTGCCGGAATACTTTGTAAAGGACCAGCATGGAGTAGCCAACTGCACATCAGGTTTGAAGTGGGTTAGAGAGCATTGTGGCCTTCCTACTTACATGGAGGTGGTCTAGCAGGTGAGAGGACTATCACACCTGGTCCTTCCTGCTTTAGTCATCTGGTCTATTGGGTGAGAGAGGTGTTTTTTAACCCTTCCCAATACGCCCTACAAGTGTAGCAGGTGGGAGTGAATGCTGATTTAGCCTTCCAGCTACCACTTGAGAGCCCATTCTGACTTGCCAGGAGACGTGTGGCCTGTTGACAAAGTCCAGGGACACTGAGAGGGCATTTGCAGAAAGGTGGGCTGTGTGGGAATAAGTTGAAGCCATGGGCAACTTGTTCAGTGTGCAGCGTGGGGCTCCAGCAGGATCCAAAACAGCCAAACAGATAGTGCAAGAAAGAGAAGGCAAAGAAGCAGTGAAAAATGTCAGACCGATACTCAAAAAGGCAGACATGCCAGAGTACGGATGTTTGGATGTTGAGAAATGGCACAGATTCAGGGAAGAAAAGAGAGGTTGGATAAAAGACAAGAGGGTAGAGCAAAAAGTAAATAAATGGTGTTGTGTGGCTGAAGAGGTGCAGCATTGTGGATATAAAGAGACCACAGCGGGAGATAAGGTGTATTATGAATGTTTTAATGCACCAAAAGCAGGAATTGTGACTGCTACCGCCCCCCCTTCACATAAGCAGAAACCCAGACCAGATGAATGGACTTGTAAACATTGTAGTCAGAAAAACCCAGATTGGAGAGGTACTTGTGCTACGTGTAATGTTACTCGCCCTAAGCGGATTGCACTAAATCCTGTTCGAACCAGATCACATGTGATGACAGAGGATGCTGACTCTGAGACAGAGGTAGTGAAGGAATTGAGTTTTGAGGAGGAAGCTGACGGTGAGGAAAGGAAAGAACGCCCTGGGACCAGTACAAAAAAATCAGATACATCCCGACCGAGGAAGGTCACAAGAATCAGACAGACACAGGAATATCATCCCTGGAGCCCCTTTGACCAGCTAGCTATGTTGAAACAGATACCTGACCCTGAAAACTTTTTAATTTTTAATTGACACTGGGGCAGCCGGCACTGTGGTACATAAAGACCTGATAAAGCCAGATATGATTACTGACGAGACTGTGGAGTGTGTCGGGGTGGAGGGATTGGTGTCTGAAAGTCCCTTGACAAAACAGATGAAGCTGAGATTACAAGATAGCCAGGAAATTCTCACAAAGCTTATTGTTAGTGAAAATACTCCTATGAATTTGCTGGGGGCTGATGTGTTAAGTGGTATCCAGACTACCATACAATACACCCCAGAAGGTATTACAGTCACAAGTCCCCTCTCTGACAAACACTTGTGCAAGATTGCAGCAATGGTGTACATGTCCAAATCTGCGAGAGTGTCCGATACCAGAACTAGTGAAGACATTGCAATGCAACAAGTTCCAGACATTGTATGGGCAAAGGGAAAAACTGATGTTGGTCGGCTTCCTATTCCCCCAGTCATGATAAAATTAAAAGAAGACTCCACTCCTCCTTGTTTAAAACAGTATCCCTTAAGCCCAGACAAATCAATGGCCCTGACCAGAGATATAAGAGAATATGTGCAAGCAGGGGCTCTAGTACAAAGGTCCTTCCCCTGTAACACTCCCTTGTATCCAATCAAGAAAAAAGGGCCCAAAGGTTCCCCTGACACGTACAGAATGGTGCATGATTTGAGAGCTGTCAATGCTGTCACTGAGAGTGTAACATCTATTGTTCCAAACCCACATACCTTACTGTCACAAATCCCAGGGACCTCCAAATGTTTTACAGTAATTGATTTGGCAAATGCATTTTTCTCTGTGCCTCTACACCCTGACTGTCAGTATCTTTTTGCCTTCACACATGAGGGGAAACAGTACATGTGGACAGTCCTCCCACAAGGAGGAATGAATTCACCTACCATTTATTCTACAGCTATGGCAGGAATTCTGGAACAGTGGCAACCGCCTCATCCACAGGTTACACTATTGCAGTATGTAGATGACCTTTTGCTCTGCTGTCCAGACCAGACGTCCTGCAAGGAAGCCACAATTTCTTTGCTGTGTTTTCTGGCAGAGAATGGTTGCAAAGTTTCACGTGAAAAATTACAGTACTGTAAGCAAAAGGTAACCTTTTTGGGTCACTGTATCTCTGAAGGTACAAGACACCTGACTGAGGAGAGAAAACAAGCAGTCCAAAATCTCTCCTTACCCAAGTCCCACCGGCAACTGCGCACCTTTTTGGGCTTAGTGTCATACTGCAGGCCTTGGATAAGGTCTGCCTCGCAAATGATGCAACCCCTCTATGATTGTCTGTCATCTGACCCCTTTGATCTCACTCAGGAAGCTATTGATTCCTTTCATTCCCTTAAACTACTCATTGTATCTGCCCCGGCCCTGGGTATTCCAAATTACGATCAATCATTTTTCTTGTTTTGCACAGAACAAGGAGGGCATGCGACAGCCGTCCTCACACAGCAACATGGTGACAAACAAAGACCAATAGCTTACTACTCAGCGCGATTGGACCCAGTTGTCATAGGGTCACCCACGTGTGTCCGTGCTGTAGCGGCTGCTGCAGTACTGCTAGGGAAAGCTTGCGAGATCACATTCACATTTCCCTTAACAATTTACTCCCCGCATGACATTCATGCTATACTTGTGCAAGTCCAACCAAAACACCTGTCTATGGCCAGACAGCTCAGACTTGAATGTGCCCTCCTGATTCCTGAGTATGTCACCCTCAAGAGGTGTAATGTTCTGAATCCAGCCACCCTTTTGCCAGTAGATTCAGAAAAGGGGGAATTGGTGACAATGGTAGCAAGTGAGAATGAATACTTTGACATGACGCACGAGCATGACTGCATAGAGCTGATGAGTCAGGAGACAGCAGGTTTTCCACATGTCTATGATACACCTATTACTAATGCAGATTTTGAGTTTTTTGTAGATGGCTCCAGATACCACCTGGATGGGAGATTCTACACTGGATATGCAGTAGTATCCTCACATGAAGTAATCCGAGCTGAACCACTCCCGCCGCACATGTCCGCGCAGGAGGCGGAGCTAACAGCGCTCATTGAGGCGTGTAGAGCGGGATCAGGTAGGAAAATTAATGTTTATTCAGACTCAAATTATGGATTTGGGATCTGTCATGATTTTGGCCCTATCTGGAGAAGTAGAGCTTTTCTTATGTCAGCTGGTAAGCCTATTAAAAATGCAGAATTGGTAAAACGGTTAATGGAGGCACTAATGTTACCAGTCCAGGTTGGTATCATTAAGGTGAAAGCACACACAAAAGGTGACTCACTGGAGGTAGCGGGCAATAGAAGGGCAGATGCAGCTGCGAAAGCAGCGGCAAAGAGGCCTAGGGATCAGAGGATAGTGGCAGGGAGCCAGCAAGTCCCAGCCACAGTGAGTCTGGATGTCCTGAAATCCCTCCAGCATCAGGCTGCCCAAACAGAGAAGGAACACTGGGAGAAAATGGGAGCTGGGCTGAACTCGAATGGAGTATGGGAAAGTAAGGATAGGTTGTGTTTACCAAGGTCCCTGTTCCCTATGATGGCACAAGCAACACATGGCCCCACTCACGCCTCAAAAAGTCACAAAGTCACATGTGTAACCAGGTGAATGCCTTCTGGATCGCTCCTGGCTTCAGTTATGTAGCCTCCAAACACGTACAATCCTGCATTATCTGCGCACAACACAACCCAGGTAAAACAGTAAAAGTCCCTAAGAAAGCAACACCCAGACCGCTCTACCCGTTTCAACAACTGCAAATAGACTACATACAACTACCCAAGGTAGGAGTGTATGAATACATCCTGGTATGTATAGATCTCTTCTCAGGATGGGTTGAGGCCTATCCAGTAAAATGTGCAAATGCTAAAACAACTGCAGAAAAACTGATGAAGGAACTAGTCTGTCGGTATGGCATCCCAGAAGCCATAGAAAGTGACAGGGGTACACACTTCACTGGAGAAATAATGAGGGACATTATGCAGGCCCTGGGAATAGAGCAGGCATTCCATACCCCTTATCATCCACAGAGCAGTGGAAAAGTAGAGAGATTAAATGGGACACTTAAACTAAAAATTCAAAAGGCCATGGCAGAGACAGGAAAGAATTGGGTAGAGTGCTTATCCCTGGCACTCTTTTCAGTCAGACACACTCCAAATAGAAAGACAGGCTTGTCTCCTTTTGAAGTCCTTTTTGGTAGTGCCCCAAAAACAGGTCTCTACTTTCCACAAGTGTTACAGATGCAACACGGCACTATGACAGCCTACGTCCAGGCCTTACAGGAAAGACTTAATGTGGTGCATAAACATGTCTTTTCATCCATTCGAGATCCCAATACAAGTGCAGATGTGCACCAGCTGAATCCAGGTGATTGGGTGGTCATGCGCAGACACGTAAGAAGGAGCCTAGATCCACGCTTTGATGGCCCATTCCAAGTCCAGCTGACCACATCCACCTCAGTGAAACTTGAGGGAAAACCCACCTGGATCCACGCTAGTCACTGTAAAAAGGTCACTCCACCGGCAGAATGACAGTTTTGCTAATTATCCTGCTAGGTGTAGCAGGGTTGCTGCACCAAACAAAGACACTGAGCGAACTTTTAAATACGGACTGGGATAATAAACTCATTCGCCACCATATTTCTCTTGCTGAGGACATGGAAGGAGAAAAGCCAAAAGACTGTTGGATCTGCACACACAGTCCTATTTCTTCAAAGACTATGCCTTATTTAGCCTTACCTCTGGAACCACAGGAGGTATTGGTACCAGACTGTATACACAATGAAATCTGGACTCAATCTAGATTTTTGGGAGAAGATGTACCTCGTGATTTATCTGCTACATTGACTATAGTTGGATGGGTCACTAAACCCTGGTTCCAGCTAAATATTACACGGCCCGATGGATACTCGTGGTGGATGGAATACAATTCAGACAAGGGCATAATTGCCAAAATAAAGACTAAGATTCCTCATTCGGGCCCATTCCCCATGATGGATTATGGTTCAGTCTTCAATACAATGGTGTTGGAAATTGTGGAAAAGACAATAACTGTTTCTATATACATACACATGACTTAACCAAGGACAATGAGACAGTATATCAGAAGGGTATTGAGGGCTGTACATCATCATTTATTAGATGGACTTTTAGGAGGGAGCGGGGTAGCTGTATCTCGGGTATGACGGGAAAACAAATGAACAATACGTGGTGTGCTCATAAAGTCATGAAGGGGCTTCTGAATCTGCTTTATTGTGTACAAAGTCAAACTCACTTTTGTATTTTCCCAGAGGGAGTGTTTTTGGTTTGTGGGAATCGTGCTCACAAGTGGGTGAGCCCTGACATGAGAGGGGTTTGCACACTTGCCAGACTTACACCAGCCACTTTCATAGTTCCTCATAGTAAAGTAGATGTAGCAGCTGTCCCAATTCATACCTTGTATAAACGAGCAGCAGATAATAAACCCCGGCCAAATGGTAGGCCTCATGTAGTAGAAATGGGAAAAGCAAATAAGGTATTTAGTGCTATTTTCATACACCCTTTCTTAATGCAAATGTGGGACAAGCTAGTAGAGTCCACTGACTACCTGGATGATCAAATTTTTCGGGTTCTTGAGATTCTAAATGCTACCAATGCTATACAAAAACAATTAATTGTAGTCACTAACCAGCATACTATAGTGCTAGAATTTGTGACAGCAAAAGACGGCGGAATGTGTCAAATAATTGGTCCTGCCTGTTGCCATTACATTGACCCTGCAGGCAACCTCCAGGTTAGAGCAGATATACAGAAAACAAGTGAACTTAGGGATAAATGGTTAAAAGAGCACGATGCCAACAAGGACTCCTGGTGGGGAAATACATTTTCTTTTATGAATCCAGCCAATTGGTTTGAGGGCCTAGCAGGTTGGGTTTCTGGCATTATACAAACCTGTATGCAAATATTGTTGTTCTGTCTACTGCTTTATATAGCTGTAAAAACATTGATATATGCATTACCTAAACTAATGAATAATGTATGTTCTAAGAGTCCCAGCATTGAACCCTTTGTAGTTTACTACGGACCCCAAATGGCCTCTGCTGACGGGGAGTAGGTGTCCACACTGAGGGTGGATGGGTGAAGTGGTAGGAAGACCCCTCATGGGTACTAGGCCCATGAGCCAGCAGCTCCTGTTTGGACGCCTACTGACCCTGTAGTGAATGTTATACCATTTACAAAAGGGGGAAATTGATATAGAAGGGTTAATAGTTTCTCTATTTCTTCATTAAAGATATTTTATTGTTATTAGTAAGTATATCTGATGGTAGTTCATAGTCATGGAGCCTATGGAATAAGAGACAGGCTCAAGGATTATTATTGTCTCTAAATGTTCTTCTTATCTTCTTATCTCATATGCATGACTCTACATTTTTGTTTTGCTAAAACTTAAAGGTCATATGAGCAACTTGTGAAGTCCAGCTAGAAGCTTTTTTTTTGCAATATCACATTGATCTGTAAATGGTATAAATAAACTGTAGTTTGGTTAAATAAACGGAAAAATTGATCATGCCCACATGGATGCAGGTCTTTTTCTCCGAGCGCTTGATCTTGATTAGGTCTGAAGAGGCCTAATTCAGAGGACCTCACTGGTGATCCCATAAGCTGACTTGTGACAAAACAGAACAGCTACAACAGCGTCGTCTCTTCTTCAGGGGTCGGTGGTTCCAACGGTTCAGGTGACAGGGACCGAGGAACAGGCTGTAGGCTGTGTTCATGACACAAGGGACTCCAGCGGGTAATCGCGCCAGAGCGCCAACTAATAACAGGGTCATGGAGTTTCAGCCAGGGCAGGCCCAACAGGAGCTCAGGAGCCATCCTCGGGATCACATAGAAGACGATGGTCTCCGTATGAGAAGTGCCAACCTGCAGGCTCACTGGCTCGGTAGTAAACCGGACAGGTTCGTAGAGCGGTTTGCCGTCCACTGAGGCGAACCAGAGAGGCTTCCTCAGCGGGGTGACAGGGACCTGGTATTTGTCTACCGTGGCCAGGTGAATAAAGTTGCCTGCTGCCCCGGAATCGATGTGGGCCTCAGCTGAAAACCGGGTCCCCTCTGTCGTCACCCGGACAGTCTGTTTAACTGGAACAAAAGGGATTTTGGTGGCAAGGGTGGCGGTTCCCACCATCCCTTGGACCTGGGGTCTACCAGGTTTCTCAGGGCATGTTCGAAGCATATGTGACCCTTCTCCACAATAGAAGCACAGGCCCCGGGCGAGCCGTTCTGCACGGCGTTGCTTGGCTTGGGTCAGACGGTCCACTTGCATGGGTTCTGGTGACGATTCGCGGAAAGGCAGGGACGAGGGTGCGGTAGGTTTCTGTGGGGGCAAGGCGTGGCAAGGTGGTCGCTTCTCCCGAACTATCTCTTTGGTACGCTCCTGAAAACGGAGGTCAATCCGAGTGGCCAGGGAAATCAAAGCGTCCAAGGTTCGTGGAACGTCACGGCCGGCTAGTTCGTCTTTGATGAGGCCAGAGAGACCTTCCCAAAAGGCCGCCGTCAAGGCCTCATTGTTCCAGCCCAGCTCAGAAGCGAGCGTGCGGAACTGGATGGCGTATTGGCCGACGGTCAGGGTCCCTTGGCGTAGCCGGAGAAGCGAAGAGGTCACTGCGGTAGTTCGTCCGGGCTCATCGAAGGTACTTCGGAAAGCTTGCAGGAACTCCTGGATGTCAGTGATCATCGGGTCCTCATTTTCCCACAGGGGGTTAATCCAGGCCAGGGCTTCGCCTTCCAGGTGTGACATCAGGAACGCCACCTTGGCCTGGTCTGAGGGAAACAAGTTCGGGAGCAACTGGAAGTGCAGGGAGCACTGGTTCAGGAAACCGCGGCAGGACCTGCATAGCGAGGCGGAGCAGCAAGGCGGAGCAGCGAGGCGAAGTTGCGAGGCCGTGGAGGAAACTGGTTCGGACCTGGAGACTGGTTGCTGCGTGGACGAGGCGGCGGTCTGCAGCGTATGCAACCAGTGGTCCACGGATGTCATGAACTTCAGCATCCGGTTCAGGGTTCCACGCTGTTGCGCCAGCTCCTGGCGCAGCTCAGCCAGCTCTGATTTCTGTGCCTCAGCGGGATCCATGGCCTGTGCTCCAGCGGGATCCATGGCCTGTTCATACTGTGAGGGCCAGGGAGGACTGGTAGGCCCAGGAGGTGGATCCACTGGACCGAGCACCCCACCTGGAGGGCAGGGTACACGGTAGCTGGAGCACTAACGTGGCAGGAATGGGTGCAGGTATCAGGAAGCAAAGACAGGACCAGGTCACTAAGGTCACAGCATACTTTAAGGCAGTAATAGGAAACAGGAACAAATACCTGAGCACCTAGCTCACAAGACAAGGCATAGAAACACAAGCGATGATCAGGTGCCGCCCACATGGAGAGGCCAGTCTTATATACTCAGCACAGCCTCAGGTCATTTCCTGTTGCAGCAGTGCTGGGGCTATAAGACCAGGTGAGTGGGCGCGGCCCGGTCCTATACAGAACATTAGTCATAATCAGACTCCTGAGACCAGGAACAGGACTCTGGGGAGCATGAGCGGGAGCGGCAGCCATGACCGGTGGACACGTGGACTGGATCAGTGGGTAAGGAGTGGTGCTGGGACACGGGGAGCGTGACACTGAACAAGTTTCAATCAGAATTATTCCTGCAGCACACATTTAAATGCTCCTTATTGGAAAATACAAAATACAATAAAAAAAATATAGAATAGTCCGTCAATGTAAATCTCTTGGGGACCACAAGTTCTCAATAAGGTTTAGGTCAGATGAAGGAGTTGTGTTATTTTTCTTTTATTTTCACTGCCTTTGCTGGCTAGCCAGGCATTATACTGTTTTGATGTATGTAATATAACATTGTCCTGCACAAAAATAATGGTTTTCTTGAAGAATGCAGACTATTTAATGTAACACCACCTGAAGAAAGTGTCTTCAAAAACTATCATTAGATTTTGATGTTGATTTGGAGTTCATCTTCAAGCCCAAAAGGTCCAACTAGCACATCTTTAATATTACCAGCTCATAGCAGAATCCCACCTACACCTTACTGGAGGTTTGTGTCCATTTCTGATCCAGCCATGGGCCATATTTGACTAGGTTTAACCTTGGGACTTTAAAAGGAATCTGTCACCAGGTTTTTAACACCTAATCTGAGAGCATTATAATGTAGGGGCAGAAATCTTGATTCCCAGAGTTGTTTCACTTACTGGGCTGCTTAGTGTAGTTTTGATAAAATAACTGTTTAATCTGCTTTAGATTATCATTAGAGGACTATTTGGCATGCTGCCAAGTAGTCCAGCATATTGATGAGCTCTGTATAACTTCTGGATCTGCAGCAGAGAAAATATTTGATTTTATCAAAATGACTGCAAATAGCTCAGTAAGTAACACATCACTGGAATCAAGTCTCTATCTCTATATTATGCTGCTCTTCGATGGAGTAGCAAAAACCTGATGACAGATTCCCTTTAAAGCATTGCAACGGTTTCTGGGATTTGTGAATTACTACAGAAAATGTATTAGAGATTTTTCTCTGATTGTCAAACCTCTCACTGATCTCACATGTAGGGGGCGGATCTTAGTATTTGGTTATTTGGTTGTCGTATGCTGTTGAGACCTATAATAAATTGAAAAGGTGTCTTATGTCTGTTCCAGTTCTTACCTAACCAGATCTCTAGAAGCCATTCATTATGGAGGTGAATGCTTCTAACATTGGGGTAGGGGCTGTATTGTCTCAAGTCCCTAAAACATTGACCAAATTGCAGCCAAGTGCCTTTTCCTCTAGGAAATTCTAGACTGCTGAGAGAAGTTATGGCGTTGGGAATCGTGATTTGCTTGCTGTCACATTAGCTTTTGAAGAATGGAAGCTTATTTTGAAAGGAGCTATTCATCAAATCACGGTTGTGACTAATCATAAAAAATTAGCTTATATTGAGTATGCCAAGCAGTTGACCCAAAGGCAGGCTAGATGGTACTTATATTTCTCTAGATTCAATTCTTCTATCATGTTTAGGCTGCAATTTTAGAATGTTAGAAATGACACTTTGTCATGCAGCGTTGATTCTGTTTCTTCTCCATCCTCCATTATTTCTCAAGGGATTTTGTTTTCTATGGTATATGGTATAATGAGAGTTGGAGGCAGAGATCCGTGAAGCCCAATCGTTAGCTCCTTCC
Source organism: Anomaloglossus baeobatrachus (assembly GCF_048569485.1). Taxonomy (NCBI): domain Eukaryota; kingdom Metazoa; phylum Chordata; class Amphibia; order Anura; family Aromobatidae; genus Anomaloglossus; species Anomaloglossus baeobatrachus. The sequence continues at coordinate 414,221,543 of NC_134355.1, read as the reverse complement.
ACTACTCCAGGGGCCAAATTTTTTTTCCTGTGTACCTGAGATCTGTGGCATGAATGTTATAATTCCATTTTCAATGGTCACTCAGAGGTCAAAACTACCCAGAAAGTTATTGCTAGACTCTTTTGGTGGTCGTCCATGCATAACAATCTTAAAGATTTTGTATCTGCTTGTGAAACTTGAGCACGTGCTAAAGTATTTCATACCCGGGCAATTCGCTACATTGCCATATCATGAATAGAGATGAGCGAGCCTCTGTATGCTTGAGTTTGGTTCGGTTCGTCGAACGAAGGCCCCGTTTGAGAACCACTCGATGAACCATTCAACGAACCTCTCGAACCCCATTGAAACCAATGGCAGGCGAACACAAGCACATAAAAACACATTAAAAATGTACACATACAGTTAATAAACATTGCCATAACACTTACAGGTCCCCGTGATGCGTCCTGCACTCTGTCTCCCACCGCTTTTCCTTCCGATAATCGCTGCGTCCTCCCGGTAACCAGCACTGATGATAGGACCTATCGTGACGTCAAAATAGCATGTGACCAGTCACGTGTCTATTATCTCATTGACTACAGACTGGTCACATGGCTAGACGTCATTGCTAGGTCCTGTCAGTGCATCTCTCCGGTACGCAGTGCTCCTTTGTGCACGTCCGTGTACCGGCAAGATGCACTGGCACATGGTCGACTCCCCGTTCCTGCATGGGACGCTCTTTATAGAGTCAGCCCACATGCAAGGACTAACAATAAGGAATAACGTTTGGAACACCATTCTAAGTCTGAACTGGGTGCAAAAACCTAAAAAAACATCACTACGGGGAGATAAGGTATGCACACCAGTGACTATGTAAGGGGAATACATGGAATAGCAGAAACTGCTGTGTGAATACTGACTTGAAAAATCCAATAGCTATATGTAAGAGTGAAAATGTGAAAAATGGAATCTGCATTACTTCCATGAACATATGAATCAAGAGAAATTTAGCTACTGAATTGATCAATGCAATAGAGCCCCAACACTACGCCAAAGTATTTCTCTACGTTGGGGTCCCTAGCTTATGTGTGTCCTCTCATGCAGTTAAAAAACTTACCGTGTATGGGAAGCTGAGACCCAGGCTATTTATGCGTATGATATGGATTGGCAATAGGTGTGGTTGGGGAGGGTTCCCAAACGAAAAACTACTAACAATAAGGAATAACGTTTGGAACACAATTCTAAGTCTGAACTGGGTGCAAAAACCTAAAAAAACATCACTATGGGGAGATAAGGTATGCACACCAGTGACTATGTAAGGGGAATACATGGAATAGCAGAAACTGCTGTGTGAATACTGACTTGAAAAATCCAATAGCTATATGTAAGAGTGAAAATGTGAAAAATGGAATCTGCATTACTGCCATGAACATATGAATCAAGAGAAATTTAGCTACTGAATTGATCAATGCAATAGAGCCCCAACACTACGCCAAAGTATTTCTCTACGTTGGGGTCCCTAGCTTATGCGTGTCCTCTCATGCAGTTAAAAAACTTACCGTGTATGGGAAGCTGATATTGCCAATCCATATCATACGCATAAATAGCCTGGGTCTCAGCTTCCCATACACGGTAAGTTTTTTAACTGCATGAGAGGACACACATAAGCTAGGGACCCCAACGTAGAGAAATACTTTGGCGTAGTGTTGGGGCTATATTGCATTGATCAATTCAGTAGCTAAATTTCTCTTGATTCATATGTTCATGGCAGTAATGCAGATTCCATTTTTCACATTTTCACTTTTACATATAGCTATTGGATTTTTCAAGTCAGTATTCACACAGCAGTTTCTGCTATTCCATGTATTCCCCTTACATAGTCACTGGTGTGCATACCTTATCTCCCCATACACATGCAAGGACTGACTGTCACAGCCGGTAAATAGCTGCACTGGGATCAGGTGATCGGAGCACCGTTGCTATGGTAACCCGCCTGTCAGCGGTAACGTCATTGTTTACAGCACGCAGTTGCTGCTCACTCACTGAGTGAATAGACTGCATGGGAGCAGCAGCGTTCTTCCTCCCATGCAGTGCTGTCTGATGTAGCAGTGCTGCATGGGTTGAAGGAGAAAGAAGACAGAAGAGCAGGATCGTGGAGGACTGCCAGGGAGTAATAAATATGGAGTCTCTAATGTGTCTGTGTATTTATTTCTATTAAAGTATTTTTTCTCTGTGTGGTGTCTTTTTTTAACCCTTTATTGGAGATTCTTAATGGCCGGGTCAAACTTGCCTGACATTAAGAATCTCTGGCTTAATACTAGCTAGTAAAACAAAGCTAGTATTAACTCATTATTACCCAGCAAGCCACTCGGCTTCAGGGCTGCTGAAAGAGTTGGATACAGCGTCAGATGATGGCGCTTCCATTTTCTGGGGCGGCTGCGGATTGCAATTCGCAGCAGAGGGGCCCAGAAAGCTCAGGCTAACCTGTGCTGTGGATTCCAATCCACAGCTGCCTAGTTGTACCTGGCTGGACACAAAAATGGGGCGAAGCTCATGTCGATTTTCTTTTAAGAGAGAGAAAGAGAGAAAGAGAGAGAGAGAGAGAAAGAGAGAGAGAGAAAGAGAGAGAGAGAAAGAGAGAGAGAGAGAAAGAGAGAGAAAGAGAGAGAGAAAGAGAGAGAAAGAGAGAGAAAGAGAGAGAGAGAAAAAGAGAGAGAAAGAGAGAGCGAAAGAGAGAGAGATAAAGAAACAGAGAGATAGAGAGAAAGAGAGAGATAAAGAGAGAGAGAAGAGAGAGAGGAGAGAGCAATGCAGCCTCATTCCGTGAACTGCTCCCATTTTAGAGGTGTGTCCCGCAGCTCACAGGTGATGTTCGGCTCCTCCCCTCAGTGCAAAATTAAATTAAATTATAATTATAAATAAATAACAATTATAATTTAAAATAAATTAAATTTTTTACCGGGACGGCCAGGACGCAAACTCATGAATTACTGCTTCTTAGACGGGAGCTCTATTCATTCAGCCACTGCCTCTAATGAGAAACATAGGCAGATTTGGTTATCTTGACTTCTGCATTGCAGACTGAAGTCCCGGCGACAGCACGGCTCACTTCAGGTGCTGCTGGAGAGAACACAGATCGCTCCCTGTCATCTTCATGTAGCAGAGCTGACAGTGCCATGTGGATTACTTCGAACCTGGATTGTTGTTTGGGGATTTTAATAAAAAGGTAAATGAGGTGTTTTTTTGTCTTTTTTTCCAAGTAAAGGATTTTTTGCTGTGTGTGTTTCTTTACTTTCACTTTCAGGTTGATCATGGAAGGTGTCTCGGAGAGACGCCTGGCATGATTAACCTCTTATTACCCCGATTGCCAACGCACCAGGGCAAAACGGGATGAGCTGGGTGGAGTCTCGGGACTGTTGCATCTAATGGATGCGGCAATTCTGGGCGGCTGCTGGGTGATATTGTTATGGTGGTGGGCTCCCCATAACGTTGGTCTTCCCATCCTGACAATACCAGCCTCCAGCCGTGTGGATTTATCCTGGCTGGTATCAAATATTATGGAAACCGCATTTTTTTTAATTTATTTATTTTACTGCACGACATAGACCCGGCCGCCGCCGGCTGTGATTGGTTGCAGTGAGACAGCTGTCACTCATCGTGGGGGCATGTCTGACTGCAACCAATCATGAAAACACCGAATAACTAATTGAATAATGAAGTGGCAGCCATTTTCAAAAGAGGAAATGCCGCTGGAGATTTGTGACAGCCGTGCAGCGAGACGCCCATGATTGGTGAGTAGGAAAGAGAGAGGGATTGAGCTGGGGACGCAGGACGCATGCAGATACGAAAGGTGCGCACATAGCCTTACTGTGAAAAGCCACGCTTTTGGTGCTAGAACCGTTCTCGAACATTACTCGAACTGTCGAGCTTTTAGCAAAAGGCTCGAGTTCGTCGAATGACTCGAACACCCCCCAAAATCACTCAAACATGAAATTGGTGAACCTCGAGCCTCAAACATTGCTCATCTCTAATCATGAAAGACCGTGGACACATTTGCCCATGTTTTTCATAACTGATTTGCCTTTGTCTTGTGGGTTAACACTGATTTGGGTGGTAGACAACCAATTCAGGAAACAAGCCCACTTTCTTCCGTTATCAGTGTTACCTAATGCTGAGATTCTTTCCAGGTTATCAATCATGTGGTAAGATTGCATGCAATCCATCGTAATATTGTTTCTGATTGGGTAGTGTAATTTGTCTCCAAATTTTGGGGAGTGTTTTGTAATAGTTGAGGATTGATTTGGCATTTCCTGTGCTTACCACCCTAAAACCAACAATCAGACAAAAAAGACAAATCAGTCTTTGGGGCATATATTAAGGTGTTTCATTGCAGCTCAGCAGGAGGACTGATCTCAATATTTACCTCCTAGTCAGTTCTCTTTTAAAAGTCAGGTCAATTAGTCCACTGGAACCTTATCTTTTTTTTATTTATGGTTTTCTTCCTCATTTTGCTGAATTCTATAGGATGAGTTCTTGGAATCCTGGAGTAATGGTAGCCATACATAAACCTGGGGATGTCTAGTGGGAAATTCAAAAGAATGATGAGGTGGCTCAACTTCATAAAAAAAAACTGAAGGGCAATCACAGTCGTTCAGCAGGCATCATCTTCAAAGTAGGGGATAGATTTGGTTATCTTCCAAAAATATTAAGCTGAAGGTGCCATCGACAAAGTTAAGTCCTAAATTTATTGGCCCATGTGAGATTTTGGAGGCAGTTAATGTAATGGGCTTTAGACAAAAACTTCTTCTGTCTTTACAGATCCCAAATGTGTTCCAAACAACCTTTTTAAAGATATTTATTCCTCCAGTGTTGTTGCCCTAGTCTTCGCCTCCTCCAGTTTCCGTTGACAGGGTTTCGAGTATGAGGTTCAGAAGATCGTGGATTTTTGGAAGGTCTGGAATTCTCTCCAATATCTTACTCATTTATAGGGACCCAAGAAGAGATCCTGAATATCGACTCATTCTGTAAAAGCTGATTGTTTGATCAGTTGTCATGATATCAAAACTGCACTGTTTTGACTATTGTATGTTGTTTTTTCTGGTACCTGGGTATGGCTGAGCTGTCAGTCTAGTTATGTTCTGTGTTATACTCAATGTTGGTTCTAGGAGGGGTGGAATTACTCAGGTGTTGCTATTCTCCAGTGTTTGCCTTGCCTTTTTAGTGTTCGGTTTTCCCCAGTCTGATGTCAGTCATACCTCTTTCATGTAGTGCAGTGTGGGCTCCTGTGTTTTTAATCTCTTTTTTCTGACCCAGACTTACGTTGGTTTCTGTCTTCGTGATTTTCTCACCCCTGGACTGTTACCTCTTTTTGCCTTCATTTATTCCCTGGATAACTCACTCCAGGTATACCGGACCTTGGCTTGTTTTTTGACCACGTCTCTGGATTCTCCTGATGTACTGTGACCTCTCCTGGAACTAAACCTGGCTTGCCTGACCAGTCTGTCATCTATAGCCCAGTAAGTTGTGACTGAGCCATCTTGGTCTGTTTGTCATGACTCTGCACATTCTGTGTCTCCTTACTTCTGTAGTGAGAGCATCAGATGAGTATCTTCAATCGGACGTTTCCTGGGAAACCTGGGGGTTTGGTGACACCCCTTTGAAGAGGGGGTACTGTCATGATTCCTCCACTCAATGATCAGTGCAAGCTGAGCTATCAGTTGGGTGGGTGATAGCTCAGTCATCTAACACCTGGAGCAGGGGCATGCTGAGCTGTCAGTGTTTTGAGTGACAGCTCATTTGTCCAATACTAGTATTGGGAGGTGCTGGATTTCTGCAGGTGTTCCCAGTAATGGCCTAGCTATTTATCTGAGTAGTTTAACCCAGAACATTGCTTTCTGTTCACTGGTGCTTGTTATCCTCTACTATCTATGCTCTGTTAATTAATCTTTTGCTGCCAGACCTCTTAATTTATTTGACCTCCATTTTATCTCTTCCTTCTGCTCTGCTTCGCTGCCCTTAAGGTATTCTGTCCCCATACCTTGACCAGACTATGCCTCTGCCTATTCCCTTAATTTTAAAATGCTCTCCTGGTAACTGACTCTGGAACATTTGACTATCCTGTCTTGACAGACAGGAGAACATCAAGAAATTTGTCTTAAAATCAATCCATACACAAGGAATCCTCAAATCTCTAATTTCAATGTATGTTGATCTTATATTTTATATAATTTCACAACTTTTTATTCTTGGTTTTGCAAATTCAATGTTGCAGCATGTTTATCTGTTTGCTATGATCCTAAAAGTATTATGTGATTATTCTTTTTTTTTTTTGTTTCTTTTAATTTTATATTTTATTAATTCTATTTAAAGAGAACCTGTGAGCATGATTTTGTAATGTAAAGACTTATCTGTAATGGCGCTATAATACTGATTAAATTGATACCTTTGGTGAAGAATTCTGCTTTGTTGTTCCTCACAGTATATGTTTTCTGATAAACAGATTTTGGTGTACAGAGGCAGGATTTTACACTGGGTCTTCTCCTCACTGTCTCTGATTCCCTGCCCCTCTGCCTGTCTCTGGTCTTGGAATGTCTGCCTCTTCTTTTTGAAATCTCGCACTGATCAAAGATTGAAAGCAGGCGGAAAGGCCAGGGAATCACAGACAGGGAGAATACCCAATGGACCTTCCAGGCCCTGTCCATTGAAATCTAAATAGCAGAAATCTTTAAATCCTTATGAAAGAACATCAAAATGGATTTTTTTCACCAAAGGTTTTAATTTAATCAATATTAAAATGCTATTACAGCCATGTCTTTATGTTCCATTACAAAATAATGGTAACAAGTCATCATTAAGCATGATGTGGTACACATACCATTATTTATATCCTTCTTAATTTTACCCTTTATTACATAAAAGGAGTTGCCGAAAAAGCATTATGTCTCTCCTTTTTTGGTCTCCATACCAGAAGTATAATTAAAACATGGTTATTGGTGAGGTTATGTTTTAACCGCTCTCTCTATCTTTGATGAGACCAATGTGCTGTGTTTTATAATTTGAGATTTTGTTAAAAGAAACCATTACTTTTAAAGAACTGATTATGCCTGGATTCTTTTAAATATGGACATAGGCGGAGAAGTCTTAGAAAATATAATTTTAAAATTGAAATTAACCAGACTTTTTGAAAGAACAAAGTTTTTCAACTTTGAATATCTTTCTTGAGTACCTTCCACCACAAAACAAAAGACATTGTATCGATTCAGGATAGAGAAAGAATATAACATCATCTCTTCAATAAATATTTCTAAACTTGAAACGTTCTGTTGCATAAGCATTAAGAATTAATAGAGACTCTAGCACTTTCTCAACCTTTTTCCACGCACCCCTTGTTGATGCCAGAAGCCTTTTAATGCATAAGCTGCCTTTGATTAACTGTGCTACCCTGCAGATCATGCCATGGACAGGATTGGCTATCCCACTAACTGATTGACAGGTTCAGCTGTCTCATTGACTGCTAAACCTGATACACTGAAACATAAAGTATATGGACAACTCTGGGTATTAGTTTATATGAATGCATTCATTTTTGCCCATCTTTACAACTTTTGAAATTAGGTTTAACAATATTCCACCATTCATCTCTGTGTTTTAGACCACAAAAAAAGTTTTGCTAAATTTTGTTGTCATAAATCAGTTGAAAGGAGCTCAAACACCAAAGATAAGAGTTACAAACTTTCCCATCAGAATGAGTAACCTCACATGGATTTTTAATTGACGTATTCTGCAGTCAGAAATAGACGTTCTGGGATCCCAGTCCGGTGACCAGTATGGTCGACAGATTTTCATATGTTATCATTTGACTTCTCTTTAGAGTAGTTTACAGTTATGTTTTTACCTCTTTTTCCCTTACCTAATTATTGAGTTACTGTATCGGATTTGCTTTACACTGTAGTTTGACTGCTTACACGTCTTCATATCTATATTTATTGTTATGTGTAAGCCTTAGCATGCGAATATATAACAAACCTTGTGTAAGGTTCTAGTAGAGATGAAAAACAATGTTCACAGGACCTGGTCGGCATCAATGTCTGTTCTCTGTGGCATACAGCCCAGTGCAGTGTGAACTTTCTCTCCCAAATGCCAGTATCTTAAGTCTCTTATGATTACTAGATCCCTCCAACGTCATGATGTGTGTCCACACATCTTTAATGTTAAAGATTTAATTGGCAAAAGAAATCAGGCCCAACCACACCAACATCTCAGTAATGTTATGCTGATATCACATGATAAAAATCAAAAAAACTCACCAGAAAAAAGCCACCAGCCAACTCAGGTCAAAATGGCAATAGCACTCGCAGGATGCAGCCTGCCCACCATGATAGAGGTATAGGTAACACAGGTGCGGAATACCGATGGAACAGCCACTCTCAACCTACCAAATCATGGAGGGGGTGGCTGCTGGTATTGAATACGCACACTAATAGGGTTTTACACAAGGCACCAATCACACAGATATGTGCAATGCACAGTGTCCGGTTCACAGCCTATTGATCACACCCTTCTATTAGATCAGGCGGGCTGCTCAGCACTATTAAAGTGCACTGAACGCACAGGACTGACACCCTGGAGGGCCTGGCTATATCCTGCGAAAAATGTGCAATGATGGAATACGATAATAAATGTGTGGTATTGGTCCATATTTTGGCCAAAATACATAAGCTCGTAACCCAAACGTCAAGGGTCCTCACGCTTACGAGTCCCTACACTGTATTCAAAAATATTTCACTGAAAAGGACATAAGTTCAAGGAGAAAAATAAAAAAAAACTCACCAGAAAAAAGCCACCAGTCAACTCAGGTCAAAATGGCAATAGCACTCGCAGGACGCAGTCGGCCCACCATGATAGAGGTATAGGAAACATTTCGGTGAAATATTTTTGAATACAGTGTAGGGATTTTTCTCCTTGAATTTATGTCCTTTTCAGTGAAACATGATATCACATGATTTAAGATAGCCAATCAGGAGGGACCTTTTTAGGGTGATGTTAGTGTGAGTACATCAGATCTCACAGTTCAGCAATAAAAATAGAAAGAGAAAACCCGAAAGCAATGGTTGAAAACTAGAAAGGGTAATGTGTTGCATAATTGCAGCACTGATGCAGATGAAAGTAGTAGTCTGTGAATAATACACAGATTCAAATGATCGGGGAGTGATAGATAGAAAAGGTTCAGCAGCAGTGCCAGACTCCTTGTGATTGATTAGTAACATGGTGTAAATGGCATCTGTCCTGCTGCATTAGAATCACTAGTACACATTTTTTCTACATTCTTCATGTAATATAAAACAAAAGCAAGACAGCAAAATAGCTTTTACTTGGGAAACAATCTAAAATTAGTGTCAAATGGTGTGCTTGTTTTTGCTTCTCTTCTGCAATCATTTTTGTGATGGGGAATGGTTTTTAAAAATACAAAGAAAAATTCTCAAAAAAAACCACATGTAACTTTAGATGTTATCCTCACAAAATGTGAATTTTGCAAATAACTATTTTTTTTTGCATATCTATTTTACTAGTGAAATTTTACATTTACACACGCTGCCCTCATACTGCATCCTGTTGCAGGTGCTGGCTTTTTGTTTATTTGATTGTGTACCTAGTTTGCATACCTTATTTTATTGGGGGTTTTTTAGATTGTTTTTGCACCAGCAATTTTGTTACCCTTTTACTTTGAAATGCAATGCCGAAAATAAAAAACATTTTTTTACTTACAGTTAGGTCCAGAAATATTTGGACAGTGACACAATTTTCGCGAGTTGGGCTCTGCATGCCACCACATTGGATTTGAAATTAAATCTCTACAACAGAATTCAAGTGCAGATTGTAATGTTTAATTTGAAGGTTTGAACAAAAATATCTGATAGAAATTGTAGGAATTGTACACATTTCTTTACAAACACTCCACATTTTAGGAGGTCAAAAGTAATTGGACAAATAAACCAAACCCAAACAAAATATTTTTATTTTCAATATTTTGTTGCGAATCCTTTGGAGGCAATCACTGCCTTAAGTTTGGAACCCATGGACATAACCAAACGCTGGGTTTCCTCCTTCTTAATGCTTTGCCAGGTCTTTACAGCCGCAGCCTTCAGATCTTGCTTGTTTGTGGGTCTTTCCGTCTTAAGTCTGGATTTAAGCAAGTGAAATGCATGCTCAATTGGGTTAAGATCTGGTGATTGACTTGGCCATTGCAGAATGTTCCACCTTTTTGCACTCATGAACTCCTGGGTAGCTTTGGCTGTATGCTTGGGGTCATTGTCCATCTGTACTATGAAGCGCCGTCCGATCAACTTTGCGGCATTTGGCTGAATCTGGGCTGAAAGTATATCCCGGTACACTTCAGAATTCATCCGGCTACTCTTGTCTGCTGTTATGTCATCAATAAACACAAGTGACCCAGTGCCATTGAAAGCCATGCATGCCCATGCCATCACGTTGCCTCCACCATGTTTTACAGAGGATGTGGTGTGCCTTGGATCATGTGCCGTTCCCTTTCTTCTCCAAACTTTTTTCTTCCCATCATTCTGGTACAGGTTGATCTTGGTCTCATCTGTCCATAGAATACTTTTCCAGAACTGAGCTGACTTCATGAGGTGTTTTTCAGCAAATTTAACTCTGGCCTGTCTATTTTTGGAATTGATGAATGGTTTGCATCTAGATGTGAACCCTTTGTATTTACTTTCATGGAGTCTTCTGTTTACTGTTGACTTAGAGACAGATACACCTACTTCACTGAGAGTGTTCTGGACTTCAGTTGATGTTGTGAACGGGTTCTTCTTCACCAAAGAAAGTATGCGGCGATCATCCACCACTGTTGTCATCCGTGGACGCCCAGGCCTTTTTGAGTTCCCAAGCTCACCAGTCAATTCCTTTTTCCTCAGAATGTACCCGACTGTTGATTTTGCTACTCCAAGCATGTCTGCTATCTCTCTGATGGATTTTTTCTTTTTTTTCAGCCTCAGGATGTTCTGCTTCACCTCAATTGAGAGTTCCTTAGACCGCATGTTATCTGGTCACAGCAACAGCTTCCAAATGCAAAACCACACACCTGTAATCAACCCCAGACCTTTTAACTACTTCATTGATTACAGGTTAACGAGGGAGACGCCTTCAGAGTTAATTGCAGCCCTTAGAGTCCCTTGTCCAAATACTTTTGGTCCCTTGAAAAAGAGGAGGCTATGCATTACAGAGCTATGATTCCTAAACCCTTTCTCCGATTTGGATGTGAAAACTCTCATATTGCAGCTGGGAGTGTGCACTTTCAGCCCATATTATATATATAATTGTATTTCTGAACATGTTTTTGTAAACAGCTAAAATAACAAAACTTGTGTCACTGTCCAAATATTTCTGGACCTGACTGTACATTAATACAACAATGCACAGTAATGTACAGATTATAATAAAATCAAAGTTGTGAAAGGTTCGCTTTGAAGAAAAAAACATATTATATGTTTTGTATCACCATAATCATACTTTCATGGAAATTATATTGTCAGGTGACGTTTACTCACACTTAACACTGTAAAAAAATCAAAAAGTAAAGTAATAGCAGAATCAATGGAGGTGGAGTGTGTGTGTGTGTGTGTGTGTGTCTATATGTGTGTGTATACAGTACAGACCAAAAGTTTGGACACACCTTCTCATTCAAAGAGTTTTCTTTATTTTCAGGACTCTGAAAATTGTATATTCACATTGAAGGCATCAAAACTATGAATTAAAACATGTGGAATGAAATACTTAAAAAAGTATGAAACAACTGAAAATATGTCTTATAGTCTAGGTTCTTAAAGTAGCCACCTTTTGCTTTAATTACTGCTTTGCACACTCTTGGCATTCTCTTGATGAGCTTCAAGAGGTAGCCACCGGAAATGGTCTTCCAACAGTCTTGAAGGAGTTCCCAGAGATGCTTAGCACGTGTTGGCCCTTTTGCCTTCACTCTGCGGTCTAGCTCACCCCAAACCATCTCGATTGGGTTCAGGTCTGGTGACTGTGAAGGCCAGGTCATCTGGCGTGGCACCCCATCACTCTCCTTCTTAGTCAAATAGCCCTCACACAGCCTGGAGGTGTGTTTGGGGTCAATGTCCTGTTGAAAAATAAATGATGGTCCAACTAAACGCAAAACGAATGGAATAGCATGCCACTGCTAGATGCTGTGGTAGCCATGCTGGTTCTGTATGCCTTCAATTTTGAATAAATCCCCAACAGTATCACCAGCAAAGCACCCCCACATCATCACACCTCCTCCTCCATGCTTCACGGTGGGAACCAGGCATGTAGAGTCCATCCGTTCACCTTTTCTACAAAGACACGGTGGTTGGATCCAAAGATCTCAAATTTGGATTCATCAGACCAAAGCACAGATTTCCACTGGACTAATGTCCATTCCTTGTGTTCTTTGGCCCAAAAGTGTGTGTATACTGTATGTGTGTACATGTGTGTGTATGTATATGTGTGTATATGTGTGTGTGTGTGTGTGTGTATATGTGTGTGTGTATGTGTGTATATGTGAAAGTGAGTATATGAGTGTGTGTATATGTGTGTGTGTATATGTGTATGTGTATATGTGTGTGTATGTGAGTGTGTGTGTGTGTGTGTGCACAGCATTATGAATTTTGGAGGAAGGCAACAAAAAATAGAAGACTAAAAATGGAAAAAAAATCTTAGTCATGAGGGGTTTAAAGGATCTGCTGCTGAAATCTTGGTGCAAGATACCAAGGAATACCTTCAGAATCTCTTGGAATCAATACTTAGATGGGGTAAGAAAATGGAATACATCGCTTGTGGTGCTTTCAATATATTCAGTCTTGATAAGGTCGGTCTTGGTTGATTATTTTAATAAACAATACATATGTGTGTATGTAATAAAACAAGGCATTTCAGCTCTATTCATAGAGCTTTCTTCAGTTTAAAAACCGTATAAAACAATGAATAATATGCACCTCAGTGCTATACCAAAGTACTGGCCTTTGGTATAGCATTGAGGTGCACAATATTCTTTTTTTAATGATTTAACCTGAAGAAGGCTCTATGAATACAGTCAAAACGTGTTCTTTCATTAGATACACACATATGTATTTTTTATTAATAATCTACCAAGACCGACCTTATCAAGACTGAATATATTGGAAGCACCACATGTGATCTATTACATCTTTTTAGACTCCATCTGTGGTATCTCTGACGGAGAGGATTATTCACAGCACATTGATCGGGCAGCAGACCAGAACACCAGCAATAAAGATATACAGGGTGGGCCATAAGTATGGATACACCCTGATAAAAAAAGAATAAAGTTGAATTCAAAATGGCAGCTTTGCAGATGGCCGCCATGGGTGTCAACTGGACTTAAATGTTTTGCCCAAAAGAACGTATTCCAGCTCATCACTGTTAGTGCACAGCTTTTAAGGAGTAGACTACTTGATCTTGCACGGATATCCCAGGTATAGAGATCCAAAGTAGAAACAGCAAAATCCAGCGGATCACAGCCAGCAGGTAGATTAAAATATCCTCTTTATTTTCACATCAATAAAATGGACAGACGGTATCCAAAGAGATATAATTTCATCCAATGCTTTTCGACATAACGCAGTGTCGTAGGTTCTTATTCATGGATGAATATCCATGAATAAAAACCCACGACACTGCATTGTCGAAACGCCTTGGATGAATTTATATCTCTTTGGATACCCTCTGTCCATTTTATTGATGTGAAAATAAAGAGGATATTTTAATCTACCTACTGACTGTGATCCGATGGATTTTGCTATTTCTAAATGTTTTGCCCCTCCCGTGTACTAATATACCACGAATGGTAAGGTGGTTTCAGCCACCACTTCAATTTTATCATGGTGTATCCATATAGTATCCTATACTTCTAGGATTGCATTTTAGAGTGTCTGTATATATCTCTTATATAGTGGTCAGGATAAGGCATTTCTACTGGTGAGTGTCTCCCTTGCTTTTGCTACTCTTATAGAAATGACTATTGTGGTTTTTTTGTTTTTTTTTCTCTCCTGTATATATATATATATATATATATATATATATATATATATATATTTATTTGTGCAGGGGACCTTGATATTGTAAGTGTAAGTGCTGGCTGTATCTGTATAATCATGTACTATAACTATAACAATATGGGGTTACTGGATATTTCTGGTCACTGGTTGTGCAGCCTTGTCTTTTAATTGTTTTTAATTTTTGTTCAATAAAGGTTTTGCTATTTTCTCATATTGGGTTGTGCTCAATTATGTGCAACGTCTTTCTCTCTGTTCTACATTGTTCTTGTGTTGCACTTGTAGCACCCCTGCTGGTGATACTTCTCCATTGTGGTGCGCTCCCCATTTATACTATAGGTGTATCCATACTTATGACCCACCCTGTATTTTACACGAGCCTTATGTGCTCACTTTAGGTGAGTGCAATAATTACATATATTGCCAATATAAGGGGTACTTTGCACACTATGATATCGCAGGTGCGATGTTGGTGGGGTCAAATCGAAAGTGACGCACATCCGGCGTCGCTGTCGATATCGTAGTGTGCAAATACTTTATGATACGATTAATGAGCGCAAAAGCATTGTAATCGTATCATCGGTGTAGTTTCCGACATTTCTATAATGTAGCTGCAGCGACAGTACGATGTTGTTCCTCGTTCCCCTGCGGCAGCACACATCGCTGTGTGCGAAGCCGCAGGAGCGAGGAACATCTCCTACCTGCGTCCCGCCGGCTATGCGGAAGGACAGAGGTGGGCGGGATGTTTACGTCCCACTCATCTCCGCCCCTCCGCTTCTATTGGCCGCCTGCCGGGTGACGTCACTGTGATGCCGCACAACCCGACCCCTTAGTAAGGAGGCGGTTCACCGGCCAGAGCGACGTCGCAGGGCAGGTGAGTGCATGTGAAGCTGCCGTAGCGATAATGTTCGCTACAGCAGCAATCACAAGATATCGCTGCTGTGACGGGGGCGGGGACTATCGCACTCGGCATCGCAAGCATCGGCTTGCGATGTCGTAGTGTGCAAAGTACCCCTAAGTTTAAAGGTTTACTATGCTAAGAAAAAGCGCCGCACCGTGTCTTTTCCTTCTTCCCTACAGGGGATATATTGAATGATTAGTTGGGGTAAGAGAAATTTCAGATGCAGTTGACAGACCTACACAATATCTACACAATATTGGGCAAGCCGTAGTAATGCTATGGTGGATTGGTAAATAATTTGGGTAAAATTTCAAGTCTAATCCTATCTCCCTTCGTGCTAAAAAAAAAAAAATGTTGGAAAAGCTTTTCTTGCATGGGCTTCTATATGTGTATATTGACAGATTTTGATGCCTCAATTTACATTACATAGCATTATTACATAATTTTACATTTTATCTAAGTGGCTGCCTGATGGTTATACTGTGCTAGGCTCATTCTGAAACTAATAGCAGTAGACAATGCTGCGTTTTCCGTACAAGTGTCATTCTGTGCTCATTAAAACACTATTGTTCAGCTGCCATCATTTAATATTATTTGAAAGATCTGCCAGAACCTGATTTTGTTCTTCTCTTACTTGTTACTGCACGCAACCATCAATGTCAGGGCTTTCTATAGGTAAGTAAATATACTGCATATTACTTTGTCTGTCTTGCAGCTTTCATTATCAGGTTCATTGCTGACTTTCTTCACTTCTGTCATGATACAATAGTGTTTAGGTTATTACTATACAACAATTTTTTATTCTTTTATACATGTTGCATGTGTTCAGCAGGCATGTTGTTTCTAATAGGCTTAAGCAGCTACATTTTTAATAATTTTCTAGTTTTATCACATTCACACAAGTAATATATAGATAATTGCTAATTAAAATGTGTTCCCATAATGGCATTTCCATTATCACTATGCAACTATGAAATTCTTCCTCCCTAATTTAAAACACAATTAACTATGTTTCATAGAAAGGTACGTTTTGCTGACTTTTAAGATATTGTTCTTCATTTTTTCATTTGAGTTCATAACATGTACAAAACAGAGCACACGCTAACGTAGTCTGCTCCATTACATACAGTCAATGGCCCTGTCGGCGCATGCGTCTAAAACACGCTTTGCAGGGTGGGGGAGGGGCAGTTCGGACGGATGCCCAGACGGGACCACTGAACCTAAGGCAAAACGCAGTGTGAAAAGGGTCTAAGTCACTTGTCTGTCTGTATATAAAATGTGGACATGTGGCATTGGTGCTATTCTGTGAATGTTAAACATTAGGGAAGGTGATGCCACCTTGCTGCTAGACAATTAGCTTAGCTAGGGGTTTAATAATAGGTAGTTGAGATAGATACCAGAGCGATAGTGCAGAATAGGGACTTGCAGTGTAGAGAAAGGTGTGTACGACAAATTGGCATTTAATGATAGAAGTAGGGATTGCTACTTCTGAGTGCCTGCTAAAGAGTTGCCAGTGAAGGATCTAAATAAGTATTGCTACTTATTACTGTCGGCTTCAAATTAGCCAGTGAAACAAATTTCTAGGTATTGTTAGTTAGTAGGGTCGGCTATAAATTTGCTAGTGAACTAGCTAAATAGGTCTTGACCCTTTTGAGTGCCTGAAACAAATTATGCATTGACCCACACTTCTAGGTATTGTTGTTATTTAGTAGTGCCTGCTGTAAATTTGCTAGTGAACTGTTCAAAATTACATAGTGAACCACATTTCTAGTTACTGGAACCTTTTTGTGCCTTCATAATATTGCCATCTCAGGCAAGAAAAAAAGAATTTATCTTTTGTGTCAGGTGTCTGAAGAGTGTGGGCATAGGGTTGTGAAACATCTGTTTGAAAAGGGGAAAAGTACATCAACCATGAGTGGTAAAAAAACCACGAGGCTTTGGTGGAAAGATGATTAGGCAGGGTGTTTGAGGTGTACGTGTAAGATGTTCTAATGTTAGTTAAAGCTCTAGTGAGCAAACACTGGCTCATTCTATCCCAAGAGAAATGGTAACAACTTCCAATACTGGACAGCCTACTCCACTAGATTTCTTTAGCAGCCACTTCAGCTTTGAAATGAAGGTGATAAACAGCATGTGCTAGAGTGGATGGCAAATGCTGAATCAATTAGCTTCCCTCTCCACTTATTTCCCCCAGCATCACAAATCTCCAACCAGCAAACTGACTATGGGAACCACACATGGGCGAGTCTGCAGAGATGTTCACACATTCTATCCCATGGGCATCAGAGGTCTGCTCCAAAGATTCCCAGACACAAGAGGAAGAAAGCATCTGCACAATGTCAAAAATATTTGTGAGCTGGATCCTGGGCCGGATGAAGCAGAGTCCAAGCAGTATCCCGACCATTGTCAACTGACATTAACTCCCGGGATGGAGGTGATGATGAGAGTTAGATACCTGATGCACACGCATACTGTTACGTGATGTCAGGTCAAAGAGATAAGGAGATATAGGCTATAATATTTCCTGTACATTGTCCTGAAGAAGGAGACGGATATGTCCCTGAAACGCGTAGACCTGTGGAAATAAAAGGGATTTTACTCTTCGCATTCCTGTGGTTTTGGCGCGGTATTTAAACCTGTTTTTCTTCTACATTTACAGTGATGTCAGGTCAGGAAGAGGAGTAGGCTGTAAATAGCCGGAAGGGTTGCCTAGCCTGGATCTTTTTTTTTTTTTTTTTTTAAACATTACCTTTTTTTATTAAAGTATAAAGTCATATATTCCATCAAATATGCAGCAATAACAATGTACATCATCATAATTTTTTCTCTTCTTTCTCCTTAATAACTTAACATTTGAACATTGATAATAACTTCTTATCACAACAGATTATTGGGGTAAACAGGGAGTGAGAGAGGGGTGATGACATTAGATTGTATTCATGTGTTACCAATAATGTCACATCTCTACATCCACAGTGTTTAATCTGAAGGATAGCCAGCTGTTCCATTCTTTGAGGAATAGTGATATCTTGTTAGTGGATGAGGCAATTACTTTCTCAGACAGACAGTTTTCATTGACCAGTACTTTAATCTCAGCCAGTGATGGACACTGATAATTTCTCCATTTAGTCGCTATTTTGCTTTTGGTGGCTGTGAGAATGTGCACCATCACTGTCTGAAATTCGTACGGGACTAAGTTTAGGTCAATGGCGAGAAGCGCCTGTTCCTTGGTGATTTTCATAGCCTGGGTCTTTTTTGAGACAGCAAAGAATGACCCAACTTTTGTTATCTGCCAGTGCTATAAACAATGACTCAGTAGAGGCAAAACTTCAAATAATTTGACTACTACATGCATCAACCGGCACAAGTGCAACAAACATGCATTACAGTGGGAATCTTACTGCGACAAAAGGAGAACTACTGGGCCTACTGAACTGGGCCGCCAAATCCACTGTGTCTTTTGCTACTTTTACCTCCTGCATCACCATTAAAGCTATTCTCACACACATCTCCAACTGCAGAACTTAAACTTGTTTATCCACTATAGTCGGGGTGAGTGAGTGTCCGTCAGCTGTTACAGAAGTGACCATGCCTGGTGACCCATTTGAGACACCAAGCACACCACATTTTTCTCAATCCACCATTACATCTCTGCCTACACCTTCCTCAAAGTCCACTGGTTGGTCGTGTACACCTTACTCCACCCTCTCTCAGCAAAGCAGCAAGCCCTCGGCAGTTTTGGTTACAAAAAAGATAATTTCCTCCTACTCATGCCAAATCGAAGAGCTTGAACTTCACCATATCAAAACTGTTGGCCACAGAAATGCTGCCTTTCTGCCTGGTGGATACAGATGGTTTCCAAAAATCTGATGGCCATTGCAGTCCCCCAGTGCAAGTTGCCCAGTCGCCATTACTTCTCTAATAAAGCAGTGCCTGCACTACACCATCATGTCGCAGACAACATTACATTTTTCTGTGTCTCCCAGGATGAATTTCCCCACTAACACCTGGATGAGCAAGCATGGCCAAGGGTCTTAAATCTTGCTGACTGTACACTTGGTTACTCTGGTGGCTGAGGGGGCAGAACGGAAAGGGCCTGCTTCCCAGGTCTTGAAAATCCCAAGGCTTGTGGGACAAACCTCTGGATCACCACTGCTTCTGTTTCCTCCACCTCCTCTAAGGCTTCCTCCTGTGCAAATAACCTCTCCCTGAATGTAACACGCCTTCCAAGAGTATAAACTGAGTGATCTTCATCTTCATACAGCTCAACTAGGGCTCAATGCAATCAGTCAGTGCTGAAATTTGTATGAATTGGAGAATCGAGATACACAGCTGCAAAGTTGTGGACCGCTATCCAGGCTGAGTTCAATAAATGACTGTTTCCACTGAACCTGGACTAGGGAAGGCCATGTGCAGTAATGGGGCAAGCCTGTTGGCGGCTCTACGCCTGAGCCACATCACACATGTGCCTTGCATGGTTCACATCTTCAACCTGGTTGTACAGAAATTTCAAGCCCTCTATCCTGACCTTGATGCACTGCTGAAAAAGGCACAGTTGCTTTGTTCACACTTCTGCACCCCACGACAAATCGCTTGCAACACTACAGAGGTGTTTGAGCCTACCAGTTAACCGTTTGATATGCGATGTGCTGAAATAGTGGAATGCCACATGTTGCAGTGACTGTGGCAGCAGCAGCAAGCCCTGGTGCACTATACCATGAGGCAAAGCCTGGGACTATGTAGTGCGGATATGGGGCAAATTACATTTGCTGAGTGGGCACAGATGAATGACCTCTGTATCCTCCTGCACAGTTTTGAAATGGCTAAAAAGATGGTTAGCACTCATGATGCCATCATCTGCTGATCTACATGTTGGAGCACACTTTGAATAGTCTGCGGGAGGAGGTGGGGGTCTCAGAGGAAGAGGAGGAATCAGAGGAGGATAAGAAAGGGATACCATTTCCTGTAAGTTCCGGACAGTCGTCGCACAGGCAGGTGTCATGGGAGGGTGGAGTCCATTGATTGAGGTGGGCTCATGGTAACAAACAAACTGGTAGTGAAGGTGCAAGAGCTGAGGAACAAATGGAGGAGGAAGAGGTGAGGGGTGCAGAAAACTGAAGAGATGAAAAGCATCTTGATCCCATCTCTTTTGTCCATAATTGGTGGGAGGGGATAGAGAAGGCAACATAACTTGGACTTGGACCTCATGGAAGCGTCCGACACATGAGCATCTTCTTGCTGCATTTTCTTCAACATGATGTCTGTATTGTGAGTATTATAAATAGTGCTGACTACTGGGTTGCCACTCTGTTAGATCGACGGTACAAGATTAAATTTAGCAAAATGCTTCCCCCCTGGAATGGAACACGTGGATGTTGGAGTATCAAAACAAGCTTGTAGACAATCTTAACAGTAGTTTTAAGACAGCAGTGAGGCACATAGCGTGCAATGCAGTTTGAGAACTCAAACCATGGAAACGCCATGTCATCAATGCAGAAACATTAACAGCAGCAGTTCAAGTGGCAGAAGCAATTTCTGTGAGATTTGGCACACATTTTTTAGACCATCGCATGCACCAGCAGAACAGAGTACAAGTCTGACACAAAGTGAACGACTGGAGAGTATGGTGCAGAAGAATCTAAACTCAATTTTGATCACATAAGGGGGATTTGACCCCTTTGCATTTTGGTTTGCAAAAATGTAAGAATGGCCTGAGGTCGCCAGTCACACCTTGAAAGTTTTGGCCTGTCCACCAGCCAGTGTTTTCTCAGAATGTGTCTTCAGTAGAGTTGAGCGCGGTTCGCGGTTCGAGGTTCTCCAGTTCGCAGCTCGAGTGATTTTGGGGGCTGTTCTAGATCGAACTAGAACTCGAGCTTTTTGCTAAAGCTCGATAGTTCTAGATACGTTCGAGAACGGTTCTAGCAGCAAAAAGCAGGCTTTTTTACAGCTACAGTGTGCAGGAGCCATCGCTGGCAGCCTGCCAGAAGCTGGTAACCAAGATAAACATCAGGTATCCAAGCAAAGCGCTTTGGTTAGTAACCTGATGTTTATCCTAGTTACGTGCAGGAAGCCCACACTTCCCCGCTCAGCTCACTCCGCCCCCTCCTGCACGCGGCATGTACACATACATACACACAGACACACACACACACACGTCCCCAGCCATGCAGTCCACGACACTGACGTCCTCCTGGCACTCTGCACACATGGTCTCGCTCGGCTTACCTGCGGTGATGAAGTCCCGACCTCAGCGCTGTCACTGTCCTCCATGGCCGCCGCTTGTCACATCACCTTCTCTCGCTTCCGACCCGACACTGACTAGCGGTGACGTCACGGGCCTCTCGCGATACTTGGCTGTGAAGGTCATTGAACTCAGTGACAGGTGCTGTCGGCAGTGCAGGAGATCAGCGCAGGTAATGTACCTCGCTGACAGCAGCACTTGTCATGCCCTGCAGTGACCTGGGCTGACCCATTGATGTTAGCTCAGGTCACTCCACTGCTCTCCCAGCCAATGGGGAACATCCTGCTCTTCCTTGACTGGGACAGTGTGGATTGTCATGGCAACCCCTTGGATTACACCAGACCTGGATTTGTTTTTCTTTCTAATAAATTGGTTAAAGAGGGAATGTATTGGGGAGTGTTTTTTCAAATAAAAATGTGTTTGTCGTCTATTTTTTTTTATTACTGACTGGGTTGGTGATGTCGGGTATCTTCCATGTAATTGCTATTGTCCGGATCACACATGCGCTCCCCACTGTGACATCCTGCACGTCCCGCCCCCTCCACTTACATGCCCATATAGTCTGGGCTTTCTGCTACTGTCATGGCAGCCCCCATGCAGTGGTGGATACTGCACTGTGACAGGAGCACCATCCAGTTTCCCCATGGTAAGCTAACACTATTAATCATTGTGTCAGGATTCATTTCTCAGTGATCACAGTGTGCACCTCATCAGCTAATCTCCTTACTGTTTCCAGGCATACTCTAGCAATGTAACTTTCTTATCTTTCCCTCCCTGCTCTTTTCATTGTCTGCAGCTTATCTCTATTTCCTTAACCCCTTATCATCTGTTTGCCACTTTACATATCCTTCCACACATCACATCATTTACATAAGTATATACTCTATCTCACCTTAATAGTCTACCATACACATATACATTTAATACACTCAACCATCCTTATTTTTCTACACTCTTCCATACCTTATACATACATCCTATTGATTCATATTACAGTAAAACATTCCTTTCCTCTTTACTCTATATTATTCCCTTCTTTACATTTAATTTTCCTGCACTTAGTCACATCTCATTGATTACCTCTTGTCTCCCCCATAACTCTCCAGTCCTACTTCCTCAGTATACCTTTCATCATTTACTGTTCTCTTCCCCCCTTTTTTCCCCCTTTTCTTCTTTCTCCGCTTCTTGTCCTCCTATTCTCGCCGCACTATTGTGCAATAAATCAAATTATTTTTTTGTATATATTTATGTCATTTTATGTATATATATTGTATTCTGCACTGTCCATTTTCCTCTTTATTGTATACATTTTTGTATTATTGGCATCATGTATTTTGAAATTTTTATTTCATTTTTTTTTTTTTTTTAATCTTTTGTATATAGTGCAACTGATGAAGGTCTTCTGTGACCGAAAACGTTATTTATGCACATCCACTGTTAAATAAAATCACAGCATCAAGAATTTTGGGAGTGCCTTGTGTCTATACTTGGGTATCTGATAGACGCCTGACCTCACCAACCCCAGGGCTTGATGCCAGGTGACATTACACATCTGGTATTAACCCCATATATTACCCCGCTTGCCACCGCACCAGGGCGCGGGATGAGCTGGGGCGAAGCACCAGGATTGGCACATCTAATGGATGCGCCACTTCTGGGGCGGCTGCGACCTGCTATTTTTAGGCTGGGGAGAGTCCAATAACCATGGACCTCCCTAGTCTGAGAATATCAGACCCCAGCTGTCTGCTTTACCTTGGCTGGTGATCCAATTTTGGGGGGACCCCTACGTGTTTTTTTTTTTACAAAACAGGAGGAAACGAGTAGAATTGCTTCAAAAATATATGTATTTTTATTTCTTATGCTCTCTTTTAGTAATATATATTTTTAGTGAATAAAACACAATAAACCAGAATACATATATATCAATATATGAGAAAATTACAAAAATAGGACGGCCAAGAGGAGGGATGTTAAAAAGGGGGCACTACTATATCCTGCCAAGCCTATAGTACATGGTATTTACCAATGACAAAAAGAATCAAGTGTAAGGATAATTCACATGAAAGGTAAACACTCATTCCTACGTAGGAAGTGATTGTTGCACCAGAAGGGGAATAGTTATTCTATCAAAGAGGGTTATGCATAAGGCTCAGACCGCATATTGCAGACACTGCTGACCACATCAATCAATCAGGATTAGGATATATAATATCATAAGCAAGCTGTAGAACTGGTATACTGTGTGAAGATTAATCAGTGGAGCAGTGCAAACATACAGAATGAGAATCCCCGCACACCTCATTAGAGGGGTCCCATCACTGGCAATCTACGTAGGAAATGACCAGATCATATTATTACACCAGAAGGGATTGGTTCAGTATAAACAAACTGACTCAAAATTGTTACATCAAAGAGGGTTATGCATGAGGCTCAAACCGTATATTACGGACACTGTGACCACATCAGTTAGTCACATAAGAAAAGGAAACATAGATTGTAATAAGCAAGTTATAAACCAGTATGCTAAATAGAGATTTAGTCTGTACAGCAGAGCGAGCATATATAAAATGAGAGCACCCGCACACCTCATTAAAAGGGTCCCATCACTGGCGCTATTACATGAAACCACATGTGTCAGTAAAGGCAGTCATGCAGGGGTCCCATCCGCATAATACCAAAATGCTGCAATGATAGTCACAGGAGTAGAGGCATCAATATACTGTAACATTAATATACCTAAGACACATATCATTGCAGCAAAATAGGCACATGCAAGGAGAGAACCTGCTACATACCGCAATATACTGGTTTCTCGTGGGAGGAAGGCAGGCAGGTAGGTCAGGTAAGGAGGGGGTTAAAACCCAGGGATGGACTCCAACGTACGTTTCACAAGGAATATGTACTCATGCTTCATCAGGGAGTAATTAGTCCCTGTAACCGGCAGGTTTAAATAGCCGGAAGCAGCCCGTGAACAGCTGTTTTCAGTCAGTGAATAATTACAGCGCATGCGCGCGCGGCGCCTCCAGATCCCAGAAACCCTCACGAGCCGTCATGGCGTCAGCGCATGCGCGGGAGCGGGGACGCGTCACCATGGCACCCGAGCATGCGCCGACGCCAACCAGAGACGGCCAGGAGGAGGACGGACCAGAGGCACAGCACGCGCACGCGCACCATCCACGACAGATAGAGAAACACAAGGTATTTGTGCTACAAAGCGCACATGGGTTCTGAATTAGATGAAAGACACCAAAATGGACACTGCCAGTGATATATACAATTCAATAAGCAAAAATACAATATGACATAATCTGTATTAAGTCCGGTTTTTGGGTCCATTTCAGTGGTAGATACATCAGAGTGTTTGTTCCAATGTGTCCATATGTCGTGTTTCAGCTGATTCAGATGGAAAAGAACAGGATCCAAGATGCTTTAAAGGGACATGTGAAAGAAGGAAAGGGACAAATAAATATAATAGAAAAACAAACAGATGACATTAAAAACATAGCTCCCTCAAACACATAGGAGGGAAGTAACCCAAAAGGGCGATGTCAGAGGAAGGAGGCAAAGCTTAAAGCCTCATTGAGGCCCGAGGGGGTGACTGTACCAAGTGTCACCATCCATCTCGTCTCACGCTGGGCAAGCCTTCTCTTAATATTGCCTCCCCTGATACCGTCATGGACCACCTCAATTCCACGTACAGATAAAGATTTCGAATCACACCCGTCGTGGATCTTGAAATGGCGTGGGATGGTCTTCCGAGAGGCAATATCGTCCACGGTCCGGGCCGCAGCAATGTCCCTTACGTGTTCGCGGACGCGGACACGCAGCTCGCGCGAGGTCAGGCCAATGTAAATCAGTGGACACCCACAAACGGCATAATATACAACGTTTGAGGTGCCACATGACACATAATCCCTGATCTGAAATTCACGCGTCCCGTCCGCTGAAGAAAACACTGAGCTCCGCAAGACATTGCTGCAGGCCAGGCAGTGGCCACATGGGAAGCAGCAAACACGAGGATTCCTCAGGCCCAAAAAGCCAGATACTGGTGGAACGTAATGGCTCCTAACAAGCACATCACGAAGATTGGCCGATCTTCTGGCCGTCATCATAGGATAGTCTGAGAGGGAGTCCTTCAGAAGTGGGTCGGTACTCAGTATGGGCCAATGTCGGTTCAGGATGGCTCTAATGTTATGCCATTCATGGTTAAAGGTGGTAATGAACCTGACCATTGGGCCATCTGATTTATCTTTCTGTCTTGCCAGGAGGAGTTGGGATCTTGGAGTATTTTTAGCCCTCATGTAGCCCTTTTTGATACTGCGATTGCTGTACCCCCTTTCCTGGAAACGTGACATGAGGTCGGCGGCCTGTTCCTCAAACTTCTGATCTGAAGAACAAATTATTCTCATTCTCAGAAACTGTCTGGTGGGGACAGCGCGAATAGTGGACATGTTATGGGCAGACGAGGCATGAAGTAAGGCATTGACGGATGTTGATTTCCGAAATACATCAGTTTGGATGAAATTATAATCATCCACCGTGACAAGTACGTCCAGAAAGTCAATGCATTTGTTGTGATATTTAAATGTCAGTTTGATGTTAAACGGGTTCATGCCAAGTCTACCCACAAAAGTCCCAAGCTGGTCCGCCATACCCTGCCAAAAAATCAACAAATCATCTATATACCTTAACCAGCACTGCACATGGGATGCGGCCTGGTCGCCCCCGTCGCCAAAAACAGATCTCTCCCAGAACCCTAGGAAGAGATTGGCGTACAAGGGCGCACAAGCCGCACCCATCGCAGTGCCGCGTTGTTCCAGGTAAAAAGAATCCTTAAACGTAAAAAAATTATGGGTAAGGATAAAGCGGAGCAGCTGGAGAATCAAGTCACACATTGCGCTGTCCCGACCGGATGTCCCAAGAAAAAATTGAACAGCCGCCAATCTATCGTCATGGCGGATGCAGGTGTATAAAGACTCTACATCCGCCGTGACGATCAACATGTCAGGCTCCATGTGGATGCCATTGACCCTATTGAGTACGTCCGTCGTGTCTTTTATGTAGGAGGGAAGTGCTTCAACCAGGGGTTTCAGGTAAAAATCAATGAACTTGCACACTGGGTCACACATTCCCTCCAATCCAGACACGATCGGACGGCCCGGCGGGTCAAGGGCATCCTTATGGATATGTGTTTTTTTTTAATTATTTATTTAATTTAAAATAACAGCGTGGGGTGCCATCAGTTTTGGATTACCAGCCAAGGTGAGGTTGCCAGCTGTGGTCTGCAGGCTGCAGCCATCTGCTTTACCCTAGCTGGCTACAAAAATAGGGGGAACCCTACGTCATTTTTTTTTCATTTTTTTGGCTAAATACAAAGCTAAGCACCCCTTAGTGGCACATGAAAGGCACCAAAGGGTGCAAAATTACAAAATGCAGGAGAGTGGGACATTATGTGTCTTTCTGCCATTATAATGACAGAAAAGACTGATATGAAGTGCACAAGCACAAGAAAATCACCAGAGCGCTCTACGCTGTGAAAAGCAGTAGAAAATGGCACTGGAGTGAACATGTGACCGCCTCATGTAGGATGAAGCTATGGATCCTGGGTAAATTTATGCATTTACCCTCCTTCAGTTTTTTGCAGTACACAAAAAAAACGGAAGGCACACGGATGACAAACAGATGACATACGGACCGTCTACGGAACGGAAACGGATGCCACACGGATGCACCCGTGAAAAAAAACGGACTGTTTTTTTGCAGACTGCAAAAATGGATCGGTTGTGTTAATGTAGCCTTATTCTGATCTGCCGTTTATAAACAGCAGGCAGAAATAACTGAATAGCGCCCCCCAGCGTCAGAAAATCTCCGGGGTTTCAGGGCTAGCTGAGACCCTGGAGATCATGATTCAGGATGGTTTTTCCGGTCCCCGCTCACGTGATCACAGGTATACACCGTACACCGATGATCACGTTACAGTAAATGACAGCGCCGGTAAAAAATTATTTATCTCCCATCTGGAATGAACAAACATGATAAATCTCCTTCCCGGTCCCCCGGTGTCGCCAAAGTGCCCCTCCTGATGCCCTCCCAGAAATGCAAGATGGCCGCGTGCACAGCAGCATGCCGGCCGCATTCACCCTACTCCTCTGCTTTCTGTCGCATGTGCCATGACACATGCGACAGAAAACTCCTCCCCAGGCCCTGCCAGGTCACCCCCTATAACCCCACCGGTGTTTCCCGGTGTCCCACGGTACCTGTGCAGCGTTGATCCCCCCACGGCCCTCTCCTTTACAATAGACGCTGCCGCATGCACAGAGCGGCTGTCAGCTCAGCTTCCTGTGTTCAGACACAGTGAGTGGTGGTTATGCATCTGTAAGCTAAATGGGCGGCACGGTGGCTCAGTGGTTAGCACTGCAGTCTTGCAGCGCTGAGGTCCTGGGTTCAATTCTCACCAAGGACACCATCTGCAAGGAGTTTGTATGTTCTCCCCGTGTTTGCGTGGGTTTCCTCCGGGTACTCCGGTTTCCTCCCACACTCCAAAGACATACAGCGCTATGGAATTAATAACGCTATATAAATGAATAAATTATTATTATTACTGCAATGCCCTGCTCATGAGGTAAGGAACATAATTGATCAGGGGAGCTATATACTACATTTCCAAATGGAGGGATTTGCTTTTATAGTTTCCCTGCTGAACGACTACCAAACATGAGAGTCCGTTATACGCCACAAGAAAACACATCTAAATAGCGAGCTCCATTGTTAAGTATTCATTCAGCTGGATAACTGGACTTAAAGGGGTATTCCATCTCCAAGATCCTATCCCCAATATATAGTAGGTGGAATAGCAATAATATCAGCAAATACCAATATTTGGAAATGTAGAATAGTTCTCCTGATTAGGCATGCCCTTACCTCATGAGCAGGGCATTGCAGCTTTGGTAGCAACCATTATGACATGGACTCTGCTGCTGTGGACCCGGGGAGAGTGAGTGCAGGTTCATTGCACCCACACTCCTCACATGAATGGTCCGCACTGCTAGAAAATGGGGGATAAGTTTCCTTAGTGTCTCCCCCCCATATTCTAGACGGTCCAGAGTCGTCGTGGGACCCCTTTTTTTTTTTGTTAGTACTGACAGTTTATGATGTTGGGTATCTAATAGACGCCATGATATCACAAACTGCTGGGCTCGATCTCAGT
Organism: Anomaloglossus baeobatrachus; assembly: GCF_048569485.1. NCBI lineage: Eukaryota > Metazoa > Chordata > Amphibia > Anura > Aromobatidae > Anomaloglossus > Anomaloglossus baeobatrachus. Next base: position 414,193,140 of record NC_134355.1, on the reverse strand, counting down.
TGACTTTACAGCTAGTATCAACCCGAATTATTACCCTGTTTGCCACTGCACCAGGGCACGGGATGAGCTGGGGTGAAGCGCCAGGATTGGCGCATCTAGTGGATGCGCCACATCTGGGGTGCCTGCGGCCTGCTATTTTTAGGTTGTGAAGGCCCAATAACTATGGACCTTCCCACCCTGAGAATACCAGACCACAGCTGTCCGCTTTACCTTGGCTGGTGATCCAATTTGGGGGGGGACCCTACTTTTATTGTGTAATTATTAATATTTATAAAATAATTATAAAAATAGAGCCTGGGGGGACCTCCACATTGGATCCCCATCCACGGTAAAGCTGCCAGCTGTGGTTTTCAGGCTACAGCCGTCTGCTTTACCCTAGCTGGCTATCAAAGATGGGGGGACCCAACGTCATTTTTTTTTTAACTATTTTTTAAATAGAAAAAATTAATGGGCTTCCCTGTATTTTGATTGCCAACCAAGGTAACGGCAGGCAGATGGGGGTGGCAACCCATAGCTGTCTGCTTTATCTGCGCTGAGAATCAAAAATACCGCGGAGCGCTACGTCATTTTTATTAAAGATTTATTTTTACAGCACTGTGATGTCCAGCAATCAAAATACAGGGAAGCCCATTTTGTTTTTAGTTATTTAAATAAATAATTAAAAAAAATATATATGGGCTCCCGCTGCATTTTTTGTATTGCTAGCTAAGGGTAATCCAAGCAGCTACTGGCTGCTAACCCCCACTGCTTGGTGTTACCTTCACTGGCAATGGAAAATCCAGGGAAGCATTTTTTATTTTTTTTGCCAAAAAACTACAAAAAAAGGACGTGAGCTTCGGCATATTTTTGTATGCTAGCCAGGTATAGCAGGCAGGTGCTGGAAGAGTTGGATACAGCGCCAGAAGATGGCGCTTCTATGAAAGTGCCATTTTCTGAGGCGGCTGCAGACTGCAATTCGCAGCAGTGGGGCTCAGAAAGCTCAGGCCAACCTGTGCTGCGGATTCCAATCCCCAGCTGCCTAGTTGTACCTGGCTGGACACAAAAATGGGGCGAAGCCTACGTCATTTGTTTTCTAGTTATTTCATGAAATTCATGAAATAATAAAAAAAGGGCTTCCCTTTATTTTTGGTTCCCAGCTGGGTACAAATAGGCAACTGGGGGTTGGGGGCAGCCGTAACTGCCTGCTGTACCTGGCTAGCATACAAAAATATGGCGAAGCCCAAATAGTTTTTTCAGGGGGCAAAAAACTTCTGCATACAGTCCTGGATGGATTATGCTGAGCCTTGTAGTTCTGCAGCAGCTGTCTGTCTGTATAGAGAAGAGCAGACAGCAGCTGCAGAACTACAAGGCTCAGCATACTCCATCCAGGACTGTATGCAGAAGTTTTTTGCCCACCAAAAAAATGACGTGGGCTTTGCCATATTTTTGTATGCTAGCCAGGTACAGCAGGTAGCCACGGGCTGCCTCCAACCCCCAGTTGCCTATTTATACCCGGCTGGGAACCAAAAATATAGGGAAGCCCGTTTTTTTTAATTATTTCACTTATTTCATGAAATAATTAAAAAACAAATGGCGTGGGCTTCGCCCCATTTTTGTGTCCAGCCAGGTACAACTAGGCAGCTGGGGATTGGAATCCGCAGCACAGGTTAGCCCGAGGTTTCTGGGCGCCTCTGCTACGAATTGCAGTCCGCAGCCGCCCCATAAAATGGCGCTTTCATAGAAGCGCCATCATCTGGTGCTGTATCCAACTCTTCCAACAGCCCTGAAGCAGGGTGGCTTGTTGGGTAATAATGAGTTAATACTAGCTTTGTTTTACTAGCTAGAATTAAGCCAGAGATTCTTAATGTCAGGCACGTTTGACCCGGCCATTAAGAATCTCCAATAAAGGGTTAAAAAAAAGACACCACACAGAGAAAAAATACTTTAATAGAAATACACAGACACAGAGACTCCATCTTTATTACCCCCTGTCAGCCCTCCATGATCCATGGTCTTCTGTCTTTCTCGTTGAACAAATGCAGCTCTGCTCCATCACTGCTGCATGGGGGAAGACGCTGCTTCCCGTGCAGCCTTCACTCCATGAAAGCTGCACGGGAAGCAGCATGCAGCCTTCACTCCGTGAGTGATCAGTGCTGCTGGCTATCAGCGATAACAGTGGTAACACTGACAGACGCGTTACCATAGCAACGGTGCTCCCGGAGCCGCGGTTAGCGGTGACGTCACCGCTAACTGCGTTGCTATGGCAACGGTGATCTCCGTTAATGACCGGCTGTGTCAGCCGGTCCTTAACGGAATGGGGAGTCGACCGTGTGCTAGAGCATGTTGCCGGTACACGGCGATACACAAATGTACACCGTGTACCGGAGAGATGCACTCGCAGGTCCTACATGATGCGTCATAGTCATGTGACCAGTCTGTAGCCAATGAGATAATAGCCACGTGACTGGTCACATGGCTATTTTGACGTCACGATAGGTCCTGCATCACTGCTGGCAGTGCTAGTCACCGGAAGGATTCAGCGATCATCGGATGGAATAGCGGCAGGATACAGAGTGCAGGAGGGATCGCGGGGACAGGTAAGTGTTATGGCAATGTTTATTAACTGTATGTGTACATTTATAGTGCATTTTTATGTGTTTGTAATTGCCTCCCATTATATCCTATTGGTTCGAGTTCGGTTCGTCGAACGGTCGACGAACCGAACTCGAACGAGACCTTCGTTTGGCGAACCGAACTCGAGCCGAACCACGGCCAGTTCGCTCATCTCTAGTCTTCAGCACTGCTAGTGGTATGAATGATGGATTGATGGATAAGTGCATCTGGCTGTCCCCTGAAAGCGTAGACTGCCTAACTTTCACAAAGATGAACAAGTTGTGGATGTTCAGTGATTTTGCCACCCCAGTCCTAGAATATGCAGAGTAGACGATGGTGTAGTGCCAGAGTTCTGGGAACAAGAGGCCTCTGCCTGTATGTCATCTTGCTGTCTCTGGTGAAGGTAGAAATGCTGGTTCAGGCCTTATTACAGGGCCCGTCCCGGTCCCATGTATCCATGTTGCGGCGTTGGACTATTTGTAGTCTGTGCCAATTGTTGCCACTTTTCTTGTTGTCTGACCTTAGTTTTTGGAAATGTGGAGACACCAAGTAGGGTCTCCATATTGTCTTTTGTACATAGTGCCAGGGTTCTGAGAGAGAGAGAGGCCTATGCCTGTCTGTCATCTTGCTGTCTCTGGGGAAGGTAGAAATGCTGGTTCAGGCCTTATTACAGGGTTGGTTCCATGCATCCATGTTGTGGTGTTGGAGTATTTGTAGTATTTGCCAATTCATTGTTGCCTCTTTTCTTGTTGTCTGAACTTAATTTTTGGAAATGTGGAGACGCCACGTAATGTCTCAAAATTGTGTCTTGTATGTACTGGCAGGTGTGTTGGAGAAAGAGCCCTAATCCTGTCACACATCCATCATTTTATTTTTAAAATTAAAATCCCAAGCCACATTCTTTGTGTTGCATGGACCAAACCTCCCTAATTTTCAAAGGCACTGTGGAGAAATGGTGAGGTGGAACTTCAAAGGGAGAGGGCACCAGAGAAATCTCCTGGGATCACCAGAGAAATGGGGGAGGGCAGTTGATACCATTGTCCTGCTGTGTGCCTGAAATATTTTTAAATATTACGATGGATCTCTAAGTTGTGTATTGTCTGTACTGGCAGAGGTGTGGGAGTACCAGTCCTACACCTGTCTCTCATTCACCTCAATATTTCTTATGTCAATTGTCGAGGAAGCTAATAGCTATGCCAAAACAGTGGGGCTGCACTGTAAAACATATTTTTGCTGTTTTTAAGCTTTTCGACCTCCCTAAAGGTGTTATCTCTGCCTTAGGTTTTGGGGTTCGAAAAGGTTTGGTGAACAGTTCAGCAAACGAAGTGTTTGTTCGGTAATGCTCACTGAACTGAACTTTGAAAGGTTCGCTCATTTTTATTATTGAGTGACAAAGTCATCGTCTACTGCACTTTGCATAGGGAGCAGTTAGTCTGAAGACGTAGAGCCCATTCAGTGTTCAGAGCAGAAAATCTGGATTATTTCACAGCTCAGTTCTGAATGCTTTAGTTTTGAGAGCAGGTCTTGGCAACAGGAATGCAGGAGCGGCATGAACATGCTGGCCAACCTTACATTGTACTACTATTGAAAGGTTTCCAACCTTTTCTCCCCACTGGAAGAACTTTGTACTTCAGCCCGGCTTTCCCCGCTATTCTAAGTAGTGAGAGCATTCCTGTGGTGGAAAGTTTTTCAATTAGTTAGAACAGGTCAATAATATTATTACCAAGCCATGTTCAACATGTCCTTATCACTGCTGACCTGGTGCCCAGACCTCCTGCTATTGCTGGACATTGCAAGTAGGGATGATCATTGACAGAGGGGAATTTTTAGCACTATGCTGCAATAAAATGGCACCTGCTTCCACCACAGCTCTAAAATGCGCAACGGTCTTGCACAGTTCCCTCTTCATGTAGACATAACATAGGAAATAGCTTTGAACACCAACTGTAGTTTATTTTACCTTTTGCCTGCTATATTTGCTGTGTATTGTGCTCTGAAACCAGCAAAATATAATTGCAACACCCAGTGCACACTGATAAATTATAATTAAAGAAAATAAATTTTAGAGTTTATTTATACTCTTTTAAAATTATTTTGTTATACAATTAGTATTTGATAATGAAAAGTTGCAGCATCCCATGACTGATAAATAATTATTTTAAAAATACATTTTACTAAAGTTTATTTTCCCTATTTTAAAAAATATTTTTATATATAATTAATAACTATTAATAAAGAAAAATGTGATATATTTAAAAGGACAAAGCTTTTAGAGAAAACATTTAATTTTATTTCATTCATCCAAGGTTTTATTTTCTGGTCTATTATTAGTTTTGAGAGTTTTTCTCAGGAGGTAATGTGCCCTTTTCAAATTATTGTACCTGTAAGATGACATAAAGAGAAGTAATTGAACAAATAAAAAAATCAAAATAAAACAAAATTAGGAAAAATATGTTTTTTATTATTATTAGTAGTAGTACAAAAAAATGTACATTAATATTTTTTAGGTATAGTAGGCATAATACAATAGCAGGAGATCTGTTCCTATCCTGTTCCTATTTTATATTTGTTTATGTAATTTCCTAGAATTCTTGTATGGATTTGCTAGCTTCTTAAAGGCTTTTTAGAATATGTAGAACATGTTTATTATCAAGCACAGATCTTGGAGCATTTTTCTTCTGGAAACCCGTCAAATTGATCAAATAGATATCCATACTCTTAATGATTAAGGTTGTCACAGATATTCAACAACCTAATTTCGCTTATGATCTTATTGGTCATCGTGATTGCTTAGAATTCTCAAATTGATTTTATGCCACCATATTGGCTCAAGTTGAAAATGACTGCTTTAGATAAAATTATAATATCTTATGTAGCATAACAACATAAGGGAGTCTCGGTTATATTAGCATTCTAATGTTCCAATCATTTTGTATTTGAATATAAGACTCTTTGAATACTCTCCTGGATCAGAAAACATCTTGCTTAATTCTATTCATATTCTTCAATTGATTAGTTTCTTATTTGACTGTAGAAAAAGTAAATGATTTTAATGCTTAAGCGATGGCAATGCTCTTTGCATGCCACTTGTATTAATGCCCTCACATATGGGAAATAGCTAAGGACAGCATTGACGTCATATGAATAAAAAATGAGATTAATATTAAAGCAAAAAAGAAAAAAAATAAACAATTGAAATCTTTTTTTTTTAAGCTCAAAAGCTGTTCATACTGCAGGTAAGCAAAGTGCCCAGCTTTCAATAAATCAATACAGGTTCATTACAGTTCTGTATTTTACTGCTCGTGTGAGTCAAGTATAGGCTTTAAACCATGATGCTAGAGAACTAATTGCGGCACAAATTTTTCATATATTTACAACAATAATTATTTGACATTATAAGGTAAAGTTAATATTTAAATATGTGTGTAATAGCATTGGGAATTAATATGTATTGGTCTTTAAACTGAGTAGAATATTACTATCATTTGCACAATTTCTTAAAATTAGTAAACACTCAAGGTCAGATTTTCACCTACATATGAGACCTAGAAATGCAACCGTCAACTTCTTCAGAAAAGCCCATAATATACAGTATAATCTGAACAAGTAAAAAGAACTCACCAGAAACAGCCATTAGTCAACAAAGGTCAAACAGCAAATGCACTTGCAGGATGCAGCCAGCCCCCTACAATAAAGGCTAAAGGCGGGGGCAACACAGGTGCAGAATACCCATGAGACAATCACTCTTAGGCAACCATTTTAAGTAGGTGTGGTTGCTGGTATTAAATTTGCACACAGATGAGACTTGCATAGGGCAACAGTTACATAGCTATGTATGATACAATCTGCTATCCTGATACTGCCATACAAACTGCTTCTTCCCTCGCCAACTGTCTTGGTCTCCCTTCCATTGTAGATTGCATGCTGGGGTTTTCTTTACCACTCTGTATCAGACAGGGACTGACCTTGAACAGTAAATCTGTAATTTTCTTGAACCTTAAGTTATATAGTTTTGGAATTTCAATTAATACTATATACTATATAGGATGTTGTAATACTAATGAGAAAAGCTTGAAGGATCACTTTCGTCTCCTATTTAAACATATTCCATAAATTGCAGCTCTGGTCAAAGATAACTTACTGCCCAAAAGAAGGACTAAGGCAAATGATTCTTAAGGGTTTTTTTTACTTTAAAGAAAATGGACTAAAACACTGTTATTCATCTAAAATAAGCAGAGCATGCGTAAAACCTCCTGGGTTCCTGCCACAGCTGATGGTCTAGGTGATTTGGCTGCATTGGAGACAACCGTTAAGCTCAGAGATTAGCTTCAGTGATGATGTAAGATATCCACTTGATGTCACCACTACTGATGGGAGAGCACTAAAATACTCAAGTGATCGTTACTCGAATCGAGAACATTGGATTGCTTGAGTGCTCATCTCGAGTAATGGTTATAATGAAAGAAAGTGGGAAACTCAAGCATATTTCTAAACTTCCCTCCTAGGAGTTCTGGGGGGCAATAAAATGACTAAAATGGATGGAAAGTAGAGTTGAACGATGCTCGAGTTGAACGGTTCGCCAATTTCAAGTTAGTGTGATTTTGGGTGGTGTTCAAGTCGTTCGACAAACTCGAATGATTTGCTTTAAGTTCAGCAGTTCGAGTTACGTTCGATAACGGTTCGATCACCAAAAAGCATAGCTAGTTACTAGCTGGCTTTTCACTGTAATAGTGTGAGTCACTGTGAATCATGATATTATCAAAATTCAGCATATAGTGTGCGGGGGGACGGGCTTTAGATCAGTGCTGCTGCTGAGTGCTGAAAGAATGTTGATCGCCATTTTTTTTTTTTCCTAATCGCGCGTACAGTGGGGCAGGCCAGGCTGCCAGCCAATCACAGACATACACACAAAGCAAAGTGGATTTTTGCCAGACAAGCAAGGGCATGTGTCATAGGCTGTGCATGTCACATGTCCTTGCCCTATAAAACCAAGCCATTTTCCCCATCGCCGCCATTATCTCTCTGCTGCGGGTGGGTGACAGTCACCGCTCCCGCTGCTGCTGCTGTGTGCGCTATAGACATACAGTGCAATCTACATATCGCTTTAGGAATTAGGGACTACTTGTAATTTCAGCCCTTTTCAGGGCTGCATTACAGCCGTTCATAGCCTTTGTTGCTAGACAGGTCTGTGCCAACGCTGTGCAGGGGTTTATATAACAGCGTCTGCTACATCAGCTCAGGCAATTCCTTGGGACATTGTTTCATTGGCAGGGATAGAAAGTGAGGCTTTCTTTGCTGACAAGCTAGCTACAGCACCTGTGCATTCTACACACCTCTCCATTTTTGCTACGCAATTTTAATTGCAAACAGTTCTGACACTTTTAGTGGCATAGTAAAATTGTCTGGGATGCTAACTTAGTGTTCCTCTGTTGCCAAGAAAGGTACAAAACCTCTACATTCTACACACCTGTCCATTTTTGCTACGCAATTTTAAGTGCAAACAGTGTTGACACTTTTAGTGGCATAGTAAAATTGTCTGGAATATTAACTTAGTGTTCCTCTGCTGCCAAGCAAGGTACATTACATGTACTCATCTCCATTTTTGCTACGCAATTTTAATTTCCAAAAGTGCTGACACTTTTAGGGGCATACTATAATTGTCTGGGATACTAGCTTAGGGTTTCTTTGCTGTCAAGCAAGGTGTACCACATGTGTATTCTACACTCCTCTCCATTTTTGCTATGCAATTTTAATTTCCAAATGTGCTGACACTTTTAGGGGCATACTAAAATTGTCTGGGATACTACCTTAGGGTTTCTTTGCTGTCAAGCAAGGTACACCACATGTGCCTTCTACACTCCCCTCCATTTTTACTACGCAATTTTAATTTCCAAAAGTGCTGACACTTTTAGGGCCATGCTATAATTGTCTGGGATACTAGCTTAGGTTTTCTTTGCTGTCAAGCAAGGTGTACCACATGTGTATTCTACACTCCTCTCCATTTTTGCTATGCAATTTTAATTTCCAAAAGTGCTGACACTTTTAGGGGCATACTATAATTGTCTGGGATACTACCTTAGGGTTTCTTTGCTGTCAAGCAAGGTACACCACATGTGCATTCTACACTCCCCTCCATTTTTACTATGCAATTTTAATTTCCAAAAGTGCTGACACTTTTAGGGGCATACTATAATTGTCTGGGATACTAGCTTAGGGTTTCTTTGCTGTCAAGCAAGGTGTACCACATGTGTATTCTACACTCCTCTCCATTTTTGCTATGCAATTTTAATTTCCAAAAGTGCTGACACTTTTAGGGGCATACTATAATTGTCTGGGATACTACCTTAGGGTTTCTTTGCTGTCAAGCAAGGTACACCACATGTGCATTCTACACTCCCCTCCATTTTTGCTACGCAATTTTAATTTACAAAAGTGCTGACACTTTTAGGGGCATAGTAAAATTGTCTGGGATACTACCTTAGGGTTTCTTTGCTGTCAAGCAAGGTACACCAACTGTGCATTCTACACTCCCCTCCATTTTTGCTACACAATTTTAACTACAAAAGTGCAGGCAATTTTAGGGACGTATTTTCATTGTCTGACATATTCAGTGTTGGTTCTTCAGCTGTCAATAAAGCTAGACCAACTATGCATTGTACACCACCTCTCCATTTCTGCTACGCAATTTTTAACTGCAGGTAGTCCAGCCAATCTGTAAGGACAGTGCATGCGTGGATATAATGTTGCCTTCATCCAATGGTGGTTCTCTCGATGTTTGAGAGAGCTCAACACCAGCAGCTGTTTGTAGCATAGCATTGTAGCATAGCAACCTTTCCACAGAGACTTATGCTTCCCTTTAAAGTCGTGTGAAGGGTGGGCTTCCCAGTATACAGCAAAACCACGCAACTGGAAAAGGACTCTAGGCAGTTGGGTTGATAAATGATTGTTTAATTTTATCAAAACAAACAATAAGAATCATGCATAACACTGAAAGAATAGAACAATCTATTCACAAGTCCAAAAGCCTACACCCCTATGCTGCGACACTCGTAATGGCAATTTATACTCCCTGCTCACCAACTTTTGACTAACCAAGTGACTGTCTAAACAGTTGCCTAATACCTGGTAATCCCTCTGCGTAGCAGGAATAATTGTGTGTGTGTGTGTGTGTGTGTGCAAACACGACTTACCAGTGGCGCATCACAAGAGCTTACAACTTATCTACCTAATAACAGAGAGTGATAGAAGAAGGGTCTTAATTCCGCGCCAAGGACTCAATGGATCCAGGAAGAGATTAATGCTTCTTTAATAACATGCACAAGTCTACGCGTTTCTGGAGACACAGCTCCCTTCATCAGGACATTGGCAAGAGAACATCAAATCTCTTTGAGATTTGATGTTCTCTTGCCAATGTCCTGATGAAGGGAGCTGTGTCTCCAGAAACGCGTAGACTTGTGCATGTTATTAAAGAAGCATTAATCTCTTCCTGGATCCATTGAGTCCTTGGCGCGGAATTAAGACCCTTCTTCTATCACTCTCTGTTATCAGCCAACTTTGGGACTGCTGCCTGGACCTGGATCTTATATATGCCTGTATAGTGGTTGTGACTGGCACAACCATTATAGGTGAGTGTGTTTTTATTACATATCTTCCTCCCTTTTTGGGGTAAGACCCTATTGCGCTTTTCTTTCCACAGTTTCTCATCAACTTATCTACCTAAACATAGACAAAACCCATTACCCCCCTAAATACCCTTGTTAGCTGAAGCCTCACAGATAAGGCAGATGATAACAGTGGTAAGTCAAACAACACAGCTTAGCAACATAGTCCTTGAAATCTTGTAAAGCAACAGTCAATGCAAACATGTCGCTGTCCCTCTATGATTTTAACTGTAACTGACAAATTGACAGAGCAGAGGCAGCAAGTCTTATTGTCTATATAGTCAGCCTAAGCAGAACAGATATGTATTTTGTTAAGAAAACCAAGTGTTGCTTGCACGCATTACTGTCTGGGCCCAGCCTACCGGACCCGGGTACTGTGGTGTCCAGTTGCCATAAATACAGAGTTTACGATCCTCTCACGGTAAACAGTATAGACAGCACCGGAAGAATGTCAGTCTCCGGCACAGGATGATGCTCACAGGCGTTACGGTCCTCCTCACCAAACTCCAACATGAGTCTCCTCACCATCCACCAAAGTGTTTCCGTGGTGGCTCCTTGCTGTTACGCACACCTTTAGCTTTTCCTTCACTTCACAGACATCACCTCCTCCACTCTCCAAGTCCACAGCCGAAGACCGTTTTGCTATTGCTATAGTGACCAAGCAGTCAAAGGCAGATGCAAAAAAACAGCAGCCCCTTGTGGGTAGTCTGCAACAATGCATACAATGAACGGCAAATAAGCATGTTGCATTCACAGTGGATGAAGCTCATCAATACACCCTCACGCTATCACTTCATATCCATGTGACAGTTCATAGACGAAGTACTCAAAGTAGTGAGTTTTTGGCCCCTACAAATCTTACAGATGACATGACTTGGGTGATCTTTTGCGATATAAAAAAAGCCCTAGGCTAGGCAAAGCTTACAGCCCATGCGACCTGCAGAGCCACCACGATTTCTGTTCAGAGGCAGAGTTGTAGCTGATGATTCAGTTGTTAACGTGCTTCCAGTACTTTGTCTCTGTCCAGGAAGACGCAACCAAACCTCGTCGTCAGTAGCATCCTCCTCCACCTCCTCTGCTGACCTCATCGACTGGGTGACTGTGGTTTGACAGTAAGTGGGGTCTCCAACCTCATCATCACCCTGTGTGTTTTCACTCCCCTCGTCCTGACTCCTCTGAGCAAACCTCTTCCTGCCCTGACCGAATAGTAAAGTTGTCGTTCCAATCAGGTATCTGAGTCTCATCAGCATGTTCCCCATTGTCTCCGCCAGGAGGATTTACAGTTTGGGAATGAGGGTGTACATTATGCTCAGCACCTTCTTCATCGGGGCCTGGATCCGATGCACAAAGCTTTTGGGAATCAATGCAGCTCATTTCCTTGTCTGGACTCACTGCAGCTTTGCAGCAGACCTGTGATTCCCAGGCTATAGTGTGACTGAACAGCTCTGCAGACTCAACCACCTCTGTAACCCCATACTCAGCAGGGCTGGTGGAAACTCGAGAGCTGTTAGGAAGCAAGTACGATTGGGTTGACAACACAGAGGAATGGAGTAGTTTGGATATTGAAGTTGGGGTAGAGGAGAGGCCACTTGATGGTGCACTTGAGATCCATTGAAGCACCTGCTCTTTTGGTGCCTCATCTACATTTGGTAGCGATGGTCATGTCCGTGAGAAAAGGGATCATATCAGATTATCCATGGGAAGAAGTACACCTCTTATTTTGGCTGGTAGTTGGTGTTACGAATCAGTGCCGCCATAGTGCAAGCAGCCTGCTGCGGTTCCAGTTGCGCCCAGGCGTCATTAGCCATTTTTGGCCGTGCCTCGGGTCATCCAGCTGGCTGCTTCCTCCTCCACGTCAAAGTGTGGAGAGATGGCTAGTGTGCATGCGTGTGCCGACTTATCCCAGACACAGCCTAAGTCCAGTGTTTCACCTAGTGATCATGCTCAGCATGACTGTGCCATTCGTGAGGCTAAGTCCTCAGTTCATGCTACTGAGCATTAGAGTTGAGCGCGGTTCGCGGTTCGAGGTTCTCCAGTTCTAGGCTCGAGTGATTTTGGGGCCTGTTCTAGATCGAACTATAACTCGAGCTTTTTGCAAAAGCTCGATAGTTCTAGAAACGTTCGATAATGGTTCTAGCAGCAAAAAACCAGCTAATTGCTAGCTGGCTTTCCGCTGTAATAGTGTAAGTCACTCTGTGACTCACACTATTATGAAATAATTCAGTGTATAGTGTGCGTGAACAGCGCCTTCAGATCACTGCTGTTTGTATAATGGCGATCGCCATTTTTTTTTTTTTTTCCTTGTCTTCCTTCCCTAAGCGAGCGCGTGTAGTGGGGCGGGCCATTATGGCAGCCAATCCCAGACACACACACAGCTAAGTGGACTTTTAACCAGAGAAGCAATGGCATGTGTGATAGGATGTCCATGTCACATGTCCCTGCATTATAAAACCGGACATTTTCCTCCAGCACGCCATTAACTGCCTTCTGTGTCCTTGGTGTCAGACATCACTGGCGCAGCTCCGTCCTTTGTCCTATCGCCGATACTGCTGTATACGCTCCATACACAGCGCTAGACAGCTTAGGGAGAGCACTTTCTATCAGTGCTTTTAAGGGCTCGTACCGGCAGGGTCAGAGCCATAGGTGACAGGTCCTGAAAACAGAGACAGCATCTGTGTAGCTAAGGTCAGGGATTTCGTCGCTGCATTTCCCCATTAGGAGGGAATAGAAAGGCAGGCTTCCATTCCTCTACCCAGAGCCCCAGAATCCTGGCACTGTACCCTCCTGTCCTCTGCACACTCCAACTCATTATAACTAAGCCATTATACTAGCAAACACTAAGTGTACCTAGTGGCATCCTAAACGTGGCTCTTGGACTTTTGTATAGTCCCACTAGTGCAAAGATATTTGCAGCACGTCTGCCTGCATTGCACACTCAAACTCATTGTTACTAAGCCAATATACTAGCAAACACTGAGTGTACCTAGTGGCATCCTAAACGTGGCTATTGGACTTTTGTCTAGTCCCACTAGTGCAAAGATATTTGCAGCACGTCTGCCTGCATTGCACATTCAAACTCTTTATAACTAAGCCATTATACTAGCAAACACTCAGTGTACCTAGTGGTATCCTAAACGTGGCTATTGGACTTTTGTCTAGTCCCACTAGTGCAAAGATATTTGCAGCACATCTGCCTGCATTGCACACTCAAACTCTTTATAACTAACCCATTATACTAGCAAACACTGAGTGTACCTAGTGGCATCCTAAACGTGGCTATTGGACATTTGTCTAGTCCCACTAGTGCAAAGATATTTGCAGCACGTCTGCCTGCATTGCACACTCAAACTCATTATAACTAAGCCATTATACTAGCAAACACTCAGTGTACCTAGTGGCATCCTAAACGTGGCTATTGGATTTTTGTCTAGTCCCACTAGTGCAAAGATATTTGCAGCACGTCTGCCTGCATTGCACACTCAAACTCATTATAACTAAGCCATTATACTAGCAAACACTGAGTGTACCTAGTGGCATCCTAAACGTGGCTATTGGACTTTTGTCTAGTCCCACTAGTGCAAAGATATTTGCAGCATGTCTGCCTGCATTGCACACTCAAACTCTTTATAACTAAGCCATTATACTAGCAAACACTCAGTGTACCTAGTGGCATCCTAAACGTGGCTATTGGACTTTTGTATAGTCCCACTAGTGCAAAGATATTTGCAGCACGTCTGCCTGCATTGCACACTCAAACTCTTTATAACTAAGCCATTATACTAGCAAACACTGAGTGTACCTAGTGGCATCCTGAACGTGGCTATTGGACTTTTGTCTAGTCCCACTAGTGCAAAGATATTTGCAGCACGTCTGCCTGCATTGCACACTCAAACTCATTATAACTAAGCCATTATACTAGCAAACACTCAGTGTACCTAGTGGCATCCTAAACGTGGCTATTGGACTTTTGTCCAGTCCCACTAGTGCAAAGAGATTTGCAGCACGTCTGCCTGCATTGCACACTCAAACTCTTTATAACTAAGCCATTATACTAGCAAACACTCAGTGTACCTAGTGGCATCCTAAACGTGGCTATTAGACTTTTGTATAGTCCCACTAGTGCAAAGATATTTGCAGCACGTCTGCCTGCATTGCACACTCAAACTCATTATAACTAAGCCATTATACTAGCAAACACTCAGTGTACCTAGTGGCATCCTAAACGTGGCTGTTGGACTTTTGTATAGTCCCACTAGTGCAAAGATATTTGCAGCACGTCTACCTGCATTGCACACTCAAACTCATTGTTACTTACTAAGACATTATAATACCAAAAATTGAGTAAACTTAGTGGCATACAAGAAGTGGCTGTTGTACTCCATTAGTGCCCCACTGGTGCAAATCTATGTGCAGCACCTGTGCAGGACACCCTCCTGCTCTGTTTTTAATAAGCTATAATGATAGCAAAAAATACTGCCATTTAGTGGCATCATAGAACTGGCTGTTGTATTCCATTAGTGCCCCACTGGTGCCAAGCTATTTCTAGCACCTGTGCAGGACACCCTCCTGCTCTGTTTTTAATAAGCTATAATGATAGCAAAAAATACTGCCATTTAGTGGCATCATAGAACTGGCTGTTGTATTCCATTAGTGCCCCACTGGTGCCAAGCTATTTCTAGCACCTGTGCAGGACACCCTCCTGCTCTGTTTTTAATAAGCTATAATGATAGCAAAAAATACTGCCATTTAGTGGCATCATAGAACTGGCTGTTGTATTCCATTAGTGCCCCACTGGTGCCAAGCTATTTCTAGCACCTGTGCAGGACACCCTCCTGCTCTGTTTTTAATAAGCTATAATGATAGCAAAAAATACTGCCATTTAGTGGCATCATAGAACTGGCTGTTGTATTCCATTAGTGCCCCACTGGTGCCAAGCTATTTCTAGCACCTGTGCAGGACACCCTCCTGCTCTGTTTTTAATAAGCTATAATGATAGCAAAAAATACTGCCATTTAGTGGCATCATAGAACTGGCTGTTGGACTCCTTTATTGTGCCACTTGTGCCAAACAATCTCAAGCACCTCTGCATTCTACCCTCATGCACATTTAGCTATGCTAATTTTATAGCAAACTCAGGGAATTCCTTGCTGCATTTGATAATTAGGAGGGATAGAAAGTGAGGCTTCTTTTACTGTCCTGGTACCCACAGAACACGGCCACTGTACCCATCTGTCCAATTTTGCCATGCTATTTAATTTTCCCAAAGAGCTGACTCTTTTTCTGCCATCCTAAAATTGTCTGGAATACTAAGTTAGTGTTCCTTTGCTGCCAAGCAAGGTACAAAACATGTGCATTCTACACTCCTTTCCATTTCTGGAATGCAATTATTAACTGCAGGTAGTCCAGCCAATCTGTGACGAAGGTGCAGGCGTGGATATAATGTAGCCTGCATCCAATGATGGTTCTCTCGATGTCTGACAGCTCAACAATACCTTCTGTTTCTACTTCCAAAACAAGTGATGACCTGCCAATCACACTCCCTGTTGCGGGTAAAGGAGTGGAAGTTCAGTGTGAAAAACCATGTGTGACTGCTGTCCCCACAGTCACAGAGGATGAAGAGCACGCAGATGCACTTGATGGGGCAGGCGGTGGTTGCACAGGCACGCTAGGCTGCATTGTAGCACAGTAAAATTCACATTGCGACTTATGCTTCATTTTAAGTCGTGTACAGGGTGGGCTCCCCAGTACGCAGCAAAACCAGGCAACAGGAAAAGGACTCTAGGCAGTTGGGTTGATAAATGATTGTTTAACTTTACCAAAACAAACAATAAGAACCATGCATACAATTTAAATAATTGAACAATCTATTCTGTTGCCTACTACCTGCTAATCCCTCTGTGTAGCAGTAATTGTGTGTTTGTGCGTGTGTGTGTGTGTGTGTGTGTGCGAACACGACTTACCAGTGGCGCATCACAAGAGCTTCCAAGTTACCTACCTAAACATAGACAAAACACATTACCCCCCCTGAATACCCTTGTTAGCTGAAGCCTCACAGATAATGCAGATGATAACAGTGTGAATGCAAACCACACAGCTCTGCAACACAGTCATGGAAATCTTGAAAAGCAACAGTCAATGCAAACATGTGTTGCTGTCCCTCTATGATTTAAACTGTATGTGACAATTTGACAGTGCAGAGGCAGCAAGTCTTATTGTCTATAAATAGTCGGCCTACCCAGAACAGATATGTGTTTTGCTAATAAAACAAAGTTTTGCGTGCCCGCATTATTGTCTGGGCACAGCCTACAGTACCCGGGTACTCTGATGTCCAGTTGCCAGAAATACAGACTTTACGCTCCTCTCACGGTAAACAGTATAGACAGCACTGTAAGAATGTTGGTCTGTGGCACAGGATGCTGCTCACTGGCATTACGGGGCTCATCATCAAAGTACAACATGACTCCCCTCACAATTGAACGAAGTGTTTCCACGGTGGCTCCTTGCTGTAACACACACCTTTAGATTTTCCTTCTGTTCATAGACAGCATCTCCAAGTCCACACCCGAAGAGCAATTTGATATTGCTATAGTGACCAAACAAAGGCAGATCCAAAATAACAGCAGCCCCTTGTGTGTAGTCTGCAACAATGCATGCAATGGCAAATTAGCATGTTGCATTGACAGTGGCTAAAGCTGAGCAATACACCTTCACGCTATCAATTCATATCCATGTGACACTTCATGGAGGAACTACTCAAAGGTGTGAGTTTTTGCCTTCTACTTACAGATTGTTGACAAATCTTACAGATTCCATGACTTGGGTGATCCTTTGCGATGTCCAAAACTTCACAGGCTAGGCAAGGCTTACAGCACATGCGACCTGCATAGCCAACACGACTTCTGATCAGAGTCAAAGTTGTGGTCCAGGATTCAGTTGTTGACGTGCTTCCAGTACTTTGTCTCTGGCCAGGAAGACGCAACGTAACCTCGTCGTCAGTAGCATCCTCCTCCACCTCCTCTGCTGACCTCATCGACTGGCTGACTTTGGTTTGACAGTAAGTGTGGTCTCCAACCTCATCAATAACCCTGTGTGTTTTCATTCCCCTCGTCCTGAGTCCTCCGAGACAACCTCTTCCTGCCCTGACCGAATAGTAAAGTTGTCATTCCAATCAGGTATCTGTGCTCTTCATCATGTTCCCCATTGTCTCCACCAGGAGGATTTACTTTTTGGAAATGAGGGTGTAGATTAGGCTCAGCACCTTCTTCTTCGGGGCCTGGATCCCACCCACAAAGCTTCTGGCCATCTGCGCAGATCATTTCCCCTGTCTCATGGAACTCGCTACCTCAACATGTCAGATTATCTGCTACACCCGCAAGCTTCAAACTGAATCTGAAAACTCATCTGTTCAGAAATGACTATAACCTTCAATGACACCACCACCATACGTACTTGACGCTCAACCTAAACCACTCCTACTGTCTCCTCCCAAAAATCCTTTAGAATGTAATCCCGCAAGGGCAGGGCCCTCTTCCCTCTGTACCAGTCTGTCTATAGTTACTTGTATATGTATTCTGTATGTAACCCCCTTCTCATGTACAGCACCATGGAATCAATGGTGCTCTATAAATCAATAATGATAAAAATAATAATAACTTCCTTGTCTGTACTCATTGCAGCTTTGGAGCAGACTCTGATTCCCAGGCTATAGTGCGACTGAACAGCTATGCAAACTCAACCATCTCTGTTACCCCATACTCAGCAGGGCTGGTGGAAACTTGAGAGCTGTTAGGAAGCAAGTGCGATTGGATTGACACCACAGAGGAATGGAGTATTTGGGATCTTGAAATTGGGGTGGAGGAGAGGCCACTTTATGGAGCACTTGAGATCCATTGAAGCAGCTGCTGTTTTGGCCTCATCTACATTTGTTAGCGATGGTTGTGTCAGTGAAAAAAAGGATCATATCAGATTATCCATGGGAAGAAGTACACCTGTTCTTTTGGATGGTATTTGTTGTTACAAAACCTGTAACCTGAAGCCTGCTGCGGTTTCATTTGCACCCAGGCGTCAGCTGCCATTTAGGGCTGTGCCTTGGGTTGTCCAGCTAGCTACTTTCTCCTCCATGTCTAAGTGTGGAGAGGCAGCTAGTGCGCATGCGTGTGCCGATTTACCCCAGCCGCAGCCTAACTACAGTGTTTCGCCTAGTGAGTATGCTCTGCCTGACTGTGCCATTGCTAAGGCTAAGTCTTCATTTCGGGATACAGCGCATGCTCCCACACTTAGTGCGAAAAGCCTCTTTGCACAGGTACTTGCATTCCGTGCTGGGTCTAAGTCCTGTTTTGTGCCTAGACACCATGCTAAAGCTGATAGTCTTTTTTCAGAGACTGTATTTCATGCTACTGAGCATGCACAGGCACTTACTGCATCAGAGACTAGGTCCGGTAATGAACTCTTTGGCCCTGCCCCTGATGTGGGGGTCCCATATAGACCACAGGGCATCAGGTGTCCTGACGATGTGGCCAGGCCACTCCCAAATGGCTTGCAGAGGCCCACCCCTATGACTTGTCACCGCATTATTGATGGTCAGACGATGACTGGTGAGGTGTTTGGGTCATGGCAGCCATGAGGTCATCATTGAAGTTGCGGTTCCAAATAGGACGCTAGTTATGCCACTCATGACGTGTCACTCTGCTTTTGTCTCCTGGAGGTGCATTGTGGTTCACCCTGGTTTGGGGCGGACCCAGGTTATAAAAGGGGCTGGAGCCAACAAGGAGGTGCGCAGTCTTCTATTATGCTCCGAAAGAGCACACCTCCATGTGTTGAACCCATTGCGGCTTTAGGCCAGAGGTAGGCAGGGATAGGGTGTCGATGCAGGCCACCACCACAGTTGGTAACGCAGAACGTTTAAGACCAGCTCCTGTCCTACCAGTCCTGCTTGTGCAGCCCAGTGGCATTAACAGGCCTGCTGCTGCTGATGCGCCTGCTGTTCACAGGTGTGGCCCCTACGCACACGGTCAGCGTACTCAATGGCCCCTGTGTTGTTAACAGGGAGTTCCTGGGCTGGGTGGGCATGTGGACCCTGTGACGCTAACAGGGCTCCCAGTCTCCAGATCCGAATGGCGTCTAACTCGGTTCAGGCTACTATTAGTTTCATAGCCACACAGCTCTGTATCCTCCACCAAACCTTCCAATCGCCAACCTCTCCTTTTCCATCTGGGAGCACGGTGGACACTGACTGCTGATGGGGATATATACCTTTCTCTTTCTTTTCTTATTAATTTTCGTTATATAGCGGTAACATAGTATATACCACCTTATCCAAATCTGCCAGTCCCACTGTAACAGATGGTGTTTCTTCAGCAAATGTTACTGTTGCTTAACCACCAAATCCACGGACCAAAACATTTTCCCCTTTCTAACACACCTGTTCCCCTTTCCACCAGCATCTGTCCTTTTTCAACTCATTTTGGTATATGACCAAAAGTGCAACTCTGCAGGGACACCGTACTCAACGCCATCTCAGCACAGCAGCCAGCCCTCGGTCCCTCAGATGTGGACAAGTAAAAGACCATTTCCTCCTATCCATGACAAAGCGTTGAGATTCACTCTGTGCAGCACTGGTGTTTAGTGGAAAAGCAGATCTAAGATTGCGTACCACATTCTGCAGATACTCCTGTATACGTGCGTCCATTTCTATGGCAGGAATTATTTCGCCAAATTTTGTCTTGAACCGGGGATCAAACAGTGTGGCAACCCAGTAGTCAGGATTACTTCGAATTCGTACAATCCGAAGGTCATGTTGTAGGTAGTGCAGCAAGAAGGCGCTCATGTGTCTTGTGCATCCAGGAGGACCAAGTCCTTGGTGTGTTGGTGGCAGAGAGGTGAGAATCGTGCCTCCTTCCTCTGCCCTCTCCCCACAACCTCGCACAACCGAAATGTGAGCAAGCTCTTACTCATCTGCTGAGTCTTCCATGCCCATCGCCAGTTCGTCCTCCATTTCTTCATGGGCTCCTGCACCTTCCTCAACACTTTTTGCTGATACTATGCGCCCTTGTTAATCCCTCTCCCTCACCATGACTGCCGCCTAGGTGCCACTGACCATCTGGACCTCGTAGATCTTGTTATCCCTTCCGCATATGACTCCTCCTGTACTTCCTCCCCTTACTCTTGTCCCAACACCTGACTCCGAATAATAATTACAGTGTGCTCCAACATGTAGATGACCAGAATTGTCATGCTGAGAATGGCATCGCCAGTGCTAAACATCTTCGTCGACATTTGTAAACTGTGTAGAAGGGTGCATAGGTCCTTGATCTGACACCACTCCAGCAGCGTGATCTGCACCACCTCTGGATCAAGTTATCCCAGGCTATATGTCATAACGTATTGCAGCAGGGTTCGGCGGTGCTGCCACAAACGCTGCAACATGTGCAGATTCAAATTCCTGCGTGTCGGCACATCGCATTTCAGGCGTTTAACCACCAGACCTAAAGACTTCTGTAGCGACGAAAGTTGTTGAGCTGCTGTGTGCGCACGATGGAAGTGAGCACATAGCGAGCGTGCCCGCTACACAAGGCCATGTAGGCCGGGATGGTGTTTTAAAAATTGCTGGAGAATTAGGTTCAACACGTGAGCCATACAAGGCACGTGTGTCACATTGCCCTGACGATGGCCCGCAGCCAGGTTTGCATCATTGCCGCACACGGCTGTTAAGTAGAGATGAGCGAACCGGTCGCGGTTCGGCTCGAGGTTGGTTCGCCGAACGGACCTCCCGTTCGAGTTCGGTTCGTCGAACGTTCGACGAACCGAACTCGAACTGCATAGGAAACAATGGCAGGCAATCACAAACACAGAAAAACACCTAGAAAACACCCTCAAAGGTGTCCTAAAGGTGACAAACAACTCAAACACATTGGAAAGTGACAAGGACATATACTCATGCGAAAACAAAACAGCTGGACAAGGAAAAAGAGGAGGACACACAGATATAGGCATGGCACGCCCTTCTAAAATCATGTAAAACACCGCAAGGTGACTCCAAGCGGAGTCTCCATTTTTTCCAAAAATTGGGCCACACACACACCCACCCCTTCAGTGGCAGCAGTTGTGCCCCAGTTGTACACTTCACAGCTACATTTGCATCAAGCACATTCAAAAATACGCCATTCTTATCCATCCCCAGGATGACACCGGGGTAGGTAGCAAAGTCTTTGCTGACCCATGACTTGTTCATCTTGGCTTCTTTTAAAAACAATGTAAGCAAGGGTTACTCCAAGCGGAGTCTCCCTTTTTTCCAAAAATTGGGCCACACAGACACCCACCCCATCAGTGGCAGCACTTGGGCCCTAGTTGCAAACAGGATGTTTTGATTTGCATCAAGCACATTCAAAAATACGCCATTCTTATCCGTCCCCAGGATGACACCGGGGTAGGTAGCAAAGTCTTTCCTGATCCCAGCTCTGTTCATCTTGGCTTCTTTTAAAAACACATCAAGCAAGGGTTACTCCAAGCGGAGTCTCCCTTTTTTTCCAAAAATTGGGCCACACAGACACCCACCCCATCAGTGGCAGCACTTGGGCCCTAGTTGCAAACAGGATGTTTTGATTTGCATCAAGCACATTCAAAAATACGCCATTCTTATCCGTCCCCAGGATGACACCGGGGTAGGTAGCAAAGTCTTTGCTGATCCCAGCTCTGTTCATCTTGGCTTCTTTTAAAAACACATCAAGCAAGGGTTACTCCAAGCGGAGTCTCCCTTTTTTTCCAAAAATTGGGCCACACAGACACCCACCCCATCAGTGGCAGCACTTGGGCCCTAGTTGCAAACAGGATGTTTTGATTTGCATCAAGCACATTCAAAAATACGCCATTCTTCTCCGTCCCCAGGATGACACCGGGGTAGGTAGCAAAGTCTTTGCTGATCCCAGCTCTGTTCATCTTGGCTTCTTTTAAAAACACATCAAGCAAGGGTTACTCCAAGCGGAGTCTCCCTTTTTTTCCAAAAATTGGGCCACACAGACACCCACCCCATCAGTGGCAGCACTTGGGCCCTAGTTGCAAACAGGATGTTTTGATTTGCATCAAGCACATTCAAAAATACGCCATTCTTATCCGTCCCCAGGATGACACCGGGGTAGGTAGCAAAGTCTTTGCTGATCCCAGCTCTGTTCATCTTGGCTTCTTTTAAAAACACATCAAGCAAGGGTTACTCCAAGCGGAGTCTCCCTTTTTTTCCAAAAATTGGGCCACACAGACACCCACCCCATCAGTGGCAGCACTTGGGCCCTAGTTGCAAACAGGATGTTTTGATTTGCATCAAGCACATTCAAAAATACGCCATTCTTATCCGTCCCCAGGATGACACCGGGGTAGGTAGCAAAGTATTTCCTGATCCCAGCTCTGTTCATCTTGGCTTCTTTTAAAAACACATCAAGCAAGGGTTACTCCAAGCGGAGTCTCCCTTTTTTCCAAAAATTGGGCCACACAGACACCCACCCCATCAGTGGCAGCACTTGGGCCCTAGTTTCAAACAGGATGTTTTGATTTGCATCAAGCACATTCAAAAATACGCCATTCTTATCCGTCCCCAGGATGACACCGGGGTAGGTAGCAAAGTCTTTGCTGATCCCAGCTCTGTTCATCTTGGCTTCTTTTAAAAACACATCAAGCAAGGGTTACTCCAAGCGGAGTCTCCCTTTTTTTCCAAAAATTGGGCCACACAGACACCCACCCCATCAGTGGCAGCACTTGGGCCCTAGTTGCAAACAGGATGTTTTGATTTGCATCAAGCACATTCAAAAATACGCCATTCTTATCCGTCCCCAGGATGACACCGGGGTAGGTAGCAAAGTCTTTCCTGATCCCAGCTCTGTTCATCTTGGCTTCTTTTAAAAACACATCAAGCAAGGGTTACTCCAAGCGGAGTCTCCCTTTTTTTCCAAAAATTGGGCCACACAGACACCCACCCCATCAGTGGCAGCACTTGGGCCCTAGTTGCAAACAGGATGTTTTGATTTGCATCAAGCACATTCAAAAATACGCCATTCTTATCCGTCCCCAGGATGACACCGGGGTAGGTAGCAAAGTATTTCCTGATCCCAGCTCTGTTCATCTTGGCTTCTTTTAAAAACACATCAAGCAAGGGTTACTCCAAGCGGAGTCTCCCTTTTTTCCAAAAATTGGGCCACACAGACACCCACCCCATCAGTGGCAGCACTTGGGCCCTAGTTGCAAACAGGATGTTTTGATTTGCATCAAGCACATTCCAAATCCACAAGCATTTACTCTCCCCAGGATGACACAGGGGTAGTAAATTCCTTCTGGATCCATGACTTGTTCATTTTGATGAACGTCAGTCTGTCCACATTGTCACTGGACAGACGCGTGCGCTTATCTGTCAGCACACACCCAGCAGCACTGAATACACGTTCAGAGACAACGCTGGCAGCTGGACACGACAAAATCTCCAAGGCGTAACTGGAGAGCTCTGGCCATTTTTCTATGTTTGAAGCCCAAAGGAGCAAGGCTCCAGTTGCACAGTCATGGCATCGATGTTCATTTGGAGATACTCCTGTATCATCCTCTCCAGCCGTTGAGTATGTGTCAGACTTGTTGTCTCTGGTGGCCTTGCAAAAGAGGGTCTAAAAAAATTATGAAAAGATTCCATAAAATTGCTGTTACCGGCACCAGATACGGTCCTACTGGTACGGGTAGACTGGTGAAGATGACGAGACCGTCCCATGTTTGTCAAGTTACAACTGGGAGATTCCCTCCCTGCACCTGCACGGTTGTTTGGTGGAAAAGCCGAGCTAAGATCGAGTAACAGCTTCTGCTGATACTCCTGCATACGTGCGTCCCTTTCTATGGCTGGAATTATGTCACAAAATTTGGACTTGTACCGGGGATCTAATAGTGTGGCAATCCAGTAGTCATCATCACTTCTAATTTTGACAATACGACTGTCATGTTGGAGGTAGTGCAACAAAAAGGCACTCATGTGTCTTGCGCAGCCATGCGGACCAAGTCCACGCTGTGTTTGTGGCATATAGGTGCTACCCGTTCTTTCTTCCTCTGACATCTCCCCCCAACCTCTTTCAACTGAAATTTGACCAAGGTCTCCCTCATCCGCTGAGTCTTCCATGTCCATGGACAGTTCGTCCTCCATTTCTTCATGTTCTCCTGCACCTTGCTCAACATTTCGCCTGCTACTATGCGCCCTTGTCGATCCCTGTTCCCCATGGTCCCATGCCTGCTGCGTTGGTGATGATGAACGTCTGGACCTTGGTGATGTTGTTGTCCCTTGCACATATGAATCCTCCTGTAGTTCCTCCCCTTCATGTTGTCCCACCCCCTGACTCCGAATAGTGTTTAGCGTGTGCTCCAGCATGTAAATGACTGGAATCGTCATGCTGATAATGGCATTGTCAGAGCTAAACATATTCGTCGCCATGTCGAAACTGTGCAGAAGGGTGCATAGGTCCTTGATCTGAGACCACTCCATCAGGGTGATCTGCCCCACCTCTGCATCTCGTTGGCCCAGGCTATACGTCATGACGTATTGCACCAGGGCTCTGCGGTGCTGCCACAGTCGCTGTAACATGTGGAGAGTTGAATTCCAGCGTGTCGCCACATCGCATTTCAGGCGATGAACCGGCAGGCCGAAAGACTTCTGTAGCGATGCAAGTCGCTCAGCTGCGGCGCTTGAACGCCGGAAGTGAGCAGACAGTTTTCGTGCCCTGTTCAGAAGGCCATCTAGGCCGGGATAGTGTGTTAAAAATTGCTGCACGACAAGGTTCAACACGTGAGCCATACAAGGTACGTGTGTCACCTTGCCCAGGCGAAGGGCCGCACCCAGGTTTGCAGCATTGTCGCACACGGCCTTACCAGGCTGCAGGTTGAGTGGAGACAACCATTTATTAAACTCGGACCGCAGAGCTGACCACAACTCCTCAGCTGTGTGACTCTTATTACCAAGACATGTCAAGCTAAAGACCGCCTGATGCCGTTGCGCTCGGCTGCCAGCATAGTAATGAGGCGTGCGTGATTCCTTCTGCGCAGTGAGAACGCTGGTGGCCTGACCAGGCAGGCTTGGGGCGGAGGTGGAGGACCCAGATGAGGTGGAGGATGCAGAAGCTGTGGCGGAACTTGGACAGACAGAGGATTGACACACAAGTCGTGGGGACGGCAAGACTTGTGCAGCAGACCCTTCACCATCTATCACCATAGTTACCCAGTGCCCAGTCAGCGACATGTAACGTCCCTGTCCATGCTTACTGGTCCAAGTATCGGTGGTGAAATGCACCCGTTCACACACAGAGTTTCTCAAGGAAGCGGTGATGTTGTGTGCGACATGCTGGTGTAGCGCGGGCACACCTTTCTTAGAGAAGTAGTGGCGACTAGGCATCTGGTACTGGGGCACAGCGACAGACATAAGGTCTCTAAAATCCTGTGTGTCCACTAGGCGGATAGGCAGCATTTCGGTAGCCAACAGCTTACAGAGGGATAGAGTCAACCTCTTAGCTTTGTCATGGGTCGGAGGAAGTGGCCTTTTATTTGACCACATCTGAGGGACAGAGATCTGGCTGCTGTGTGTAGACGGTGTTGAGTAGGGTGTCCCTGGAAAAATGCAGGTTTGTGAGGAAAGTGCAGGCGGAGACATGATGTTGCCTTCATCCAACGTTGGTGCTATCGATGTCTGAGAGAGCTGTACACACTCACTTGTTTCCCCTTCCAAACCAACTGACGACCTTACAAGCAAACTGCCTGTTGCGGTTACAGTGGTGGAAGTTTTGCGTGGAAAAACAGGTGTGACAGCTGTCCCCACAGTCCTAGAAGATGAAGAGCGCGCGGATGCACTGGAAGGGGCGGGCGGTGGATGGTTCGCTCCGCTAGCCGTCATTGCAGCACGGTGAGCTTCCCACCGGGACTTATGATATTTATTCATGTGACGATTCATGGAAGAAGTTGTCAAACTGCTGAGGTTTTGACCTCTACTAACAGAATCATGACAAATGTTACATATCACATGAGTTGGGCGATCTTTTTCGATGTGAAAAAAGGCCCAGGCTAGGCAAGGCTTAGAGGCCATGCGACCTGTTGATCCACCCCGAATAATGCTCATAGGCAGAGTGGTGGCTGAGGATGCAGTTGTAGACGTGCTATCAGTGCTCCGACTCTGTCCAGGAAGGCGCAAGGTAACTTCGTCGTCGGTTGCATCCTCCTCCACCGCCTCTGTTGACCTCCTCGAGTGCCTGACTGGGGGTTGACAGTAGGTGGGATCTAGAACGTCATCATCAATTGTTGTGTTCGCACTCCCCTCCCCCTCAGACCGAGCCTCTTCTTGCCCTGACCGAATATTTAAGTTGTCATCCCAATCGGGTATCTGCGTCTCATCTTCATCAGTATGTTCCTCATTGTCTATAACCACAGGTGTTACAGTTTGTGATAAAGGGTCAACATTATGCTCAGAAACTTGGTCCTCACGGCCTGAATCTGAGTCACAAAGGTTCTGGGCATCACTGCAGACCATTTCCTGTTCTGTACTCACTGTAGCTTGGGAGCAGACCTCTGATTCCCAGGCTATAGTGTGACTGAACAGCTCTGCAGACTCAGCCATCTCAGTTCCACCATACTGTGCAGGGCTGATGGAGACTTCAGAGCTGGGAGAAATCAAGTGTGATTGGGATGACAACTCAGAGGAATGGTGTTTTTTGGATGCGGTACTTGAAGTGGCTGAGAGGGCACTTGTTGGACCACTTGAGATCCATTCAAGCATTTTCCTTTTTTGCCCATCATCTACCTTTGTTCCTCTTGTTCGTGTCCGTAAAAAAGGGAGCACATCGGATTGTCCACAATAAGTAGTAGACATCTTACTTTTGCTAGTAGATGGTCTATCTTCAGCAGATGATAATGGAGCTTTGGCACCTTCCCCACTGACAAAACCTTTTTTGCCTTTTCCACCACGCCTCTTCCCCTTTCCACCAGCATCTGTCATTTTGCCACTCATGTTGATTGCGACAAGATTGTGGACTGAAAATGTGGTAGTAAAAATTGAGAGGTGGTGAAGATTGCAGTGGTGGTCTAGCTTTATTAACAGCAGAATAATAAAGAATAAATATCCCTGACAATGTAACTTAGTTATAATTCGTTGGAGTGTGCAACGCAGGCAGACGTGCTGCAAATGTCTTGGCACTAGTGGGACTATAGCAAAGTCCAATAGCCACGTATAGGATGCCACTAGGTACACTGAGTGTGTGCTAGTATAATGGCTTAGTTATAATTAGTTGGAGTGTGCAACGCAGGCAGACGTGCTGCAAATGTCTTGGCACTAGTGGGACTATAGCAAAGTCCAATAGCCACGTATAGGATGCCACTAGGTACACTGAGTGTGTGCTAGTATAATGGCTTAGTTATAATTAGTTGGAGTGTGCAACGCAGGCAGACGTGCTGCAAATGTCTTGGCACTAGTGGGACTATAGCAAAGTCCAATAGCCACGTATAGGATGCCACTAGGTACACTGAGTGTGTGCTAGTATAATGGCTTAGTTATAATTAGTTGGAGTGTGCAACGCAGGCAGACGTGCTGCAAATGTCTTGGCACTAGTGGGACTATAGCAAAGTCCAATAGCCACGTATAGGATGCCACTAGGTACACTGAGTGTGTGCTAGTATAATGGCTTAGTTATAATTAGTTGGAGTGTGCAACGCAGGCAGACGTGCTGCAAATGTCTTGGCACTAGTGGGACTATAGCAAAGTCCAATAGCCACGTATAGGATGCCACTAGGTACACTGAGTGTGTGCTAGTATAATGGCTTAGTTATAATTAGTTGGAGTGTGCAACGCAGGCAGACGTGCTGCAAATGTCTTGGCACTAGTGGGACTATAGCAAAGTCCAATAGCCACGTATAGGATGCCACTAGGTACACTGAGTGTGTGCTAGTATAATGGCTTAGTTATAATTAGTTGGAGTGTGCAACGCAGGCAGACGTGCTGCAAATGTCTTGGCACTAGTGGGACTATAGCAAAGTCCAATAGCCACGTATAGGATGCCACTAGGTACACTGAGTGTGTGCTAGTATAATGGCTTAGTTATAATTAGTTGGAGTGTGCAACGCAGGCAGACGTGCTGCAAATGTCTTGGCACTAGTGGGACTATAGCAAAGTCCAATAGCCACGTATAGGATGCCACTAGGTACACTGAGTGTGTGCTAGTATAATGGCTTAGTTATAATTAGTTGGAGTGTGCAACGCAGGCAGACGTGCTGCAAATGTCTTGGCACTAGTGGGACTATAGCAAAGTCCAATAGCCACGTATAGGATGCCACTAGGTTCACTGAGTGTGTGCTAGTATAATGGCTTAGTTATAATTAGTTGGAGTGTGCAACGCAGGCAGATGCGCTCTGCAAATGTCTTGGCACTAGTGGGACTATAGCAAAGTCCAATAGCCACGTATAGGATGCCACTAGGTACACTGAGTGTGTGCTAGTATAATGGCTTAGTTATAATTAGTTGGAGTGTGCAACGCAGGCAGACGTGCTGCAAATGTCTTGGCACTAGTGGGACTATAGCAAAGTCCAATAGCCACGTATAGGATGCCACTAGGTACACTGAGTGTGTGCTAGTATAATGGCTTAGTTATAATTAGTTGGAGTGTGCAACGCAGGCAGACGTGCTGCAAATGTCTTGGCACTAGTGGGACTATAGCAAAGTCCAATAGCCACGTATAGGATGCCACTAGGTACACTGAGTGTGTGCTAGTATAATGGCTTAGTTATAATTAGTTGGAGTGTGCAACGCAGGCAGACGTGCTGCAAATGTCTTGGCACTAGTGGGACTATAGCAAAGTCCAATAGCCACGTATAGGATGCCACTAGGTACACTGAGTGTGTGCTAGTATAATGGCTTAGTTATAATTAGTTGGAGTGTGCAACGCAGGCAGACGTGCTGCAAATGTCTTGGCACTAGTGGGACTATAGCAAAGTCCAATAGCCACGTATAGGATGCCACTAGGTACACTGAGTGTGTGCTAGTATAATGGCTTAGTTATAATTAGTTGGAGTGTGCAACGCAGGCAGACGTGCTGCAAATGTCTTGGCACTAGTGGGACTATAGCAAAGTCCAATAGCCACGTATAGGATGCCACTAGGTACACTGAGTGTGTGCTAGTATAATGGCTTAGTTATAATTAGTTGGAGTGTGCAACGCAGGCAGACGTGCTGCAAATGTCTTGGCACTAGTGGGACTATAGCAAAGTCCAATAGCCACGTATAGGATGCCACTAGGTACACTGAGTGTGTGCTAGTATAATGGCTTAGTTATAATTAGTTGGAGTGTGCAACGCAGGCAGACGTGCTGCAAATGTCTTGGCACTAGTGGGACTATAGCAAAGTCCAATAGCCACGTATAGGATGCCACTAGGTACACTGAGTGTGTGCTAGTATAATGGCTTAGTTATAATTAGTTGGAGTGTGCAACGCAGGCAGACGTGCTGCAAATGTCTTGGCACTAGTGGGACTATAGCAAAGTCCAATAGCCACGTATAGGATGCCACTAGGTACACTGAGTGTGTGCTAGTATAATGGCTTAGTTATAATTAGTTGGAGTGTGCAACGCAGGCAGACGTGCTGCAAATGTCTTGGCACTAGTGGGACTATAGCAAAGTCCAATAGCCACGTATAGGATGCCACTAGGTTCACTGAGTGTGTGCTAGTATAATGGCTTAGTTATAATTAGTTGGAGTGTGCAACGCAGGCAGATGCGCTCTGCAAATGTCTTGGCCCTAGTAGGACTATAGCAAAGTCCAATAGCCACGTATAGGATGCCACTAAAAAACACTTAGTGTGTGCAAGTATAATGGCTTAGTTATAATTAGTTGGAGTGTGCAACGCAGGCAGATGCGCTCTGCAAATGTCTTGGCACTAGTGGGACTATAGCAAAGTCCAATAGCCACGTATAGGATGCCACTAGGTACACTGAGTGTTTGCTAGTAAAATTGCTTAGTTTAAAAAAGTTGTAGTGTGCAATGCAGGCAGACGTGCTCTGCAAATGTCTTTGCACTAGTGGGACTATAGCAAAGTCCAATAGCCACGTATAGGATGCCACTAGGTACACTGAGTGTTTGCTAGTAAAATTGCTTAGTTTAAAAAACTTGGAGTGTGCAATGCAGGCAGATGTGCTCTGCTAATGTCTTTGCACTAGTGGGACTATAGCAAAGTCCAATAGCCACGTATAGGATGCCACTAGGTACACTGAGTGTGTGCTAGTATAATGGCTTAGTTATAATTCGTTGGAGTGTGCAACGCAGGCAGATGCGCTCTGCAAATGTCTTGGCACTAGTGGGACTATAGCAAAGTTCAATAGCCACGTATAGGATGCCACTAGGTACACTGAGTGTTTGCTAGTAAAATTGCTTAGTTTAAAAAAGTTGTAGTGTGCAATGCAGGCAGACGTGCTCTGCAAATGTCTTTGCACTAGTGGGACTATAGCAAAGTCCAATAGCCACGTATAGGATGCCACTAGGTACACTGACTGTTTGCTAGTATAATGGCTTACTTAGAATGAGTTGGAGTGTGCAGAGGACAAGAGGGTACAGTGGCAGGATTGTGGTGCTCTGGGTAGAGGAATGGAAGCCTGCCTTTCTATTCCCTCCTAATGGTGAAATGCAGGGAGGAAATCCCTGACCTGGGCTACACAGACGCTGTTGCTGTTTGCAGGACCTGTCACTTATGGCTCTCTGACCCTGCCGCTTTGAGCCCTTAAAAGGACTGCTAGAATGTGCTCTCCCTAAGCTGTCTAACGCTGTGTATGCAGCGCATACAGCTGTATCGGCTATAGGACTCAGGAGGACGGAGCTGCGACACTGATGTCTGACACCAAAGACGCAGAAGGCAGATAATGGCGTTCGTGAAGAAAATGTCCGGTTTTATAATGCAGGGACATGTGACATGCAGATCCTATCACACATGCCGTTGCTTCTCTGGCTCAAAGTCCACTTAGGTGTGTGTGTGTCTGTGATTGGCTGATATGCTGGCCAGCCCCACAAGACGCGCGCGCTTAGGGAAGGAAGACAAGAAAAAAAAAAAAAAAAATGGCGATCGCCATTATAGAAACAGCAGTGATCTGAAGGCGCTGTTCACGCACACTATACACTGAAATGTGATAATAGTTTGATTCACAGAGTGACTTACACTATTACAGCAGAAACCAAGCTAGGATTTAGCTGTTTTTTGGCTGCTAGAACCGTTCTCGAACGTCTCTAGAACTATCGAGCTTTTGCAAAAAGCTCGAGTTCTAGTTCGATCTAGAACATGCCCCAAAATCACTCGAGCCGCGAACTGGAGAACCACGAACCACGAACCGCGCTCAACTCTACTGTTAAGTCACCAACGGAGTCCGCTCCGTCAATTTGTACTCCGGTCGCCAGGTGACAACGTGTTCCTTTCATGCATAGTGCTGATGATGGGAGAGGAGTCGATGCCAGCGGCGCAGGTGGACGCAGGTTATGCTCAACCACTGGGCTGCATTACCTTGACAGATGCAGAATCTCTGGCTGAATGTAGCTGGTGGGTATCTCACAGATGAAGTACCATCATTCAGCTACAACCAATGGGAAGACACCCTTTTTTATGCCCATCCTGTCTGCAGACCACTGCCAGACATAGCTATGAACCTCTGTTTACTTTTACCCCCAGTTCAGTTTTATGATTTTGTGTGCTTGTTACCTGACTACGTTTCCTGCTTGATGTTTATGTACCTTGTTGGCCGATCCGCATTTCACCTCTGTTTGTTTTCTGATTAAGTCCTGGCCATCCCATTCTGTTCCTGTTCCTCAATTAATGTTTTGACCCTGCCTGACTACTATTCTCTGGAACTGCAGCCTTCCACAGGTATTGATCACCTTGGGCCCTGTGTAATTCCTAATCCCTGTATAGGGGTTAAAGGGTTTCAGGGTTCTAAGGGTCCTGCTTGGTGAGTGGCTTCCCTCTAGCCTATCATTTACAGCCCATCTGAGTGTGTGGATCAAGGAAGGCGATACACCGTGCTCTTTTAAGAAGGCCATGTGGGCCAGGATAGTGCTTTAAAAATTGCTGGACAACCAGGTTCAACACGTGAGCCACACAAGGCACGTGTGTCACATTGTCACAGCGAAGGGCCGCACCCATGTTTGCATCATTGTCGCACCCGGCCTTTCCTGGCTGCTGGTTGAGTGGAGACAACCATTGATGAAACTCGGTCTCCAGAGCTAACCGTCCACAACTTCTCAGCGGTGTGACTCACATTTCCCATACATTTCAAACTAAACCTTTGACCGCCTGATGGCATTGAGCTCTGCTGCCAGCATAGTAAGGAGGTGTGTGGTATTCCTTGTGCGCAGTTACAAGGAAGGGTGGCCTGACCACACAGGGTTTGGGCCAAGGTGGAGGACCCACACGAGGTTGAAGAGGCAGAAGCAGTGTATTAACTTCTACATACAGAATAAGGATTGACACAACTCGTGGGGACGGCAAGACTTGTACAGCAGACCCTTCTCCATCTCTCTCCACAGTAACCCATTGCCCAGTCAGCAACATGTAACGCCCCTGTCCATGCTTACTGGGCCAATTATCTGTGGTGAAATGCACCCTGTCACACAGAGTTTCTCAAGGAATCAGTGATGTTTAGTGCGACATGCTGGTGTAGCGCGTGCACGCCTTTGTTGGAGAAGGAGTGGCGCCTGGGCATCGGCTCTTGGGGCACTGCGATGGGCATAAGGTCTCGAAAATCCTCGGTTTAAAAGGTTGGAAAGGCAGCATTTTGGTAGCCAACAGTTTGCAGATGCTGAAAGTCAACCTCCAAGCCATGTCATGCCCTTCTAAAAGCATGTAAAACACAGCGAGGGGACTTCAACCACAGTCTCCCTCGTTTCCACTAACTGGGCCACACACACCCCACTTGACTGGCATCAGTTGACCCAATTTTCAAGATGAAAAAGATGCTTTGCATGAAGCACTCTCCAAAATACGCGTGCCTTTCCCGTCCCCTGGCTAACCCAGGGGAAGAAAAGTCCTCTGAGAGCCATGACTTGTTCATCTTGGTTCTTTTAGAAACACAGCGAGGGGACTCCAACCACAGTCTCCCTCGTTTCCACTAACTGGGCCACACACACCCCACTTGACTGGCATCAGTTGACCCCCCCTTTTGAAAAAGAAAAAGATGCTTTGCATGAAGCACTCTCCAAAATACGCGTGCCTTTCCCGTCCCCTGGCTGACCCAGGGAAAGAAAAGTCCTCTGAGAGCCATGACTTGTTCATCTTGGTTCTTTTAGAAACACAGTGAGGGGACTCCAACCACAGTCTCCCTCGTTTCCACGAATTGGGCCACACACACACCCCACTTGACTGGCATCAGTTGACCCAATTTTCAAGATGAAAAAGATGCTTTGCATGAAGCACTCTCAAAAATACGCGTGCCTTTCCCGTCCCCTGGCTGACCCAGGGGAAGAAAAGTCCTCTGAGAGTCATGATTTGTTCATTTTGGTTCTTTTAGAAACACAGCGAGGGGACTCCAACCACAGTCTCCCTCGTTTCCACTAATTGGGCCACACACACCCCACTTGACTGGCATCAGTTGACCCAATTTTCAAGATGAAAAAGATGCTTTGCATGAAGCACTCTCAAAAATACGCGTGCCTTTCCCGTCCCCTGGCTGACCCAGGGGAAGAAAAGTCCTCTGAGAGCCATGACTTGTTCATCTTGGTTCTTTTAGAAACACAGCGAGGGGACTCCAACCACAGTCTCCCTCATTTCCACTAACTGGGCCACACACACCCCACTTGACTGGCATCAGTTGACCCCCCCTTTTGAAAAAGAAAAAGATGCTTTGCATGAAGCACTCTCCAAAATACGCGTGCCTTTCCCGTCCCCTGGCTGACCCAGGGGAAGAAAAGTCCTCTGAGAGCCATGACTTGTTCATCTTGGTTCTTTTAGAAACACAGCGAGGGGACTCCAACCATAGTCTCCCTCGTTTCCACTAATTGGGCCACACACACACCCCACTTGACTGGCATCAGTTGACCCAATTTTCAAGATGAAAAAGATGCTTTGCATGAAGCACTCTCAAAAATACGCGTGCCTTTCCCGTCCCCTGGCTGACCCAGGGGAAGAAAAGTCCTCTGAGAGCCATGACTTGTTCATCTTGGTTCTTTTAGAAACACAGCGAGGGGACTACAACCACAGTCTCCCTCGTTTCCACTAACTGGGCCACACACACCCCACTTGACTGGCATCAGTTGACCCCCCTTTTGAAAAAGAAAAAGATGCTTTGCATGAAGCAGTCTCCAAAATACGCGTACCTTTGCCGTCCCCTGGCTGACCCAGGGGAAGAAAAGTCCTCTGAGAGCCATGATTTGTTCATCTTGGTTCTTTTAGAAACACAGCGAGGGGACTCCAACCACAGTCTCCCTCGTTTCCACTAATTGGGCCACACACACACCCCACTTGACTGGCATCAGTTGACCCAATTTTCAAGATGAAAAAGATGCTTTGCATGAAGCACTCTCAAAAATACGCGTGCCTTTCCCATCCCCTGGCTGACCCAGGGGAAGAAAAGTCCTCTGAGAGCAATTTCCACATTGTCAGTGGACAGACACGTGTGCTTATCTGCCCGCAGACCCCCAGCAGCACTGAAGACAGGTTCCGAGAGAACGCTGGCTGCAGGACACGACAAGATCCCCACGGCGTACGTGTCGAGCTCAGGCAATTTATCCAGATTGGAAGCCTAAAATGAGCAGGGCTCAAGTTGCACAGTAATGGCATCAATGTTTCCTTGCATATACTCATATATCTGTGTCTCCTCCTCTTTTTCCTTGTCCAGCTCTTTTGTTTTCGCATGAGTATATGTCACTTTCCCATGTGTTTGTGTTGTGTTTTGAGTTGTTTATCACCTTTTGGACACCTTTGAGGGTGTTTTCTAGGTGTTTTTATGTGTTTGTGATTGCCTGCCATTGTTTCCTATGCAGTTCGAGTTCGGTTCGTCGAACGTTCGACGAACCGAACTCGAACGGGGCCTCCGTTCGGCGAACCGACCTCGAGCCGAACCGGGACCGGTTCGCTCATCTTTACTGAGCATGCTCTCACACCTAGGGAGAAAAGCCTCTTTGCACAGGGACTTGGACTCCGTGCCGTGTCTAAGTCCTGTGTTGGGCCTACAGAGCATGCAGAAGCTGATAGTCTGTTGTTTAGGCTAATGAGCATGCTCAGGCACTTAGTGCATCAGAGGCTAGGTCCATTAAGGAACTCACTGGCCATGTCCGTGAGGTGGCAGTCCATGATAGTCCAGAGGGCATCAGGTGTCCTGATGATGTGGCACCTCCGGACTGGCTCGCAGAGGTCAGCCCCTATGATTTGTCACCTCATCATTGTTCATCAGACGATGAATGCTGAGGTGTTTGGGACGTGGCTGCCATGAAGTCATCATTGAAGTGGCGGATTCGGATAGGCTGCTGGTTATGTCACTGATGACGTGGCACTCTACTTTTGGCTCCTGGAGGTGCATTGTGGTCCACCCTGGATTGGGGCAGACCCAGGTTAGAAAAAGGGCTGGAGACAACAAGGATGTGCGCAGTCTTCTATTATGCTCAGACAGAGCACACCTCCATGTGTTGAACCCATTGTGGCTTTAAGCCAGAGGTAGACAGTGATAGGGCATCGGGTGTAGGACGCCACCACATTTGGTAACGCAGAACGGTTATGACCAGCTCCTGTCCTACCAGTCCTGCTAGTGCAGCACCGTAGCATTAACTGGGCTGCTGCTGCACCTGCTGTCCACAGGTGTGCCCCCTACGCACACGGACAGCGTACCCAATGGCCCCTGTGTTGTTAACAGGGAGTTACTGGGCTGGGTGTGTGGGCCCTGTGACGCTAACAGGGTTCCCAGTCTCCAGATCCGAGTGTCGTCTAATGTGGGCTTTACACATTACGATCTATTGTGCAATTGCACAAGCGATCATAACCGCCCACGTCGTTTGTGCGTCACGGGCAATTGATTGCCCGTGGCGCACAAAGTCGTAAACCCCCAGTCACACGTACTTACCTCCCGTGCGACGTCACTGTGGGCGGCGAACATCTACTTCCTGAAGGGGGAGGGACGTTTGGCGTCACAGCGA
This sequence comes from Anomaloglossus baeobatrachus, assembly GCF_048569485.1. NCBI lineage: Eukaryota > Metazoa > Chordata > Amphibia > Anura > Aromobatidae > Anomaloglossus > Anomaloglossus baeobatrachus. Next base: position 414,156,749 of record NC_134355.1, on the reverse strand, counting down.
CGTCACACGGCGGCCGGCCAATAGAGGCGGAGGGGCAGAGATGAGCGGGATGTAAACATCCCGCCCACTTCCTTCCTTCCACATAGCTGGTGGGAGCCTCGGGACGCAGGTAAGCGATGTTCATCGTTCCCATGGTGTCACACGGAGCGACGTGTGCTGCCACGGGAACAATGAACAACCGGCGCCATGTTTCATAAACAATTTTATGAAGCCTAGCGATGAGTACACGACTCACGATTTGTGAGCGATACTGCGTCGCTAGGAGGTGTCACACAGGCCGACATCACAAGCGATGTTAGATGTACATCACAAAAAACGTGACCCTGACGATCTATTGCACGATAGATCGTCTCGTGTAAAGCAGGCATTACTCGGTTCAGTCTACTATTTGTTTCAGAGCCACCCAGCTCTGTATCCTCTGCCTAACCTTTGGGTTGCCAGCATCTCCTTTTCCATCTAGTAGCAAGGTTGACCCTGACTGGCGATTGTGATATATATTGCCTTATCCAAACTGCCAGTCCCCCCGTAACAGATGGTGTTTCTTCAGCAGATGTTACTGTTGCCTAACCACCAAACCCACGGACACAAACTTTTTTTCCACTTTCCAACACAACTGTTGCCCTTTTCACCAGCATATGGCCTTTTTCCACTCATTTTGTATGTGACCAAATTTTCAATTCTGCAGGGACACCCTACTCAACGCCGTCTCAGCACAGCAGCCAGCCCTCGGTCCCTCAGATGTGAACAAGTAAAAGACCATTTCCTCCTAGCCATGACAAAGCATTGAGATTCACTCTGTGCAGCACTGGTGTTTAGTGGAAAAGCCAATCTAAGATTGCGTACCAGCTCCTGCTGATACTCCTGCATAGGTGCGTCCCTTTCTATGGCAGGACTTATTTTGCCAAATTTTGTCTTGTACCGGGGATCTAACAGTGTGGCAACCCAGTGGTTAGCATTACTTCTAATTCGGACAATCCGAGGGTGATGTTGTAGGTAGTGCAGCAAGAAGGCACTCATGTGTCTTGCGCATCCATACAGACCAAGTCCTTGCTGTGTTGGTAGCGGAGAGGAGAAAATCAGGCTTCCTTCCTCTGCCCTCTCCCCTCAACCTCGCACAACAGAAATGTGATCAAGCTCTCTCTCATCTAATGAGTCTTCCATGCCCATCGCCATTTCATCCTCCATTTCTTCCTGGGCTCCTGCACCTTCCTCAACTGTTTGGCTGATACTATGCGCCCTTGTTAATCCCTCTCCCCACCGTCCCATGCCTGCCGCCTTGGTGCTGCTGAACATGTGCACCTTATAGATTTTGTTATTCCTTCCGCATATGACTCCTCCTGTGCTTCCTCCCCTTCCTCTTGTCCCACCACCTGACTTTGATTAATGTTTAGAGTGTGCTCCAGCATGTAGATGACCGGAATTGTCATACTGATAATGGCATCGTCAGCGCTAAACATCTTCGTCGCCATTTATAAACTGTGAAGAAGGGTGCATAGGTACTTGATCTGAGACCACTCCAGCAGCATGATCTTCCCCACCTCTGGATCTCGTTAGCCCAGGCAAACGTATTGCATAGTCATAACGTATTGCAGCAGGCCTTGCCGCTGCTGCCACAGACGCTGCAACATGTGCAGATTCAAAGTCCTGCGTGTCGGTACATCGCATTTCAGGTGGTGAACAGGCAGACCGAAAGACTTCTTTTGTGATGCAAGTTGTTCAGCTGCAGGGTGTGAATGGTAAAAGTGAACACATAGCGAGCGTGCCCTCTGCAGAAGGCCTTGTAGGCCGGGATAGTGGTTTAAAAATTGCTGGACAACCAGGTTCAACATGAGAGCCAAACAAGGCACGTGTGTCACATTGCCTTGACGAAGGGCCGCACCCAGGTTTGCATCATTGTCGCACACAGCCTTCCCTGGCTGCTGGTTGAGTGGAGACAACAATTGCTGAAACTCGGTCTCCAGAGCTATCCGTCCACAACTCCTCAGCGGTGTGACTCACATTTCCCCTACATTTCAAAGTAAAAATTTGACCGCCTGATGGCGTTGAGCTCTGCTGCCAGCATAGTAAAGAGGTGTGCGGGATTCCTTGTGCACAATTACAATGCGGATGGCCTTACAAGACAGGTTTTGAGTAGAGGTTGAGGACCAAGACGAAGATGAGGAGGCAGAAGCAGTAGAGGAACTTTTACAAACAGAGGAAGGATTGACACACAACTCGTGGGGACAGAAAGACTTGGACAGCAGATCCTTCTCCATCTCTCACCATACTTACCCAGTGCCCAGTCAGCGACATGTAACGCCCCTGTCCATGCTTACTGGTCCAAGTATCTGTGTTGAAATGCACTCTGTCACACACAGAGTTTCTCAAGGAAGCGGTGATGTTTTGTGCGACATGCTGGTGTAGCGCGGGCACGCCTTTCTTGGAATCGGAGTGGCGACTGGGCATCGGCTCTTGGGGCACTGCGATGGGCATAAGGTCTCAAAAATCATCTATTCAAAAGGTTGGATAGGCAGCATTTCTGTAGCCAACAGCTTGTAGATGCTGAAAGTCAACCTCTTAGGCATGTCATGCCCATCTAAAATCATGTAAAACATAGCAAGGGTACTCCAACCACAGTCTCCCTCATTTCTAAAAATTGGACAACACGCACACTCCACTTTACTGGCGTCTATTGTCCCCCAGTTGCAATCTTAAAACGATGCTTTGCACGAAGTACTCTCAAAAATACACCAGACGTTCACCTCCCCTGGATGACACAGGGGTAGAAAAGTCCTCTGTGATCCATGTCTTGTTCATCTTGGTTCTTTTTTCAAAAGCAAGGGGACTCCAACTACAGTCTCCTTCGTTTCCAAAAATTGGGCCACATACACACACCACTTCACTGGCATCTGTTTCCCCCAGTTGCAATCTTAAAAAGATGCTTTGCATGAAGCACTCTCAAAAATACACCAGACTTTCGCCTCCCCTGGATGACACAGGGTTAGAAAAGTCCTCTGTGATCCATGACTTGTTCATCTTGTTTCTTTTTTCAAAAGCAAGGGGACTCCAATCACAGTCTCCCTCGTTTCATAAAATTGGGCCACACACTCACACACCACTTCACTAGCATCTGTTGTCCCCCAGTTGCAATCTTAAAAATATGCTTTGCATGAAGCACTCTCAAACATACACCAGATTTTCATTTCCCCTGGATGACACAGGGGTAGAAAAGTCCTTGCGGATACATGATTTGTTCATCTTGATGAACGTTAGTCTGTCCACATTGTCAGTTGACAGATGTGTGTGCTTATCTGTCAGCACACACCCAGCAGCACTGAATACACGTTCCGAGAGAACGCTGACTGCGGGACATGACAAGATCCCCAAGGCGTAAGTGGCAAGCTCAGGCAATTTATCCAGATTGGAGCCTAAAATGAGCAAGGCTCAAGTTGCACAGTAATGGCATCGATGTTCACTTGCATATACTCATATATCTGTGTTTCCTCCTCTTTTTCCTCGTCCAGCTGTTTTGTTTTCACATAAGTATATGTCTTTGTCACTGTCCCATGTGTTTGTTGTGTCTTGGGAGTTGTTTGTCACCTTTAGGACACCTTTGAAGGTGTTTTCTATGTGTTTTTATGTTTTTGTATGCCTCCCATTGTTTTCAATGGGGTTCGAGAGGTTCGTCGAACGGTTCGCTGAACCGAACTCGAACGGGGTCTCCGTTCGACGAACCAAACCGAACTCGAGCCTTTAGAGGCTGGCTCATCTCTAATGAGGCGCCAAGCGGTGTCGGTGCGAGCCCGTGAGATCGAAATCCCACGTGAAGAGAGGGTGAGCGGTTACCCAGTCCCTATTGATTGCACAAATCCGGCCACAGTGACTGAGGGATCCGGACCATCCCTGCTCATGGTAAGCGCTCCGCTACCAACTACCCCATCCTTGGCAAATGCCGAGCTGCCCCCACCAACCCCGGCAGCGGAAACTTCAGTCTATTTATCAGAATCTCTGTCTGCAAAGATCCAGACCAAGGCCATCATTCCAGCCACGGCAGCGGTCGCCGAGACACCGGCCAGACCAGATCCGGCTGCATCACCGGGCCCATCCTCAGAGGCGGAGTACCCGAGCCCTGCAACCCCGGCTGCGGAGTAGTCAGTTCATCAGTCTACACCAGCGGGAGCGGAACCAAGATGTCTACCTATTCCGTTACCACGCGGTATCCCGACGGCTGTTGGGGCCACCAGAGTCCAAGTAAAGCAAGAGCCAGATAGGGAGCTGAAGCCGGACGCTAATGCCCCTTACTGGGAATGACAACCACACCAGCAGCAGATGATGCCAGTAATGACCAAGCAAGAACAAGCACGTCAAGAGATGCTTGCCCGAACCTGGAAAGAGAAAGAGTACCTAAGGAAGGCTACATTCCGTGTCCGTGGGCTGTGGTACATAGGGTACGTTAGGCGATTTAACCTTGAGAAAGGATGGGGTTTCTTATGGGAAGCAGATCTCTCTGAAGAAGTGTTGGTCACTCGGCGAGATGTGGAACAGCATCTCCCTAGTGGCCATCCAGGTCATAGCCTGGATGCCGGAGAAGTGGTCAGTTACACCCGGCACTGGGGTGAACGAGGCTGGTATGCCCTAGATGTGAAGCGGCTCGCTATAGTCGATGAGCGAGTAATACCAGCCTCCCAGTGAGCGGTCCTGAGTGTTATAAATGTTACAGTACCAGTAGTTGCGATGCCATAGAATTGTTAGGTATCGGTGTTTTCACCACAAATCCAAGAACAGAATGCGGCAACTCACTCCATCACGTGCAAAAATATCCTTTATTCTGCGTTATTGCAGACAAAATACAGGAGCATGGGGAGAGAGGGGGTGCAGGGGACGGTGAGCGGACGACAGCCTGTTTCGCGCTGACACGCGCTTTGTCGAGTTCAGGACTCGACAAAGCGCGTGTCAGCGCGAAACAGGCTGTCGTCCGCTCACCGTCCCCTGCACCCCCTCTCTCCCCATGCTCCTGTATTTTGTCTGCAATAACGCAGAATAAAGGATATTTTTGCACGTGATGGAGTGAGTTGCCGCATTCTGTTCTTGGATTTGTGGTTATGGACTTGTGTTGTTGCTGAGCACCGCTCCACCAGGCATCTTCAATCCAGGAGCAGTTAAAGTCCAGAAACATTGATTCCACGCAACTGTGAGTACGGCTCCACTGTTTGGCAGATTTTGCTCTGCAGTGCCCGATCTTGATAATTCTTGTATCGGTGTTTTCGTTTGTTATTTTCCATAGTTTAATATTTTTCATATAGAAAATGTTAGTGAATAAGTGCCTAATCAACCAGTTTTAATGAAATGAGTGAAAGTTGCCTGATTTACAAGTAAATTGCTGAAAATGTACAACCAGTACATGGACTCCGTTAAAAGTTTTTAGTATATTAAGTTAATATGGACCACGGTCACAGGATTGGCGTGACCAACACAAACTTGTGTCTTGTATAATATTTGCACCTCCTGTGCCAACCAGAGTCGTCTAAAATACAACACCTGGGACCTTAACCCGGTCACGGACTCACCTTAGGTTTCCAGGGGGAACAGGTTGTTTGGGTGGTGGGTTGTTGGGACTGGGACTTTGGGACTGGACTGTCGCAGGAAGGGGCTGCAACAGAGTAGGTTGAGCCTCCGTTACCATAGAAACCGGTAGCGTCCCACTGTTGGGCGACGAACTCTTAAATTTTAATAACGTTTAATTGCATTGCCTCCCCTGTGTGGGATGGAACCCATTTAATAAAAGTGTGTTAATATGTTATATTTTTCCCTTTCTACAGTTAAAAGCAAAACAAAATAAATCTCTAGTGTCCTGTAGCTCGGGGATGAGCTACGTTTAACCAAGGGGGAATGTGACGCCCTGGCCTATCAGGTCGTCACAGGGTATTGTGAAATCTGCCCTTCAGCACAGTTTCCACCCTCCTTGGTTACAGGTCCTGGTCCTTTGGTGTTGCTAACAGCTGAACCAATCAAAACCCTAGGAAAACTTTACACTATACCCACCAGACACACCACTGGGGGGCATGAAGGAAATAGGGCCGCCAACATGGGGGTTGGTAGGGGAGAGTGAGAAAGTGAGAGGAGAAGTGAAGTGGTAGTGGAAGGAGAAGGAGGTGAAGTGACTCTCATGAGGAGAGGTCACAGGTGGAACAGGGCTCCTGAGTACTAGGTAGCAGAGGTTGGTCTGGGCCAGGTAGGAGCTGGAATCCCGGTCGCAGGGGATAGTGTCAGGGGGCACAGACTGCCGAGGAGGGCAGCCGGAGACCTTGAGATATCACCGGGCAGGGGCCAGGGCACAACGGGGTACATGGACCCTAAACCGGTAAGTAGCTTCATGCGTCCTGGTAATTTACGCGACGGGGGTGAAGACTTCAAGTATCATCCCCAACCTGCTCCAAAATTGGGGTACTAGCGCACCGATGAGATAGGACTTTCCCAATACAGTCCATATAAATCCCACACGTGAACCCTGAGAGCTAGCTCACTCCGTTAACCATACGGGTGAGCAGCACCCGAAAAGTTTCAGACATGAGGGTCCAAAGAAGAAAACACAGGTGCTAAGGAAAGGGTCACAGACTAACCACAACACCAAGGGCACGGACCTAAGCGTGCTCCCTCCCAGCTGAGTGGTGCTCAGAACTCTGATTTACAAGCTGTCGGTGTGGTTATTTCTGGACTGAGTGGGTACACTGAAAACCCTTTTCCTACCCCAATGGCACCCCGTCACCACCATCACCGGGCTCCCGGGGTAAAAACCCCCTACCCACGGAGGGAATAAAACACCTTGCTGCCATACCACCGCCATCGGGCGTCCCCAATAGCAGCGGGGGTACCCTATCTTACCACGCACCGTGGGTGACGTCACAAACTTTCCTAATCCCGTGTATATACTCCCCCACTCCTTTTTAATTCGAGTGTCCACGTGGACCCCCAGGGTCCGGAGACCCCTCGAGCCACTGCGGCTCCGGATCCGAGCGGCTCGGCCGCTGACACGGGGGAAGTACATGATTGTGTTTGATAACAGCCAAAACCAATAGGCAGCCCAGAAACTCGGCAAGCTTTTAGGCCTGTTTCAGACATCAGTGATTCTGGTATGTATGTGCTATTTTTTATACGCACCAGAATCACTGACATACGCAGACCCATTATAATCAATGGGTCTGCTCAAACATAAGTGATTTTTCACTGACTGTGTCTCCGTATGGCGTATACGCGTGTCCGTGATTGCCACACAGAGACTTTTTCTTCTGGCATCACTGATGTTCCACGGACCACACTATGGTGTGATCCATGAAACACGTACCAGAAAAACACAGACATTGAAAATAAAAAGAATTTTCAACTCATCTTCTCCAGTGACGCTATGTTCGGTAGCTGCTCTCTGCTTCTTCCTGGCTGGCTCATTATGGCATGTATATTCATGTATGCAGCCAGAGCAGACCCTGAAGTAGCTACAGAGGTGCGAGACAGCAGCGGCCAGATGCAGCAGAGCCAGAGACTTCAGCACCACGGACAGCAGGAGTGGGGGCAGGTGAGTATACGTCCATGTGCAATCACGAATAACGGATAACGTATGACGGATTGCACATAGACACCCAACATGTGCTGTGAATCACGGCACATGGAGGGACATATGCTTTTTTTATACGTCAGTGAAAAACATCTGTGTTTTGCACTGACGTGTGAAACAGGCCTTACGTGTACTATAACTGACCTACCTTCTCAACTTAGTGGTACTACATTTTCTGAAAACCTACCCAGATTTGCCTGGGTTACATGTGTGCTTATTTCCACAAATCAACTACATCTGCTGTTGGTCTGGCAGTGCTGCAGCAGCCGTTGCAAATTCCGGATCGTAGACTGTTATCAAGGCCTTGTAAGCAGGAGAGGGCAGTAGTTGAATAGCAGCTACAACATGCTCTTCAGTATTACGGTTAACGTTCGCATTTGAGAATTAATAAGTGAGCATGGATATCTGACATCTGTGACATTTTATAAAACTTTGAGGAAACAATCAAGATGGTGAGCGCTAATGATGCCATAGTCAGTGTAAACATCCCACTTTTATGTCTACTCAAATGCTTGCTTCTCACATATAAAGAGTAGTGATGAGCGAGCATGCTTGTCACTACTCGGTACTCGCACGAGTATCGCTGTACTCGGGCTGCTCGGCGGGGACCGAGTAATCTCGCGATACTCGTGCTGTACTCGTGGTCTTCATTTCTGCATGTTGGCGCTCTTTTGAGAGCCAGCCCTCATGCAGGGATTGGCTGGCAGACCACTGCAATGCCACAGCCCTGTTAGTTGTGGAATTGCAGTGATTGGCCGGCCTGCACAGCGTGACCGAGCCTTTATATCGGCCGGCGCGCTGTGCTGTGCTCACAGCTATCCAGACTGTCAGTGCAGGGAGAGTGTCGCTGATTCAGGGAAAGCTTTGCGGCCCTTTATAGCTTTTTCAGTTGCAGGGCTGCAAACAGTGTGACCAAAAGTCCTTCTCAGGACTATTCTAGTTGTATACAGGCAGGCAGGGTATAGCCAGGTCGGGGTACAGTAGCAGAGTCCTTCTCAGGACTATTGTTGCTATATACAGGCAGGGTATAGCCAGGTCTGAATACAGGCTAGTGACCAAAAGAGTCCTTGTCAGGACTATTGTACCAGTATACAGGCAGGCAGGCAGGCAGGGTAGTGGTGACCGTATACCAGCCTTCATCATATCTGGGGCTGGTGTACACAGTGTAAAACAGTCCAGATAGTGTCTGACTTGTCTGTAATTGTCGCTCCCCAAAAAAACCTGTTAGGTTCTTATTGCGTCCGTGCTTGGTTTTTAAAACCGCACGTGTGTGCCTGATGGTGGCAGCGTACAGGTGCACTTGTGTGCAATTTCCAGAAACTTTGATATAACGCACAAGTAGTGAATATACACGTCAGCAGTGCACAGCATTGCAAAATGCGCAAGGGCATTGGCAAGGAACAAGGAAGTGGACGTGATGGTGGTGCAGGCAGAGGCCGAGGTCGTGGGCAAGCTCTAATTTCGCCACAACAAAGGGCCACATCTAGTCGCTCGCACGTCCTGCCCAAATTCTTGGGGACCGCAGCAGTACACCGCTCTTGAACCAAGACCAGTGTCAACAGGTTGTTAGTTGGATAGCAGATAATGCTTCCAGTCAGATTGGCACCACCACAAACACTCTGTCTTCCACACGGTCAAGTGTCAGTAGCCGTGATACTGCACCGCACATTTCTGAACCTGATCCTCCTTCCTACCACCAGGCTGAGTACACGTCCTCCTCGGACATTAATGATCCCACACTTGGACACTCGGAAGAGCTGTTCACGTTTCCATTCACACATTCTGGCCTCTCGCCAGCTCATATTGAAGTGGGTCATGAGGAGATCGTCTGTACAGATAGCCAAATATTTGAGCAGCCACGTTCTCACGAAGTTGGCAACGTGTCCCAACAAGTGGTGGACGATGATGAGACACAATTGTCAGGAAGTCAGGAGGAGGAGCAGGGTGCGGAAGAGGAAGACGACGTGGTGGATGATCCAGTAACTGACCCAACCTGGCAGGAGGATATGCAGAGCGAGGACAGCAGTGCACAGGGGGAGGGAGGCGTAGCATCACAACAGGCAGTAAGAAGCAGGGTGGTGGCCCCAGGCAGAAGTCAGGCAACCGTTCCCCGGAACAACACGACGACACAAGGTGCCTGTACAAATGTTAGGTCTTCCCGAGTCTGGCAGTTTTTTAAGTTGGATCCAGATGATTCAAAAAAGGCCATTTGCAACACCTGCCGTGCCAGCATCAGCAGGGGTACCAAAACTAGCAGCCTGACCACCACCAGCATGATCAGGCACATGTCAGCCAAGCACCCGACTTTGTGGGAAGTACAACAGAGTCGAGGAGCAGTGCTTGCTGATGTCACTGCTACGTCTTCGCTGGTTGTGCATGCGAGCCAATCCTCTGTCCATGCTGCCTGCGAACAAGCCTCCTCCACTCCTGCACCTGCAGTTGCCTACGCAGAAAGAACACCATCATCAAGCACGTCCTTGTCCCAGCGCAGCGTTCAGTTATCCATTCAGCAAACCTTTGAACGCAGGCGCAAATACACTGCCAACACCCCACATGCCACAGTTCTAAATGCTAACATTTCGCAACTGCTTGCGCTGGAAATGTTGCCTTTTAGGCTGGTGGAGACAGAAGCATTCCTTGACCTGATGGCGGCAGCTGTCCCACGTTACTCGGTCCCCAGCCGCCACTATTTCTACCGGTGTGCCGTCCCCGCGTTGCATAACCACGTGTCACAAAACATCACACGTGCCCTGAACAACGCTGTTTCACCCAAGGTCCACCTAACCACAGACACTTGGACAAGTGCTTGTGGGCAAGGCCGCTACATCTCGTTGACGGCACACTGGGTTAATATTGTGGAAGCTGGGTCCCAGTCTGAGCGAGGGACGGAACACGTCCTTCCCACACCAAGGTTTGCAGGCCCTACCTCAGTCAGTGTTTCACCCACACTCTACAGCTCCGGAATGTCATGCTCTTCAGCCTCCTCCTCCTCCTGCGCATCCTCATCCACTGTGCCCTCCACACCAGTCACAAGCTGGAAGCACTGCAGCACTGCCTCGGCGAAGCGGCAACAGGCTGTGCTGAAGCTAATCTGCATAGGTGACAAACCCCACAATGCAGAAGAGCTGTGGACAGCTCTGAAACAGCAGGCAGATCACTGGCTCACACCTCTGAACCTAAAGCCAGGAAAGGTCGTGTGTGACAATGGCCGGAACCTGGTGGCGGCTTTGAGGCGAGGCCAGCTGACACATGTTCCATGCGTGGCCCATGTGCTCAACCTCGTGGTTCAGCGGTTTATAAAGTCATACCCAGAGCTGTCTGATCTGCTGGTAAAAGTTCGCCGCCTGTCTGCACATTTTCGAAAGTCACCTACTGCTTCAGCCGGCCTTGCCGGCTTTCAGCGCCGTTTGCATCTTCCGGCTCACAGACTGGTGTGTGATGTCCCCACGCGTTGGAATTCAACTCTGCACATGTTGGTCAGGATATGTGAGCAGAAGAGGGCAGTTGTTGAGTACCTGCATCACCTAAGCCGTCGGGAAATGGGTCAAACTCCACACATAACACCTGAGGAGTGGAGATGGATGTCAGACCTATGTACCATCCTCCAAAACTTTGAGGACTCCACCAAGATGGTGAGTGGTGATGACGCCATTATTAGCGTCACCATACCGCTACTCTGCCTTCTAAAACGGTCTCTGCTGAAAAACAAACATGATGCATTGCAGGCGGAGCGCGATGAGTTGCAGCAAGAAACAGTAGTGGGTGTGGGTGATAACACACAGCCCAGCCTCGTCTCATCACAACGTGCAGTGGAGGACTATGACGAGGAGGAGGATGAAGACATGGAGCAACTCTCCGGCCAAATTGAGGATATGACATGCACACCAGTCATATCCTCGGTTCAGCGTGGCTGGCCAGAGGACAGGGTAGATGAGGAGGAGGAGGAGGAGGAGGAGGAGGACAGCATGTTCAGTCATCTTGTTGGTCAGGCTACTGAAGTCCTGGCTGTTAAGAGTCTGGCGCACATGGCTGACTTTATGGTAAGCTGCCTGTCTCGTGACCCTCGCGTTAAGAACATCTTGGCCGACAATCATTACTGGTTGGTAACACTGTTAGACCCACGCTACAAGGAGAACTTTTTGTCTCTTATTCCCGTGGAGGAGAGGTCAACCAAAATGCAGCAGTTCCGGAAGGCCATACTCACGGAAGTAGGCAAAGCATTCCCCTCACAAAACGCTAGCGGCATAGGTCAGGAATCAGTGGACAACCGAGGCGTACAGCCGAGAGAGGCACAAGTCCAATCCGCCAGAGGTAGGGGAACAGTCTTTAAGATGTGGGACAGTTTTCTCAGCCCCTCACGTACCACAGCCCCTGAGGTGCGGGGTAGTGCCACAAGAAATCCTAAGTTTGCCCAGATGCTGAAGGAGTACCTTGCAGATCGAACAACTGTACTCCGACATTCCTCTGTGCCTTACAATTATTGGGTATCCAAGCTGGACACGTGGCATGAATTGGCTCTCTACGCCTTGGAAGTCCTGGCCTGCCCTGCTGCTAGCGTTTTGTCAGAGCGTGTTTTTAGTGCCGCAGGTGGAATCATTACAGATAAACGCACCCGCCTGTCAACTGAAAATGCTGACAGGCTGACTCTGATCAAGATGAACAAGGGTTGGATTGGGACAGACTTCACCACACCACCAGCAAATGAGAGCGGAATTTAAAGTTTGCCATGTACCTCCACTCACCCATGGGTACACACTTCTGGACTTTGGATAATCGCTGGACTGCTCCTCCTTCTCCTCATGCGCCACCATGATGATGACCGTTACAAATTGCAATACTTAGGCCTTTGTTTCAGGTATACCCCCAGTGGTAAATTTTTTCGCCCATTCTTTGCAGAATGGACATTACAACGACAGGAGACCCGCTCCTTTGCAATGGGAACAAAGTTTTGAGGCCCTCATGCACGTCTCTACCCAGGGACAACGTGGAGCCTCCCAATTTTTGGCTGCCCTGCCTAAGGGCTATACTATAATACACCCACTTCCTTAAAATGGACACTTAATGTTTTGAGGCCCTCATGCACGTCTCTATCCAGGGACAATGTGGAGCCTCCCAATTTTTGGCTGCCCTGGCAAAGGGCTATACTGAAATAGACCCACTTCCTTACAATGGGCACTTCAGGTTTACAGGCCCTCATGCACGTCTGTATACAGGGGCATTGGTGAACCTCACAATTTTCCGCCATGAAAAATCATTTTGGGGTCATTTTGGAAGGTTTTCTGGTGAGTCCGTAAAAATGGCGTAAAACGCGGACAAAATTGTTCACAGCTGTGACTTTTCAGTGATAAATGCTTCAAGGGGTCTTCCCCATGCTGTTGCCATGTCATTTGAGCACTCTTCTGAGACTTTTGTGCCATTTTTAGGGTTTCTCCATGCTGCCGGGGGGTCATTTCACAAAAATACTCGGGTCTCCCATAGGATAACATTGGGCTCGTTGCTCGGCCCGAGTACACGAGTATCTTGGGAGGCTCGGCCCGAGCTTCGAGCACCCGAGCTTTTTAGTACTCGCTCATCACTAATAAAGAGGAAGGTGTGCATGTGAACTAGGTGGAGATGGAGAAAGTACACACCGTGTTACATGCTCACATTTCTTGACGCTTGCCCTGGAAATGTTGCCACTGAGGATTTTTGCAACCTGATAGCAGCAGTCTTTCTGCAATACTCGGTCCCCAGCCGCCAATATATTTCCATCCCCGCCTTTCACCAGGAAGTGTCCCATAAGATCACTCATGCCCTAACTGTAATGTACAATGATTATATCTGTCTCTTTAAGAAAAACCAGGTCTGGTGAATTGTGGGTAGGGACAGGAAGAGAGAGGGAAAAAGGAAGTTTTAGTTTCAGTTTATATGGAGAAAAGGTATGCACACCAGTGACTATGTAAGGTGAATATATGAAAAGCAGACACTGCTGTGTGAATACTGACATGAAAAATCCAATAGCTATATGTAAGACTGAAAGTATGAAAAGTGGAATCTGCATTACTGCCATGAACATATGAATAAAGAGAAATGTAGCTATTGAATTGATCAATGCAACAGATTCCCAACAATACGGCAAAGTATTTCTCTACGTTGGGGTCCCTAGCTTGTGTGTGTCCTCTCATGCAGTTAAAAAACTTACTGTGTATGGGAAGCTGAGACCCAGGCTATGTATGTGTTACGGTTGCTGTGGCACTGGAGTCTATGTCCAGATTTCTTGCTACTGCACATGTGCAAGCGCTGGAGACTAAGTCCTATCTTGGAGCCATTGCACATGTGCGGGTGACATCATCACTGACACGAGGTCACATGTCTCTGACACCTTCTATGCCGATTGGCTGCTGGTCATGTGCTTGTGACACGTGGTCACATGTCTCTGACACCTTCCATGCCGATTGGTCGCTGGTCATGTGCTTGGCGCTCAGTCCTCTTGGTTCATGCATGAGAGTAGACGCTCTGTGCACGTTCCTCTAGGCATCTCTCTGTCTATGCTAGGTGAGCGCTACCGGCAGGGTAGCGTTCTTATACCTTACAGCTTCGGCTGCAGTCCGTATCCTTACCTCTTAGGGGAGCGGACATAGGCAGGTGCCTGAGGCACGTGGTCTGGCTGGGCCTTGTGATTCTACTTGTAGGTGGACGTTGCCACTAGGGTAACGTTCCTTATACTGCGTCTGGCAGTTGTTCGTATCCTCGCACACAAGGGGAGCGAACAGAGGTAGGAGCTTTGTGCGGCTTATGCTGCTGTCCGTCTCTTTTGCACCACTAGAAGAGCGGACCTAGGCAGGTGCCATATCTAGTGGTTTGTGTCCTCGCACACTAGTGGAGCGAACGCAGGTAGGAGCTTTGTGCGGCTTACGCTGCTGTTCGTCTCTTTTGCACCACTAGAAGAGCGGACCTAGGCAGGTGCCATATCTAGTGGTTTGTGTCCTCGCACATTAGTGGAGCGAACGCAGGTAGGAGCTTTGTGCGGCTTACGCTGCTGTCCGTTTCCTGGCACCACTAGAGGAACGGACCTAGGTAGGTGCCATTTCACACTCACTGCCTTTGTCTCTGTGATTATTAACAGAGACCATTCCACACACCCTCCAAGTAAGGGAGGAATTGCCTTATTTACTAATTATATTCCTCTGTGAGTTTAACAGAGGTATTGCACTCTACCATAGTCTGCAGCAGAGTCTTTGCACGGTGGACCCTGACTGTCTGTTACTCCTTTAGGTTTTATTATCAGACAGCCCCCCGTAACATTAGGACTGAGCCAAGGGTCTGGCAGTTATGGCAGAATATCAGCAGTTACACCGTTACATAAAAGTACTTGAGTCACGGCTCAAGAGTATAGAGGATAAACCTCAGACCATGGTGACAGCTGCACATGATCCTCGACTTGCTCTGCCAAACAGATATTCTGGCGATGCCAGATCATGTCGTGGTTTCATTAATCAGTGTCAGATACACCTAGAGGTCAACTCTTCTCGCTTCTCTACGGAGAGGTCCAGAGTAGGCTTTATCATCTCCTTACTTCAGGACAAAGCCTTAGAATGGGCGACTCCCCTATGGGAGCGCTCTGATGTGGTTACTCTGAGACATCAAGACTTTCTTGATGCTCTTAAGGCGGTTGTGACGGGAGTGTACAACAGAGCAAAGGATGGATGAGGCCGAGGGACGATCCAACAGGTTTATTCACAAGAACACTGGAACAGCACACGATAAGTCCACGTAAAACAGATTCGGGGGCCCTTCCCGACAATCCTCAGACCGGATAACAAAGCAATCGTCCTTACAGTAGTCCAAAGAGTTCCACACAATCCCACGGGCCGCCACACAGGCCTGGCTCCGTCCGTGTCCACAGCCACCCAGGCTGGAGCTCCTTCCTCTCTTAGTTCCAGCTCACTCTGAAGTTACAAAAAGGGAAATGCATTGTCTGTGCTCCTTGACCAGCCCACCATGTTTGTTCAGGGGGTAGGGGTCACACATCCTATCATCAATGGCTTGGTCCATCACAGGGCTCCGATATGTCTGCCAGCCACAGTAGATGAAGGGATCCCCTGCTGTGCAGCACAATGACTATTCCTTCACTGGCCAATGCAATTACAGACTTGATACACAACTCTGGATAGAAGAGGACAGGCTATTTACATAATCACATTAGATGCCAAGACTACAATTGTATGAGAGAGACACATTGAGACCAGTAGCTCCCCCAAGAAAATACATGAATTACAACTAATACAACCAGGGAAATATACATATCATGACATAGTATCACAGCATATACAGTGAGAGGGTAAATTACATCTTCACAATCCCTCCCCCTCCCAACTTGTGTACCTACTAGGGACCTCTACAGGTCACTGGTTAAGTACACACAGGCAGAGCGTTACTTACATGTGGCTTCATGCAGCCACGAATTGGCATCGTAGCTCTCCCACATCATTGCCCAGGAGAACAGCTGCAGGCAGACCACCCATCACCCCAACCACACATCGCCTGACCCCAAAACCAAAGTTCAGATCCACAGTGGCTGTGGGAATAGTCCTCCATTGTCCACCAGCCAGTTCAATGACAATCCCAGGTCCTCTATGGATTGCCTCAGGCCGAACCACTCGGGGATCAGCCAGTGTGAGGAAAGCACCCGAGTCACAAAATCCAACAAGTCTCTGTCCATCCAGCACAACCTCCTGCAAGTGCTTACCTCGATGAGCAGAAGTAGTCATAACTGCGGGTCGCACCCCGTAAACTCCTGGTGGTGCAACATGGGGGGCTGAGTCACTAGCCCAGTCCTCACATAGCGGTGCCACATCTTCCTCCATGGCACTGGGCTGTAAATAATTAACAATCCGATTGGGTGCAGGATCAGTCCTCATTTGAACAGCTGGGCAGGAGACTTGCCGATGCCCTGGCTGTCCACATTGATAGCATCTGAGCTGGGTCTCCCTCCATTCAAGGCGTCCTCTTGGGTAAGGGGTAGGGGAACTTGGAGGCCGGCTCCCACCTGAAGGTGCTGTAGGGGTTTGAGGATGATTCCTCCATGGGCTGGCTGGGCATGAGGCCTGCAAATGCCCGGGATGCCTACAAACATAACACCTGCGCTCTGTTACTTCCTCTCCCCGGCGTATTCCAGAAAGTGCAGTAGAAGCAGCTGGAGGCACATTAACACGGGTATCAACATGTGGTGGCTTAGAGGAACGGGGAACAATGGGGACAGAATAACTGGGGGCATCCGGTGTTGTGGAGCTGTTAGGCGTCTCTCCATCCTCCAACAGAACCCTCCACTGAGGCTTGATGGTGAGCACCTCATCAGCGAGAGCAGCAGCTTGTTCCACAGTTGACGGCTTTCTCTCACGCACCCATTCTCTGATTTCCGCTGGGCACCTGGCATAGAACTGCTCTTTTAGGATGACCTGCAGGAAGGTCCCCCAAGATAAGGCCTCCTCTGCCTCCAGCCAGCGATTACATATTTGTTTGAGTCTATGAGCATATATCTTAAAAGACACTTCCCCATCACAGGCTAAAGCACGGAACTGAGTCCTGTAAGTGTCTGGGGTCACAGCATAATGTTCTAGTATAGTCTGTTTAATATCCGCATACTCACAGTTCCACCGAGGGTCCATAGCTCTATAGGCTTCAGCAGCTCCCCCCTCTAGGAGCCCAACCAGATGCCGGACACGCTCCCTGTCCGGGACTTCCATTAATCGACACTGATGCTCAAAGTCCTGGAAGAAGCCCTCAATGTCGCCTGCAGCCTCATTAAACAGCTTAAAGTCTTTGCGGGACACCCTGGGAAGTTCCCTCATGGTGGGTGCTGGGGTTACAGTCTGTCTGGAGCCTCTAGCTGCTTCCACAGCAAGCCTCCTCTCCAGCAATGCCCTCTCCTTAGCTCCGCGAATAGCCTCCCTCTTATCTTCTATGGTGGCCTCATCTCCAAGCAGTGCCATTTCCTCCTCATACCACACAATCCATTGACTTTTTTGGGTATTTACCTCCAGCTCCCGTCTTTCCTCCCCTTGCTGTTTAAATCCTTCCTCGGTGCCATCTTGCAGGCAAGCGTTTTCCAATGCCTCAATTAGTTGCTCCTTAGAGAGTCCTTTGTAACCGACTCCTAATTCACGGGCCATTGTTTGTAGGCTCACTACAGTCCAGTTCTTGTACTCTGAGGTTCTGATTCCAGATGTTAATGGGCCGTTGTCCTCCATTCTTTCTGCTCTGATCCCAGCGCTGCCAACCAGTTTGTGACGGGAGTGTACAACAGAGCAAAGGATGGACGAGGCCGAGGGACGATCCAACAAGTTTATTCACAAGAACACTGGAACAGCACACGATAAGTCCACGTAAAACAGATTCGGGGGCCCTTCCCGACAATCCTCGGACCGGATAACAAAGCAATCGTCCTTACAGTAGTCCAAAGAGTTCCACACAATCCCACGGGCCGCCACACAGGCCTGGCTCCGTCCGTGTCCACAGCCACCCAGGCTGGAGCTCCTTCCTCTCTTATTTCCAGCTCACTCTGAAGTTACAAAAAGGGAAATGCATTGTCTGTGCTCCTTGACCAGCCCACCATGTTTGTTCAGGGGGTAGGGGTCACACATCCTATCATCAATGGCTTGGTCCATCACAGGGCTCCGATATGTCTGCCAGCCACAGTAGATGAAGGGATCCCCTGCTGTGCAGCACAATGACTATTCCTTCACTGGCCAATGCAATTACAGACTAGATACACAACTCTGGATAGAAGAGGACAGGCTATTTACATAATAACATTAGATGCCAAGACTACAATTGTATGAGAGAGACACATTGAGACCAGTAGCTCCCCCAAGAAAATACATGAATTACAACTAATACAACCAGGGAAATATACATATCATGACATAGTATCACAGCATATACAGTGAGAGGGTAAATTACATCTTCACAGCGGTATTCATGGGTCCGCAGGTTACCCACGATGCGGCCCTGAGACTGTTAGATCTATCTCGGGCTTCGTTATCCACTAGTTCTTATGCCATTGCTTTTAGAACTCTGGTGGCAGAACTAGATTGGCCAGAGAAGGTGTTGATTCCTATCTTCTGGAGAGGGTTGGCAGGCTATGTTAAGGATGCTCTTGCTACTCGTGAGGTCCCTGCTTCTCTGGAAGACTTGATCACAGTAGCAACGAGGATCGACGTACACCATAGGGAATGTAGACTCGAGGTCTCTTCCTCACGCCCTAAGCATCGGGCTATTCCAGTTGTTGAGGGTCCACTACCATCTTCCTCATCATCTGAAACATCTCCCACTCCTATGGAGTTAGGTCATATGTCCTCCAGACTACGCAAGTCTGGTCCTCCTATTTGTTACGTATGTCGTCAGGCTGGGCACTATGCCAACAAGTGTCCTAGCCATCAGGGAAACTCCCAGGCCTAGTAACCATTAGAGGGGGGTTACTAGAGATGTCTTCTGCACCCTCTAAGTGTAGTATCCCAGGTCAGCTCTCATTCTCTGAGAATACATGGCCTATTATGGCTTTTGTGGATTCCGGAGCTGACGGTACTTTAGTGTCCTCAGGATTTGTAAAGAGACACAATATTCCCTCTATCATGTTAGAGGCGCCTATTCCTGTCTGTGTTGTTAATGGAACTATGTTGTCTGACTCCATTACATTGAGGACAGTTCCCTTGCGCCTTTCCCTGTCTCAGGGTCACATAGAGGAGATTTCTTTTCTTGTTTTGCCTGAGGGTATAGACGACGTCCTTCTGGGTCTCCCATGGCTTCGGACTCATGCTCCTCACATTGACTGGGAGTCCGACAGCATTATTAGTTGGGGTTCGAAATGTCAGTCCCGATATCTTCCCCTACCACCTAAGGTCATTGCGGTTGCATCAACTGATCTCTCTCCCATACCTAAACCCTATCTGGATTTCGCTGACGTGTTCTCCAAACAGGGTGCTGAGGTTCTTCCCCCCCATAGGCCGTATGACTGTGCCATAGACCTTATCCCAGGTTCGGTTCCACCTAAGGGCAGGGTTTACCCCCTGTCGATACCTGAGTCGGAGGCCATGTCGACCTATATAAGAGAGAGTTTAGAGAAGGGGTTCATTCGTAAGTCTGTCTCTCCCGCGGGAGCTGGGTTTTTCTTTGTTCGGAAGAAAGAGGGTGATTTGCGTCCCTGCATAGATTACAGGGGTCTCAACGCAATCACAATAAAGAACAAATTCCCGTTACCTTTAGTTTCGGAGCTCTTTGACAGACTGAGGTTAGCTCAAGTTTTTACGAAGTTGGATCTGCGGGGTGCGTATAACTTGGTACGAATTCGAGAGGGTGACGAATGGAAGACCGCTTTTAACACCCGAGACGGTCACTATGAATACCTCGTCATGCCTTTTGGTTTATGTAATGCACCCGCAGTATTTCAGGACTTCGTAAACGATGTGTTCAGGGATTTACTGTTATCCTCTGTAGTGGTGTATCTGGACGACATCCTGATTTTTTCTCCTGATCTGGAGACTCATCGTCATGATGTCGTTCGTGTCCTTTCCCGTTTAAGGGAGCACTCATTGTTTGCTAAACTCTAAAAATGTGTATTCGAGCAGTCATCCTTGCCTTTTTTGGGCTACATTATCTCACAAGAGGGTCTGGCTATGGATCCTGCGAAGCTCTCTGCTGTCCTGGAATGGTCCGAACCTCATTCCTTGAAGGCGGTGCAACGCTTCTTAGGATTCATAAATTATTACAGGCAGTTCATACCCCATTTCTCTACTTTGGTGGCCCCTTTGGTGGCCTTGACTAAGAAAGGTGCTAATCCCAAAGTCTGGTCTACTGAGACATCTCAGGCTTTTGAGGCAGTAAAAAGACACTTTTCAACAGCTCCCGTTCTTCAAAGACCCGATGAGAATAAGCCCTTCCTCTTGGAGGTTGATGCCTCTTCAGTGGGTGCTGGTGCGGTCTTGTATCAAAAGAACGGTGCAGGTAGAAAAAGGCCGTGTTTCTTCTTTGCTAAAACCTTTTCACCGGCAGAGAGAAACAATACCATTGGGGATAGGGAACTGCTCGCCCTGAGATTAGCCTTGGAGGAGTGGCGTCACTTGCTGGAAGGAGCGAAACATCCTTTCCAGGTCTATACAGACCATAAGAATCTGACGTACTTACAAACCGCTCAGCGTCTGAATCCTCGCCAAGCCCGCTGGTCCTTGTTTTTCTCCCGCTTTCACTTCTCCATCAACTATCTGTCTGGGAGTAAGAATAACAAGGCAGACACCCTGTCTCACTCTATGGTTTCTACCCAGGAAGAGATTGAAGAACCTCGTCTTATCCTTCCCTCCAGAGTTTTTCATACGCTCTCCCCTGTGACATTAGACCAAATCCCACCGGGCAAGACCTTTGTTCCACCTGATCGACAGAATGATATACTGTCGTGGGCCCACACCTCAAAGGTGGGTGGGCATTTTGGTATTAGGCGGACACGAGAGATACTGGAGAGGTGGTATTGGTGCCACACTTAGCCAGCCACGTCAAGAGATATGTCGGTTCCTGCTACTCGTGTGCTCGCAACCGTCCATTACGGCAGAGACTGGCTGGGCTCTTGCATCCTTTACCAGTGCCAGATAGACCATGGGAGGTGGTAGGCATGGACTTTGTGGGTGATCTTCCGTGTTCACAGGGACATAGATTTGTGTGGGTCATTACGGACCATTTCTCTCGGGTGGTTCATCTCGTACCATTATCGAGAATCCCATCTTCCAGGGTACTAGCCAAACTATTCCTCAAGCATGTCTTTAGGCTTCACGGGATGCCAGATCGTATCATTTGTGATAGAGGCCCACAATTTGCTTCCCGTTTCTGGCGAGATCTTTGTAGCCTTCTGCAAATTGAGTTGAATCTCTCTTCGGCATACCATCCGGAGACCAATGGTTTGGTTGAGCATACCAATCAATCCATAATTATATACCTTCGACACTTTGTTGCTGAGAACCACGATAACTGGTCCTCCCTCCTACCCTGGGCAGAATTTGCCCTCAACAATTCGCTGGCTGAGGCCACTGAGCAGACACCGTTCGTACTCAATAATGGGCAACACCCTAGGGTACCGGTACCGTTTCCCGCTGCTGCACCTTCTCCTCTTGTGGCCGACTGGGCAACTAATGCCAGAGAGGTTTGGGATCGGACTCAAGAGTCGATCCAAGCAGCTAAGGACCGTATGAAGACGGTGTCCGATCGGTTTCGTCGCCCGGCTCCTGTCTTTTCTCCGGGGGACTTTGTGTGGCTCTCTGCAAAACACGTGAGACTTAGAGTGAGCTCTGTCAAATTTGCTCCTCGCTTCCTGGGTCCTTATGAGGTTCTTCGACAGGTAAATCCTGTAGTCTACCAATTGAAGTTACCCGTCCATCTTAGGATCCATGACAAATTCCATGTCTCACTGCTAAAGCCGGCTATTTTACCTCACGCTCGTGAGGTGCACTCTCCTGCCTCGGATTCCTCTCGCTCTAGCTATGAGGTACGAGCCATAGTTGGTTCTAAGATGGTTAGAGGGCGCAGGTTCTTCTTGATAGATTGGGAGGGCTACGGCCCGGAACATCGCTCTTGGGAGCCTGAGGAGGCTGTCCATGCTCCCGACTTAGTTGCCGATTACCTGCGTCGCCGGGAGGGGGGCCCTTGAGGGGGAGGTACTGTTACGGTTGCTGTGGCACTGGAGTCTATGTCCAGATTTCTTGCTACTGCACATGTGCGAGCACTGGAGACTATGTCCAGATTTCTTGCTACTGCACATGTGCAAGCGCTGGAGACTAAGTCCTATCTTGGAGCTATTGCACATGTGCGGGTGACATCATCGCTGACACGAGGTCACATGTCTCTGACACCTTCTATGCCGATTGGCTGCTGGTCATGTGCTTGTGACATGTGGTCACATGTCTCTGACACCTTCTATGCCGATTGGTCACTGGTCATGTGCTTGTGACGCTTTTCTCGGTGATAGGCCAGCGTGACGTCATTTCTGTCGTTCTGGCAGCGGATTGGCTCTGGTGTCCTCCATCTTGGATGAGGCACAGAGTCTATATAAGACCCTGACGCACGCCGCATGGCGCTCAGTCCTCTTGGTTCATGCATGAGAGTAGACGCTCTGTGCACGTTCCTCTAGGCATCTCTCTGTCTATGCTAGGTGAGCGCTACTGGCAGGGTAGCGTTCTTATACCTTACAGCTTCGGCTGCAGTCCGCATCCTTACCTCTTAGGGGAGCGGACATAGGCAGGTGCCTGAGGCACATGGTCTGGCTGGGCCTTGTGATTCTACTCGTAGGTGGACGTTGCCGCTAGGGTAACGTTCCTTATACTGCGTCTGGCAGTTGTTCGTATCCTCGCACTCTAGAGGAGCGAACAGAGGAAGGAGCTTTGTGCGGCTTATGCTGCTGTCCGTCTCTTTTGCACCACTAGAAGAGCGGACCTAGGCAGGTGCCATATCTAGTGGTTTGTGTCCTCGCACACTAGTGGAGCGAACGCAGGTAGGAGCTTTGTGCGGCTTACGCTGCTGTTCGTCTCTTTTGCACCACTAGAAGAGCGGACCTAGGCAGGTGCCATAGATAGTGGTTTGTGTCCTCGCACACTAGTGGAGCGAACGCAGGTAGGAGCTTTGTGCGGCTTACGCTGCTGTCCGTTTCCTGGCACCACTAGAGGAACGGACCTAGGTAGGTGCCATTTCACACTCACTGCCTTGGTCTCTGTGATTATTAACAGAGACCATTCCACACACCCTCCAAGTAAGGGAGGAATTGCCTTATTTACTAATTATATTCCTCTGTGAGTTTAACAGAGGTATTGCACTCTGCCATAGTCTGCAGCAGAGTCTTTGCACGGTGGACCCTGACTGTCTGTTACTCCTTTAGGTTTTATTATCAGACAGCCCCCCGTAACAGTATGCGTATAATGTGGACTGACTTGGGTGGGGCCGGGTTCACAAACGAAAGACTACAAATTAATCAAAAATAACGTCTGGAACACCATACTGGGTCTGAACTGGGTGCAAAAAACCTAAAAAATCTACACTACACAGTTTCAGTTTAGACCATGCTGATGAAACTGTTATGCTGTATGCTGGAGAGAGAAGGAGAAGAATAAAGTACAGTTAGATTTTACTCTCACAGATTCCTTATACCGTGTGAACGTTACAACTGGTGACGAGGATGGGATATAATCACCAGATGCACATGTGAGTACCAATCCCTGTTTTACTGCTCCACATGCCAGAACCACTGAGAGCCGCCATCATGGCTGAATACTTGAACACCTTCCCACAGTTTGATATGACTGATGTCAATAATCTCTCCCATAGCTGGAGAAAATGGCTAAACAGGTTTGAAAACTTCCTAGAAGCTATGGACAAAAAAGAGGAGAAAAGAAAGAAAGCCGTGCTCCTGCATTGCGCGGGCACAGGAGTCTATGACATATACAGCACGTTACCTGCAGCCGAGACAGACATGTACAACAATTGCACCAAAGCTCTCACTGACTTTTTCAACACAAAACAAAACATCAGATATGAAAGATACAAGTTCAGGATTGCTAAGCAGCTTCCTGAAGAATCTGTAGACACCTATGTCACCCGGCTGAAAGAGCTAGCACATGGATGTGCATTCACGGAATGTAGATGATGAAATTCTTAGTCAAGTAATTGTCACCTGCTCGTCTAATAATATAAGGCGCAAAGCTCTTCCGCAGGATCTCTCTCTGCATGACTTACTCAAAATGGCCCGTGCTATAGAAATAGCAGATCATCGGGCTACTGCAATGGAGAATGGGGATAATGTACATGTGTATAATCTCAAACATAGAAGTGCACAAGACAAGTAAGCCCCAAAACAAAAGAAATGTTATAGATGTGGACAGAATTTCCACCACCTGAACAAATGTCCAGCTATAGGACAGACGTGCAGTAAATGTGGAAAAGAGAATCATTTTGCAGCTGTCTGCAAGTCAGCACACAACAAGTCTTCTCTGCCTATGACAAAACCCGCAAATATAAAAATGATGAATCAGGACACAGAAGAAATATCTGTGGCTGAAAACTGTGTGTTCACCACCTCTGCCACTGGCTCGGTACAGTCCCCCTGTATCATACTCCCAATCTGCAACACCAACATCACCTTTACAATAGATACGGGAGCTTCAGTGGATATCATAGACATCAATACAAAAGCAAGTACATACTTTGTATTCCATATGGATCTAAAACACCTCTGGGTACAAGGGGCCAATTTGACGCGGAACTTAGGTACAAAGAAAATAGGTAGACAACCACTTTTCACACACTACAAGGATCATGAGGCTGTCTTCTCAGCTATCATACTGCCTTGAAGCTAGGTCTCATCCAGATTATTCATACCATAACTGACCCTGCGGATATGGAGATACAAGCCATGGTGAACAATTTTCCCTCCTTATTTAGTGGTTTGGGGAAACTAAAGGACTCTCAACTACATCTCATGTGGATGACAGTGTTCATCCAATAGCCCAGCCTCATAGGCGTATTCCCTTTCAGCTGAGAAAGAAGATAGAAAAGGAACTCCAATTCCTCATGGATGAGGATGTTATTGAAAATATTACTGGTCCCACTCCATGGGTCTCTCCCCTGGTGGTAGTTCCAAAATTAAAGACTCCTGAGCAGGTGAGACTGTGTGTTGACATGCGCCTGCCCAACACCGCTATCCAGAGAGAAAGACATATCTCACCCACAATTGATCACATCATTCATCTATTAAATGGAGCGACTGTCTTTTCAAAGCTCGACCTCAATAAGGGCTATCACCAATTAGAACTGAGTCCAGACTCCAGATACTTGACAAAATTTTCCACACATGTGGTCCTCAGAAGATATAAAAGATTGACTTTTTGGGTCTGCTCAGCAGCGGACGTTTTTCAGGATGCGATAAGGAGTGTCATTCAACACATTCCAAATGCCTTAAATGACAGTGATGACATACTCTTTTTTGGTAAAACTCAAGCTGAACACAATTGTGCTCTATATGCTATCTTCAAATGCCTGCTCTCTGCTGGACTCACTTTAAATAAAGAAAAAAGCGAATTTGATAAAAGTTCATTAGAGTTCTATGGTCACATCTTCTCAGCAAAAGGAGTACAACCTGATCCCAAAAAACATGGAATCCATCAAATCAGCCTCAATTCCACAGAATGCCAGTGAAGTACTCTCTTTTCTTGGAATGGTAAGCTACTGTGCTAGACATATTCAAAATTTTTCAACAATCAGCAATCCATTAAGGAAACTTACAAAGCAAAACTGTGTTTTTCAATGGTCCCAAGACTGTCAGACCTCTTTTCAAACAATTAAAAATTAACTTTGCTCAACAACTACCATGGCCTATTTTGATCCAGCCCTTCAAACCGAACTAATTGTGGACGCCAGTCCCGTGGGACTGGGTGCTATTTTAGCACAATATAAGGATAACAATCAAAATCCCCACATAATTTCTTATGCAAGTAAAAGCTTAAGAAGTACTGAACAGAAATATTCACAACCTGAAAAAGAAAGCTTGGCAGTTGTCTGGGGATGTGAACATTTTCACTTATTTTTATATGGTGCTCCTTTCACTGTTGTCACAGACCATCAAGCACTCCTTACGATCTTTGGAAATCTGTTACAAGGGGGACCCGGGGAAGTGTGCCAAGATGGGAAATGGACAGCTTCCGCCGGTCAAGGTCCACTGTGCGGTGTAAGGGACCGCTGCTATGGTCAGGAAAGAGTGAGCGGGTTGCTGATAGTGATCGCCTGGAACGTCACAGACGATCTATGTACACCGGTCCGCCCTAACCCGTGAGGGTTGTATGGCTCGGGTCGGGGCTCCTCGTACGGTGTACCTGTTGCACGGGGACGCACAGAGGTGCCTACACACGTGTGCCAGCGGGAGTCACAGGAATATGGCACGGGGGTAGCACAGAGGTGCCCACGCTTGTGTGCTTCAGAAACCAAGTGAGTCCGACAGAGACTCGAGGAGCTCACCTGGGACAGGAACACAGCCTGCTAAACGGGATACTGCCGGAGCAGCAAGGCAGGGGCAAGACCTGCAAACTAGGTGCTGCCTGAGCAGCAAGGGCAAAGCCCACAAAAGACAATAATGCCTAAGCAGTGGCGTGGCAGCACGCTGCCAGACATCCAAACATAGAAGGACGGTCGCGCACCGCCATGATGGCAGGGGGAGCTTTTAAGGAGGTGTAGCTCCACCCAAGGGCGGGCGTGAGACGGGCGTGACCCAATCAGGGTTCGTGACGTCCTGGCCCAGCCAGTCAGGATTCAGCACATCACCAGCCTCGTCATGAGGCCGTCTGATATCAGTGAGCGAATCAGAAGACGTCACGTGGAGCACATGCTCATCTTCCTGCCTCTGGGTCATAAAGGCGGGATCCCCGGTTTTACAATGTGCAGAGACATGGGAAGTCTTGCTGCTTCCCTGAGCATCTATTCTTTGCACACTGCGCAACCTCCCAGAACCTCCGTGATGCTGAGCAGGAGAGCTCGTGGGAGGCAAGGGATGGGAGACCGCTCCATTCCTTGCAAGGGGAGAACCACTAGGTGTCACCCTTCTGCTGTGTCTCTGAGAAGGCAACTCCTGCAGACTGCGCAGTCTCCCAGACCTTTGGTGCTGCTGAGCAGGAGGGCTCGTGGCCGACAAGGAATGGGGGACCACCTCATTCCTTGCAATAAGAGAGCCACGACGTGTAACATTACCCCCCGTCTAGGGCCCCCCCCCTCGCCTGCGCCTGAAGGCCGCCACCAAACCTGAGGCGTGGACATGCTCCTCCAATTCCCAGGACCTATGCTCCGGGCCACGACCGACCCACTCCACGAGGAAGTACCTCTTGCCCTGCACAATTTTTGTTCTTACTAGCTTCGCTACTTCAGGGTCGTCGGACGAGAAGCCAACCTGGGACAGCAGAGACCCCGAGGTTTTAGGTCGTACGGGTTTCAGGAGAGATACATGAAAAGTATTAGAAATAGCCCAGCGCGGAGGGAGCTGGAGTCGATATGTTACCGGGGTTACCTGCTCTATTACTGTAAATGGGCCAAGGTACCTAGGAGCAAACTCGGCTGTCTGTACCGAAAGGTTAATATGTTTAGAAGACAGCCACACTAGGTCACCAGGTGCGAAAGATGGCACAGGATGTGGAAGACCCGCCGGCCTCCGCCTGAACGGTATATTATACGCACACGACGTACGGACTCCCATATTCTTCTGTACATCCTGAGCTACCGCCGGCCCCCAATAATGCCTGACCCCTAGGTCTCTGGTCCTGTCGACCCCTAAGTGGGCCCCAACTTTGGAGGCATGATCCCATGACAGCACACCATTCCGTGAGTCAGAGGAAGTGAGGGTCTTACCAGGTGGCACCTGGTCTTGGGAAGTGGAAATGACCCTCCTCACGCTGATTGAAGGTGAATCAAGACACTGACTTTCTTCCGAAGGTTTCAAACATCGGGTAGCTACATGTCCCCCCTGCCCACAGGCAAAGCAATCGGCCGACGGCAGAGAACCTGTGGTAGAGGAGACCACTTTGGAGACTTCCATTGGCTCCACAGAGTCATCAACAGAGCTGGCTGGGAGACCGGTCTGGTGGGGAAGGGAAGTCAGAGGCTCTGTAGACCAGGTAAACGTGGGTGCCGAAGAGACCTCGAGCCTCCGCTCCGCGTGGCGGATGTCTATGCGAGAGGCAAGCCGAATCAAGGACTCTAAGGTGGTCGGCACATCACGCGTGGCCAGCGCGTCTTTGACGAACCCTGCCAGACCCTCCCAGAACACAGGGACCAGGACTTTATCTGGCCAGTCCAGCTCTGCGGCGAGTGTCCTGAATTGTACTGCAAAGTCCCCGACTGAAGTGGACCTTTGCCGAAGGCGTAGGAGCCGCAGCGCGGAGTCGTGGGTGACTTGAGGCCCGAGCAACACCTTTCTCATGGCATCAAGATAAACTGGAAGGTGACTCACCACCTGATCTCCGCGCTCCCACAACGGCGTGGACCATTTTAGCGCTTTCCCTGTGAGCAGGGACTGGACGAAGGCTACCTTCGCCTTCTCAGTAGCGTAATCAGTCGCGGACAACTCCAAGTAGGTGGTAACCTGGTTTATGAAACCACGGCACTCAGAGCTGTCCCCGCTGAAGCGCTCTGGGAGCGCAAGGCGAGGCGACCTTCCGCACAATTCCACAGCCTGAGTAGCCGCCTGGGTGGCGACTTTTGCCAGACCAGCCTTATCGGGGGAAGACCGCTCCACTGCTGCCAATCGTGACTCCAACTGCTGCACATAACGCAGCAACTGCTGCTGCTCCTCCGCCATAGCCAGACCTTTGGCGCGACCGTAATGTTACGAGGGGGACCCGGGGAAGCGTGCCAAGATGGGAAATGGACAGCTTCTGCTGGTCAAGGTCCACTGTGCGGTGTAAGGGACCGCTGCTATGGTCAGGAAAGAGTGAGCGGGTTGCTGTTAGTGATCGTCTGGAACGTCACAGACGATCTATGTACACCGGTCCGCCCTAACCCGTGAGGGTTGTATGGCTCGGGGCTTCTCGTACGGTGTACCTGTTGCACGGGGACGCACAGAGGTGCCTACACACGTGTGCCAGCGGGAGTCACAGGAATATGGCACGGGGGTAGCACAGAGGTGCCCACGCACGTGTGCTTCAGAAACCAAGTGAGTCCAACAGAGACTCGAGGAGCTCACGTGGGACAGGAACACAGCCTGCTAAACGGGATACTGCCGGAGCAGCAAGGCAGGGGCAAGACCTGCAAACTAGGTGCTGCCTGAGCAGCAAGGGTAAAGCCCACAAAAGACAATAATGCCTAAGCAGTGGTGTGGCAGCACGCTGCCAGACATCCAAACATAGAAGGACGGTCGCGCACCGCCATGATGGCAGGGGGAGCTTTTAAGGAGGTGTAGCTCCACCCAAGGGCGGGCGTGAGACGGGCGTGACCCAATCAGGGTTCGTGACATCCTGGCCCAGCCAGTCAGGATTCAGCACATCACCAGCCTCGTCATGGGGCCGTGTGATATCAGTGAGCGAATCAGAAGACGTCACGTGGAGCACATGCTCATCTTCCTGCCTCTGGGTCATAAAGGCGGGATCCCCGGTTTCACAATGTGCAGAGACATGGGAAGTCTTGCTGCTTCCCTGAGCATCTATTCTTTGCACACTGCGCAACCTCCCAGAGCCTCCGTGATGCTGAGCAGGAGAGCTCGTGGCAGGCAAGGGATGGGAGACCGCTCCATTCCTTGCAAGGGGAGAACCACTAGGTGTCACCCTTCTGCTGTGTCTCTGAGAAGGCAACTCCTGCAGACTGCGCAGTCTCCCAGACCTTTGGTGCTGCTGAGCAGGAGGGCTCGTGGCCGACAAGGAATGGGGGACCACCTCATTCCTTGCAATAAGAGAGCCATGACGTGTAACAGAAATCCCAGAGCTAAAATACCTGCACGCATTGAATGATGGGGTCTACAGGACTACAACAACAAAATTGTTCACAAACCTGTAAAATTCAGCAATCTGGCTGACTATCTTGCAAGACATCCTATGAATGATGATCTACCTGAGCATTCCGCCATTGAAGAATACATACAATTTGTTACAGCTCATGCAGTGCCAAAAGCACTCTCTATTGATCAGTTTGTGAATACAACAACAAATAACAAGACATTATGTGCCTTAATACAAATCATACAAAATCAAAGGTGGCATGAAATCGAAAAGGAAAAATTTCCCGATTCTGAGATTGATCTGAAGGGATTAAAACTATTCTCAAGTGTATGGTAGGATATATCAGTCACTGAAGAAAACCTCATCCTTCGAGGTACCAAATTGGTTGTTCCTTAGACGTTGTGCAGCTTAGTCATACAGATAGCACATGAAGGTCATCTGGGAATTATTGGCACACAAAAAATTCCTCAGAGAAAAAGTGTGATTCCCAATATGGATCAATTGGTGGAAGAGAAGATTAAACACTACTCTACCTGTTAACTAATTACTCCATCATCAAATTTAGAGCCATTACAAATGTCTCCGCTACCTATTGCTGTCTGGGAGGAAGTGGCACTCGACATATATGGACCATTACCCAATGGCCAACATATTCTAGTAACAATTGACGAATATTCTAGATACCCTGTCATTTAATTTGTCTCTTCAATATCTGCTACTAGTGTCATACCAGAACTGGATGACAAATTCTCAGCATATGGCATTTCAAAAGTGGTCAAAACAGACAATGGACCTCCATTCGATGGACATGTGTTCACACAATCTCCTGAATACTTGGGGTTCAGTCACAGGAAAAAACCAAGGGAATTGTAGAACGTTTTATTCAAACTATGGGAAAACGAATCAAGGCAGCTAGTCTGGAGCACACCCCAATGAAACAGTCTTTATACAAACTCATGCGCAATTACCGCAATACGCCACATTCTACTACCAATGCTGCTACAGCTCATTTAATGTTCAGCAGAACTCTGTATATACATATCCCTGACGTGACCAGCTATCCCCTACCAAGTGACTCCTCTGTGCAATCAACAGATTTCTCTAAGGCCTGTTTCACACGTCAGTGATTCTGGTACATTTCTGCTTTTTTTTCAACGTACCAGAATCACTGACATACGCAGACCCATTATAATGAATGGGTCTGCTCACACATCAGTGATTTGCCACTGCACGTGTCTCTGTGCGGCGTACCCGCATGTCCGTGATTGCCGCACAGAGACATGTCCATTTTTTTCTGGCATCAGTGATGTCCCACAGACCATGCATTGGTGTGATCCGTGAAACACGTGCCAGAAAAAAACGTGCTTTTAAAATAAAAATCATTTTTACTCACCCGACTCCAGCGATGTCCTCTGCAGCCCGTGCAGCTTGCTGCTTCTGAGCCGGCTCATTACTGTCACGCATATTCATGATGCACGACACAGCCGACCCGGAAGCAGCTGCTGCGGGGGTCAGCACCAGCCGGATGCTGCACCGCGGGAGTGATCAGCACCATGGAGAGCGGGAGCGCGCACAGGTGCTATCAAAAAAGGTGATGTCGTTGTTGTGAGTCAAAGTCCAACCAACAAGACCTCAGCTGTATATGGTCCTGCAAAATATAATGTTGCTGAAAGAAAAGGCAGCATGGTCATGGCTGAGCGGGATGGACACTCCATAACTCAAAATTCTTCAAATATAAAATCATACCGCCAAATAATGGTAATGAATTTAGTCTGGTGGAAGATTTTGTACTAGACAGTGGAGAGGAACATCAGGAGGTAACGAATTAATTAACGATAGACACCCCCGCTAAGCCCAGACGTTAGTCAACATGAGAAAGAAGTGCTCCATCGAGGCTTATTGAAGAAGTGTAATTGGTTTTCCTGATTTGAATTGACCAAATAAGGCAGAATGTAAATACGTCTTTCTTGGACGCTTTTCACTTCGTTGCATTATTAGTGTTTTTTTCTTCTAGGTTGTTAAAAAAAAAAAAAAAGAAAGAAAGAAGTCGATGATGTAATGTACAATGATTATATCTGTCTCTTTAAGAAAAACCAGGTCTGGAGAATTGTGGGTAGAGAAAGGAAGGGAGATGGAAAAAGGAAGTTTTAGTAAAAAGGTATGGCTACCGCGCTAACTGGCAGGGGTTAGTTGAATGCAGTAGGTAGAATTTATGCAAATTGATATACTGGGGATCAAGTTTAAAATCAAGGTACAATGTGAAATTGTTTAAAATTTAAAATAAATGTTTATTTCATATACATAAAATAGAGTAAAAAGGGTTAAAAAGGGTCAGGAAATTCTGATGGGATCCAGGTATCCTGAATGATGAGGATGATTGGATCAATATAGGACATGAGGAATGAGAGAAAAAAAGGGGGAGAATGTGTATATTAGAATATGGGCCCAATGGGGTAAAGCTAGTGTTGTCGTATTCAGTACAAATAGAGATTACCTGTGTTCCACAGAAGTGGGACAGTGACGTGGTGAATAGAATGAGTAGAGCACAAGGCCAATGTCCAATGTACAACAGAGGAAACCTGAAAAATATCGGCGGTTAATCAATGAATAAGGACTCTATGTAAAATTTATAGCAAGCCAAGCTATATACGTGATGAACCTCCGGTACCTATTGATGGTTTGCAAATGTACATGGAGGTTGTCTCCAAGTTGAGGCGCTGTTTATGAAGATCCAAAAATGGCAGCAGCAGCTAATCGGCTAAAAAGTAAAATTAAAAATTTGTATCCTCATGTATATCTACAGGGGAGAGAGATAGAGGGGGGGGAAAAAAAAAGAAGGACTTTTTATACCGTTGATGGACTCTTATTCCTGAATTTAGGAAGCTTCTGGAATCTTATCCAGGTGTTACCAGATAATGAGGATTTGGTAGGTTAGTTGAAGCATTATGCAGACAGAAGGCGAAGGGCACAGCCAAGTGCTATCAAAAGAGGTGATGTCGTTGTGAGTCAAAGACCAACCAACAAGACCTCAGCTGTATATGGTCCGGCAAAATATAATGTTACTGAAAGAAAAGGCATCATGGTCACGGCTGGGCGGGATGGACACTCCATAACTCAAAATTCTTCACATTTTAAAATCATATTGCAAAATAATGGTAATTATGGATAGAGACAGGAGGTGGAAAAAGGAAGTTTTAGTTTCAGTTTAGACCATGCTGATGAAACTGTTATGCTGTATGCTGGAGACAAAAGGAGAAGAATAAAGTACAGTTAGAATTTACTCTACTCTTGTGGATGCCTTATACCCTGTGGACGTTACACTGACTAATGCAGTTAACATGTAACAGCAGTATATCTATAGAAGTATTGTAAAACATACTATATGCATCTAATCCAAAATTATCCCTCTTCAAGCAGCTTTTCCTACACTGAATACAGCCAGCACTGGTATTAATAGGGAATACAATAGATGTACAGTAGGCCTAAAAAAACGTTTGTTTTTGTCCCATCAGAGCAGGATGACGTCCAGCATGTGGTTAAAAAAAAACAGGCACAAGTGGTCCCTGGTGATAGGGAGCAGGGGTATAGGTAAACCTAAAACACTCATCCCTAGGCATGTCCTTACCCCATGTGCAATCACATGCTGAACTCTTACTGACCATGGGCTAGCCCGGGTTGGTGAGCTGGACAGCAAAATACTAGTCTTTCTAAGACACAAAGACAACACAGGGAAAGAGACATGACAATAGAACAACAAGCTTTCCACAAAGTCAACTTCTCCAGTGATGTCAGTATAGAAGAACTATCATTGTCATATGGGAGAGCTTGGAGTGAGTTTAAATAATAAAGTGTAGTGGCATAAAGGTAAGACTAGAGCTAAATGGAATCTCAGCAGAATCATAAAGGAACTCAACCTTTTCAGCACTAAATGAAGTTAAATCCACATTTCTCATTATTTAAGAGAACCTATGATCTTCTAATCACCGAGACATTATAATTACTGATACTGCAAAGGTCTAAGGCAAATGAGACACTTTCATGACAGTTTTCAAGTGCAACAGCTAGTACTGTACGGCTAGAATCAATGCATACTCTACATGCATCTGATACACGATCCCTTATCCAGCAGCTAGCCCTACACTAATCGCAGCTAAGAACGGTATAATTATAGAATAGAATAGATTTTTGTACATAGCAGCAGCAAGACCTGTAAGGCTAGGATCCCTGCCTACATGCCCCTAAAGTCCCTGACTGCATGCCTTTAATACACTATACCTACTCCAGAAGCTCACTGTGTTGCAGCAACAGGAACTGTGTGGCTAGATCATATTGTCCCTTCTCCAGCAAAAACTTTCCCTACAAAATTTCCTGGTACAATGCGCCAAGAATGGCATCACTGGGTCTTATACAACATTACCATTACCATGTCTACAATATTACCATGAGTGGCAGGGAATCCCCGCATGTTTAGTGGCTGAAAGAAAGCCACAAAACATTCTGGGCGGGGACTCGTGCCAGGATACTTGCTCGAGTTTCAAGCATCTTGACCACCCAATTCTCGATCGAGTACCGAGCAGTGCCAAGTGGTCACTTTTAGAGTTGATGAATCTAAGGTTCATTGTTCATATAAAACAGACTTTTTTTTTTAAATAAAAGAGTTCAGGTTCGGAGATTGGGTGTTTTACGTACAGTACAGACCAAACGTTTGGACACACCTCCTCATTCAAAGAGTTTTCTTTATTTTCAGGACTCTAAAAATTGTAGATTCACATTGAAGACATCAAAACTATGAATTAAGACATGTTGAATGAAATACTTAAAAAAGTGTGAAACAACTGAAAATATGTTTTATATTCTAGGTTCTTCAAAGTAGCCACCTTTTGCTTTCATTACTACTTTGCACACTCTTGGCATTCTCTTGATGAGCTTCAAAAGGTAGTCACTGGAAATGGTTTTCAAACAGTCTTGAAGGAGTTCCCAGAGATGCTTAGCACTTGTTGGCCCTTTTGCCTTCACTCTGTGGTCCAGCTCCCCCCAAACCATCTCAATTGGGTTCAGGTCTGGTGACTGTAGAGACCAGGTGATCTGGTGTAGTACCCCATCACTCTCCTTCTTAGTCAAATAGCCCTTACACAGCCTGGAGGTGTGTTTGGGGTCAATGTTCTGTTGAAAAATAAATTATGGTCCAACTAAACGCAAACCGGATGGAATAGCACACCACTGCAAGATGCTGTGGTAGGCATGCTGGTTCTGTGTGCCTTCAATTTTGAATAAATCCCCAACAGTGTCAGCAGCAAAGCATCCCTACACCATCACACCTCCTCCTTTATGCTTCACGGTGGGAACCAGGCATGTAGAGTCTATCCGTTCACCTTTTCTGCAAAGACACGGTGGTTGGATCCAAAGATCTCAAATTTGGACTCATCAGACAAAAGCACATATTTCCACAGATCTAATGTCCATTCCTTGTGTTATTTAGCCAAACAAGTCTCTTCTGCTTGTTGTCTGTCCTTAGCAGTGGTTTCCTAGCAGCTATTTTACCATGAAGGCCTGCTGCACAAAGTCTCTTCTTAATAGTTGTTCTAGAGATGAGGTGTGTACAAACTTTAAAAAGTGGAGCAATTAGTCACCACAACCAATCCAGAATTAAATTGGAAAATGAAATCAGCCAACTCAATGACATCCGGTTCACTATTTCTTTTGCTTAACATTGCTAAATCTCAATGCCTGCATTTTTTTTGTTAACACCTATTATGATAATCATCTGTAGTTTGACAATCCTTCAGACCTCAGCATTTTTTCATACTGTTGTTTGTGTTTAGATAGTTACTTTTTTGTCCTATATATTTCTATTTTATTACTTTTCTGAACTGCTGTAAAGAACCACAAAATATACACACTACTGTTGGCAATAAATTCAGGCAAGTTGTTTCATTCCATTATCTTTGACAAAGAACAAATGTGAACTTACCCAGAAGCATTTTCTATCCTATATACACATTACTTCCTACTATTAACTTAATTTGGGCCTGCCAACTCCCCATTATAGACAACAGTCTTAAGCTTTCATAGCCTTTTATGACATTTTTAGCTTTGTTGCCTGCAGAAATGTTCCATCATTGCAGCTATTAATCAATTTAATATCTAATCGCCAAGTGTGCACTACTTTGAAACTAACTTATCACTAACTGAAATAGGTTATTTTGTTCTTTGAAGTAATGTTACACTTCGTAACAGTTGCTATTAATAAAATGAACAGTGTCTATTTGGAATTAATGAGTGCAGAAAGACAGACATTTTTTTCAGTTATGCACTGGCAGAAAATATATTACACTTAACGTTTCATTCACAATGAAATATGTGCTCATAGAGTCCTCCAAGAAGCATAATTCAAGTGTTCTCTTCTTGCATTATAAAGCCCCTATGTTCATCAACATTTAAAAAAGTTTAGGCAAAGTAAATATACTGAACCCATGCTAATATAGAATTTGTAATATTCCATAGACTTTTAATAAGATACCCCCTTCTCCCCAGTTATTAAAGGATTTGTCCCGTCTAAATCCATAAGTCTACAATATGAACTGTGAGGATTCCCCAGTTTCAGAGCCAGAAATGGCGGTCATGTGGCAGCATGCATGTAAAAAAGTTCCACTAGATGGACGTGGCCTCCCTTAATGCAAGTGCATTGAGTAAGGTCACTCCCCTCTAGTCGGAATATTGCTGGGTGTATTCATATCACTAACTCATGGCTTCTTGACTGCCTTTCCCAGCTTTCCTCACAGCGCAGTGTGTGCCATGAACAGGATGTGGCATTGTGCCACCTTTGCCTCCGTGTCATTCTTCACTTCTGCTCATTTTAGTGGAGCTGAAATAAACTGCTGTTAAAATATCAAGAGTTGCAACATTTTTGTAAAACTCAACATTGCGCAAAAAATATGCAATTTTTCAAAGCAATTTATGCCAGATTCCTTGTTGCTTTGATGAATTAGGGCCAAAGTCTTTTTTCATAAGTAGTGTCACTTGCAGAATCCACTAAAAGATGGCAACCGGTTTCATTGCAAATGGGTGGTATTTACTAAAGAAGTGGTGCAAACTTGGAGGTCCTTTCAGTTTCATGTAGTGTCACATGTTTGTATAGTGTTCTCTTTGTCAGGTTTTCAGGTAACTGGAGAGATGGATGGGTCTAGCTACCTACATACCCCCTCCCATGGGTGTATTACATGACATGTAAAATGGAGATTATCTGTTTGGCACATGTAGAGTTTGAGGAGGTGTGGGAACAGACAGGAGTCAATGTGAGGAAGCTGCCAGGCTTCAGTGAAGAAACCTCCTGGAGAGGAATATGAATGCTGACTGGGGTCAGTGAGTGGAGGAAGACAACTCTACTGGGATATTTCGGCTGAGTGGTATCCAAACCTGAGCGGTCATATCACAAGAGTAAGATGGTCTTGAAAACTGTATGTGTTTGTATGTTATTTTAAGCCAGAAGATGCTCTTTTTTGTGTTGCTGAAGTGCTGTTTGTGATGTTTTTAATAAACTGCTGACTTTTTTAAACGGTTTGGGTTCCTGTGCTACCTTGAGGATCAGCAAGCGAGTGAGTAACCCCATTATACAGTGTGTGAACTGTGTGCAACATCACACTACCTATACGTCCCAGCACCTACTTTTGAATGTTGCTTCACGCAGGAGTGCACCATTGGTACTGTATATGCCATGACACTTTGAGTTACAGTGCTGGATGGGATGCATCATGTATTTTACATTTGGCTATAGAAACGTCTGATTTACTATTCCGGCTCTCTCTATAAAGACTCTCGTCTTTTACAAAATTGCGAAGGACTTATGTAACAAAGTCAATAAAGTTCTGTTACATACCAAAATTCTTCACAATATACAAGTTGCAACATATATCTTGTGAGCCATACTTCTCATTGCGTGTTGAGAAAAGAGGAAATATAAGGATGGATACATGTTACGAGGGGGACCCGGGGAAGCGTGCCAAGATGGGAAATGGACAGCTTCCGCCGGTCAAGGTCCACTGTGCGGTGTAAGGGACCGCCGCTATGGTGGGTGAAGAGTGAGCGGGTTGCTGCTAGCGATCGTCTGGAATGTCACAGACGATCTATGTACACCGATCTGCCCTAACCCGTGTGGGTTGTATGGCAGGGATCTCACGGCTCGGTGTACCTGTTGCACGGGGAAGCACAGAGGTGCCCACGCATGTGTGCCAGTGGAAGTCACGAGAATATGGCACGAGGGTAGCACAGAGGTGCCCACGCACGTGTGCTTTCAATAACCAGGTGAGTCCGGAGGAGACTCGAGGAGCTCACCTGGGACAGGAACACGGCCTGTTGAAGGGGATACTGCCGGAGCAGCAAGGCAGGAACACGGCCTGCAAACGAGGTACTGCCGGAGCAGCAAGGGCCAAGCCCACAAGAGTCAGTAGTGCCTGAGCAGTGGCGTGGCAGCACGCTGCCAGACATCCAAACATAGAAGGACGGTCGCGCGCCGCCATGATGGCAGGGGGAGCTTTTAAGGAGGTGCAGCTCCACCCGAGGGCGGGCGCGAGGCGGAGATGACGGACTTGACCCAATCAGGGTCCACGACGTCCCAGCCTGGCCAGTCAGGATTCACCACGTCACCAGCCTTGTCATCAAGCCGTGTGACATCAGTGAGCGAATCAGGACCCACCACGCATTGCACATGCTCACCCTCCTGCCTCTGGGAAATAGAGGCGGGATCCTCGGTCTCACAATGTGCAGAGATAACGGGAATCTCACTGCTTCCCTGAGCAGTAAACCTCTGCACATTGCGCAGCCTCGCAGACCTTCGGGGCCGCTGAGCAGGAGAGTCTGCGGCAGGCCAGGAATGGGAGACCGCTTCACTCCTTGTAACAGGAGAACCACTAGGTGTCACCCTTCTGCTGCCTCTCTGAGAAGGTATCTCCTGCACACTGCGCAGTCTGGCAGACCTTCGGCGCTGCTGAGCAGGAGTGCTCGTGGCAGGCAAGGAATGGGAGACTGCCTCAGTCCTTGCCTCAGGAGAGCCACGAGATGTAACATTAGCCCCCCGTCTAGGCCCCCCCCCCCTGTCCGTGCTCGAAGGCCGCTATCAAACCCGGGGTGCGGATATGATCCTCCAACTCCCAGGATCTATGCTCCGGACCACGGCTGGCCCACTCCACGAGGTAGTACCTCTTGCCCTGTATGACTTTTGTCTCCACAAGTTTTGCCACCTCAGGGTCGTCGGACGGGGAGTCGGTTTGAGCCGGCAGGGACCCCGAGAATTTATTAAGTCGTACGGGTTTCAGGAGGGACACGTGAAAGGTGTTGGTTATAGCCCAGCGTGGAGGGAGCTGGAGTCGATATGCCACTGGGTTTACCTGCTGTAGTACTTTAAACGGACGCAGATACCTAGGGGCGAATTTGGCTGCCTGTACCCGTAGGTTAACATTCTTAGAGGACAGCCATACTAGGTCACCAGGGGCGAAGGATGGTGCAGGGCGGCGGCGAACATCAGCCGTTGTCACCATCCGGTCTTTAGCCCTTTTAAGAGCCTCTTGGGTGTCATCCCAGATCTCCCGGGCCTTGGTCGCCCAATCTTCCACTCTAGTATCGGGTGACGTAATGGGCATCGGAACCGGGATTCTGGGATGTTGTCCGTTATTGAGTAGGAACGGAGTCTGGCCAGAGGATTCATGGACCGAATTGTTAATGGCAAATTCGGCCCAAGGAAGGAGGTTAGCCCAGTTGTCGTGGTGCTCGGATATAAAATGGCGGAGGTAAGTTACCAAGGTCTGATTAGTCCTCTCCACTAGTCCATTGGTCTCGGGATGGTATGCGGAGGAGATGTTCAGCTCTATCTGCAGGAGCTTACAGAGCTCTCTCCAGAAGCGAGACGCGAACTGGGGACCCCGGTCGCTCACCACCTTGTCAGGCATGCCATGCAACCTAAATACATGCCGAATGAACAAGGTGGCGAGAGCACGTGACGTCGGGAGTCGTGGGAGAGGCACCAAGTGGACCATTTTAGAGAAGTGGTCCGTGATGACCCATACGACCCTGTGCCCTGCTGACTTGGGCAGATCTCCCAGGAAGTCCATCCCTACCACTTCCCAGGGACGATCCGGCACTGGCAGTGGGTGAAGAAGACCTGCCGGTCTCTGCCGGGACGGCTTATTCCGAGCACACGACATACAGGCTCCCACATACTCCTGTATGTCCTGGGGTAGTCTCGGCCACCAATAATGCCTGGTCACCAGGTCTCTGGTCCTTTTGACCCCGAAGTGACCCCCAACCTTGGAGGCATGGGCCCACGATAGCACCTCGTTCCGTAGTTCAGGGGGAACGAGGGTCTTGCCAGGTGGCACCTGGTCCAAAGAAGTGGGAGTGACCATCCTCAAGCTGTCCGGGGGTAGTATAAGACGAGGCTCCTCCTCGTCCTCCTCCAACACAACCATACAACGTGACAAGGCATCGGCCCGTGCGTTCTTCTCACCGGCCAGGTGGCGGATAATAAAGCGGAACCGGGATAAGAATAAAGACCAACGGGCCTGCCTTGGGTTCAGGCGTTGTGCTGTCTGGAGGTATGTGAGGTTTTTGTGGTCAGAAAATACCTCAAATGGATGCTTTGCACCCTCCAGGAGATGCCGCCATTCCTGGAATGCTAGTTTCATCGCCAGTAACTCCCTATCCCCTATGGAGTAGTTCCTCTCGGCCGGAGAAAAGGTCTTGGAGAAAAAGAAACAAGGATGCTTCCTTCCTCGTTCGTTTTTCTGGTACAGGACTGCACCTGCACCGACCGAAGAGGCGTCTACCTCCAGTAGGAAGGGTTTGGAGATGTCTGGACGATGAAGGATGGGAGCTCTGGAGAAGTGAGTTTTGAGAGTGTGAAATGCCTCTACCGTTTCTCGTGTCCATGCTTTGGGATTAGCGCCCTTGCGGGTAAGGGCAATGATGGGTGCTGCCACCGTCGAGAAGTTGGGAATGAACTGGCGATAATAATTGATAAACCCCAAGAATCGCTGGATCGCCTTCAGCGAGCGGGGCTCAGGCCAGTTCATCACTGTCTCCAACTTCCCCGGATCCATTGCTAACCCCTGACTGGACACGATGTACCCCAGGAACGGCAAGGATTCCCGTTCAAAAACGCACTTTTCCAGCTTAGCATATAGCGAATGGGTACGGAGCCTCTTAAGTACTCGGATGACATCCCTCCGATGGGTGGTAAGATCGGGGGAGAAGATAAGAATGTCATCCAGGTATGCAACCACGGAAAGATACAAATCCCGGAAAATGTCATTCACAAAGTCTTGAAATACGGCGGGGGCATTGCAGAGTCCGAAGGGCATTACTAGATACTCGTAGTGACCGTCCCTGGTGTTAAAGGCGGTCTTCCACTCATCGCCCTTTCGGACTCGCACCAGATTATACGCCCCGCATAGATCCAGCTTTGTGAAGACCTTTGCCCCGCGGAATCGATCAAATAGCTCAGTAATGAGGGGCAAAGGGTATTTGTTCTTGATCGTGATTGCATTTAATCCCCTGTAATCGATACAGGAGCGCAGATCCCCTTCCTTCTTCTGCACAAAAAAGAACCCTGCAACAGCCGGTGAAATAGACTTGCGAATGAACCCCTTCGCCAGGCTGTCCTGAATATATTTGGACATAGCCTCCGTCTCTGGCGCAGAGAGTGGATACACTCTGCCCCTAGGGGGCTCGGAGCCTGGCTTCAGGTCTATTCGGCAATCATATGGCCGGTGGGGAGGAAGAGTATCTGCCGCCCTTTTTGAAAAGACATCCCTGTAGGCCTCATAAGGTGTCGGTAAACCCGGCCCCTCTGTATTCCCTGAGGACCCTACCGACCTAATGGTAGCGGGTGGTTCGGTAGTCACGAGGTGCTCTCTACAGGATCCTGCCCAGGATGAGATCTCCCCTGTTGCCCAGTTGAGTATAGGAGCATGCTGTCTCAACCAGGGAAGGCCCAGTAGGATCTCATCCGTCCCCCCTGGAAGCACCAGGAAGGACACCTGCTCATGGTGTCCCGGTGGTACATCCATCCTGAGAGGGATGGTGATCTGGGTGATAGGATCGAGTAGTATGGACCCGTCGACTACCCGAACCCTGAGTGGCTTGGGCAACAGAACCAGGGGAACTGAGTATCGGGTTGTCAGGGAGGTCGAGATGAAATTGCCTTCAGCGCCTGAGTCCAAGCAAGCCAGGGCAGAGAAGAGAGTAGTGCCGAACTGCAACTGGGCGCTGATAGTCAACCTAGAGGGAGAGGTAGCGTCTAGAGTCCCCCCTCTGATAGAAACTAGACGCTGTCTTTTCCCGACGGTTTTGGGACATCGGGTAGCTATGTGTCCCCTCTGCCCACAGGAAAAGCAGATGACACAAGACCGAGAACCTGGGGCAGAGGAGACCACCTTGGACACCTCCATTGACTCCACGGAGTCGCCTACAGGACTGGCTGGGAGACCTGTCTGATGGAAGACGGGAGGCAGACGCTTTTTAGGCCGAGAAGACGTGGGTGCTGAAGAGACCTCGAGCCTTCGCTCCGCCTGGCGGATGCCTATGCGAGAGGCAACCTGAATCAAGGACTCTAAAGTGGCAGGCACCTCACGCGTGGCCAGTGCGTC
Source organism: Anomaloglossus baeobatrachus (assembly GCF_048569485.1). Lineage (NCBI taxonomy): Eukaryota > Metazoa > Chordata > Amphibia > Anura > Aromobatidae > Anomaloglossus > Anomaloglossus baeobatrachus. The sequence goes on along the minus strand of NC_134355.1, from coordinate 414,114,048 downwards.
TTTGACAAACCCTGCCAGGCCCTCCCAAAACACAGGGACAAGGACCTTATCCGGCCAGTCTAGCTCTGCGGCAAGTGTCCTAAAGTGTACCGCAAAGTCCACGACTGAAGCGGACCCTTGCCGAAGTCGTAGGAGGCGCAGTGCGGAGTCGCTGGTAAGTTATTCACCACACGATCTCCGCGCTCCCACAACGGCGTGGACCACTTCAGCGCTCTCCCTGTGAGCAGGGACTGGACGAAGGCTACCCTCGCCTTCTCAGTAGCGTAAAGAGTCGCGGACAGCTCTAAGTAGGTGGTAACCTGGTTTATAAAACCACGGCACTCAGAGCTGTTGCCGCTAAAGTGCTCTGGAAGCGCAAGGCGAGGAGACCTTCCGCCCAATAGCACAGCCTGGGTAGCCGCCTGGGTGGCGACTGTCGTCAGAGTAGTCTTATCGGAGGAAGACTGCTCCACTGCTGCCAATCGTGACTCCAACTGCTGCACATAACGCAGCAACTGCTGCTGCTCTTCAGCCATAGCCAGACCTTTGGCGCGACCGAAATGTTACGAGGGGGACCCGGGGAAGCGTGCCAAGATGGGAAATGGACAGCTTCCGCCGGTCAAGGTCCACTGTGCGGTGTAAGGGACCGCCGCTATGGTGGGTGAAGAGTGAGCGGGTTGCTGCTAGCGATCGTCTGGAATGTCACAGACGATCTATGTACACCGATCTGCCCTAACCCGTGTGGGTTGTATGGCAGGGATCTCACGGCTCGGTGTACCTGTTGCACGGGGAAGCACAGAGGTGCCCACGCACGTGTGCCAGTGGAAGTCACGAGAATATGGCACGAGGGTAGCACAGAGGTGCCCACGCACGTGTGCTTTCAATAACCAGGTGAGTCCGGTGGAGACTCGAGGAGCTCACCTGGGACAGGAACACGGCCTGTTGAAGGGGATACTGCCGGAGCAGCAAGGCAGGAACACGGCCTGCAAACGAGGTACTGCCGGAGCACCAAGGGCCAAGCCCACAAGAGTCAGTAATGCCTGAGCAGTGGCGTGGCAGCACGCTGCCAGACATCCAAACATAGAAGGACGGTCGCGCGCCGCCATGATGGCAGGGGGAGCTTTTAAGGAGGTGCAGCTCCACCCGAGGGCGGGCGCGAGGCGGAGATGACGGACTTGACCCAATCAGGGTCCACGACGTCCCAGCCTGGCCAGTCAGGATTCACCACGTCACCAGCCTTGTCATCAAGCCGTGTGACGTCAGTGAGCGAATCAGGACCCACCACGCATTGCACATGCTCACCCTCCTGCCTCTGGGAAATAGAGGCGGGATCCTCGGTCTCACAATGTGCAGAGATAACGGGAATCTCACTGCTTCCCTGAGCAGTAAACCTCTGCACATTGCGCAGCCTCGCAGACCTTCGGGGCCGCTGAGCAGGAGAGTCTGCGGCAGGCCAGGAATGGGAGACCGCTTCACTCCTTGTAACAGGAGAACCACTAGGTGTCACCCTTCTGCTGCCTCTCTGAGAAGGTATCTCCTGCACACTGCGCAGTCTGGCAGACCTTTGGCGCTGCTGAGCAGGAGTGCTCGTGGCAGGCAAGGAATGGGAGACTGCCTCAGTCCTTGCCTCAGGAGAGCCACGAGATGTAACAGATACATCTTTTTATTGTCTTTGTGTATTGTTCACAATATTTGCTTATCTCGCTTGGTCAGCTGTGTCTTCAACTACTAGAGTTTCTATGAGAATAAAAGAGCACATCTTCAAAATGGTCCTTCTAGATGTAGTTAAAGGAAATCTATCAGTAGGATCAACACTCCTAATCCTAAACTATCTTTATAGGCATGCAAGTCATAGGAAACAGGAAAAAAGGATACCTTGATATTTGTGGTCTGATGTCTTATTTACAAGAAATCTACTTTTTCTTAATATGTAAATGAGCTTTTAAGATGTATGGACCACAAACTGATCTGCATGAGAAGCTGCCACCAGAGCTTATTTTAAAAGAAAGGATGTGAATTCAGTGTGAGATATGGAACTAACACAGTACAGTAACAACTGAACTTTGTCTCATACCAAACATGTTAACAGCTGCAGCTTTCACAGCTCTGTATTGCAACACTGACTGCCGGCGGGATGGAAGCTGAGGCACTATGAGAGGACAATTGATGTGTTCAATGCTGTGCTTGGGCTGTTATAATCATACACAGCCCTGCAATGAGATCCGGAGAGCAGAGAGAAGACATCACATCTCACACTGCAAACTCGCCCTTTTATTTAAAATAATCTCTGGAAACAGATTCCCATTCAGATCAGTGTCTGGCCCATAGATCTTAACTAGTGATGAGCGAGTACTAAAAAGCTCGGGTGCTCGAAGCTCGGGCCGAGCCTCCCAAGATACTCGTGTACTCGGCCCGAGCAACGAGCCCAATGTTATCCTATGGGAGACCCGAGTATTTTTGTGAAATGACCTCCCGGCAGCATGGAGAAACCCTAAAAATGGCACAAAAGTCTCAGAAGAGTGCTCAAATGACATGGCAACAGCATGGGGAAGACCCCTTGAAGCATTTATCACCCAAAAGTCACAGCTGTGAACAATTTTGTCCGCGTTTTACGCCATTTTTACGGACTCATCAGAAAACCTTCCAAAATGACCCCAAAATGATTTTTCATGGCGGAAATGTTAAGGGCACATACCCAATAGTGAGATAGAGCTGGTGTATGTTACTTTTTGAGATCAATACATGAAAGATTTTACGTGAAAACATTGTGTGGCACTCCGATGTCCCTGAGAAGAGACGTACATGAAGGCCTCTTGAGTCTAATGTGCCCATTTTGAGGAAGTGAGTCTTTGTAGTATTTTCCTTTGCCAGGGCAGTTCTAAATTGTGAGGTTCACCAATGCCCCTGCATACAGACGTGCATGAGGGCCTGTAAACCTGAAGTGCCCATTGTAAGGAAGTGGGTGTATTATAGTATAGCCCTTAGGCAGGGCAGCCAAAAATTGGGAGGCTCCACGTTGTCCCTGGATAGAGACGTGCATGAAGGCCTGTAAACCTGAAGTGCCCATTGGAAGGAAGTGGGTGTATTATAGTATAGCCCTTAGGCAGGGCAGCCAAAAATTGGGAGGCTCCACGTTGTCCCTGGATAGAGACGTGCATGAAGGCCTGTAAACCTGAAGTGCCCATTGGAAGGAAGTGGGTGTATTATAGTATAGCCCTTAGGCAGGGAAGCCAAACATTGGGAGGCTCCACGTTGTCCCTGGATAGAGACGTGCATGAAGGCCTGTAAACCTGAAGTGCCCATTGGAAGGAAGTGGGTGTATTATAGTATAGCCCTTAGGCAGGGCAGCCAAAAATTGGGAGGCTCCACGTTGTCCCTGGATAGAGACGTGCATGAAGGCCTGTAAACCTGAAGTGCCCATTGGAAGGAAGTGGGTGTATTATAGTATAGCCCTTAGGCAGGGCAGCCAAAAATTGAGAGGCTCCACGTTGTCCCTGGATAGAGACCTGTTAGGTTCTTAGTGCCTCCGTGCTTGCATTTAAAAACCGCACGTGTGTGCCTGTTGGTGGCAGCTTTCCGCTGCATTTGTGTGAGTTTTGCAAAAACTTGGATATAACACACAAGTCTAGTGAATACACATCAGCACAGCATTGCAAAATGCGCAAGGGCGTTGTCAACGAACAAGGAAGTGGACGTGATGGTGGTGCAGGCAGACACCGAGGTTGTGTGCAAGCTCTAATTTCGCCACAACAAAGGGCCACATCTAGTCGCTCGCACGTCCTGTCCCAAATTCTTGGGGACCGCAGCAGTACACCGCTCTTGAACCAAGACCAGTGTCAACAGGTTGTTAGTTGGATAGCGGATAATGCTTCCAGTCAGATTGGCACCACCACAAACACTCTGTCTTCCACACGGTCAAGTGTCAGTAGCCGTGATACTGCACCGCACATTTCAGAACCTGATCCTCCTTCCTACCACCAGGCCGAGTACACGTCCACGGACATTACTGATCCCACACTTGGACACTCGGAATAGCTGTTCGTTCACGTTTCCATTCACAAATTCTGGCCTCTCGCCAGCTCCTGTTGAAGTGGGCCATGACGAGATTGTATGTACAGATGCACAAATATTTGAGCAGCCACGTTCTCACGAAGTTGGCAACGTGTCTCAACAAGGGGTGGACGATGATGAGACACAATTGTCAGGAAGTCAGGAGGAGGAGCAGGGTGCGGAAGAGGAAGACGACGTGGTGGATGATCCAGTAACTGACCCAACCTGGCAGGAGGATATGCAGAGCGAGGACAGCAGTGCACAGGGGGAGGGAGGCGTAGCATCCCAACAGGCAGTAAGAAGCAGAGTGGTGGCCCCAGGCAGACGTCAGGCAACTGTTCCCCGGAACAACACGACACAAGGTGCCTGTACAAATGTTAGGTCTTCCCGAGTCTGGCTGTAATACTATTGTATGTATTGAGGATTTCGATTGCGTTAGGGCAATGACAACCAGAGACGAGTTCTTGGTGCAAGACATTTATAATATGCAACCAGCAAATATGTACATAAACGGAACAAAAACACAGTAGAACATAAATACAGGAAATACCTTCCAGGGACTGAGCGAAAGGGAATTCCCGGGACCGCGCACCGGACTCCCCCAGGGAGACCACCAACAGCAAACCCCTATACAGGGACTGTCTGGCAATCACCCCAGAAGCCCTAAATGCGCAGCAGCCGGGACACAAAAGGGCAATAGGTAAGTCGAAAAATGTCTGTACGTGATGTGAGTCCAGAGTGGTATTAAACGGAAGGAACCGGGCAGAAGTTCCGACCAAAGACGGCAAACGGAGTCCAGGTACAGCTAGATGATACCAGATGAAGTCCAGAGTCGGTGTCGGTTGTTTTCCAAGAGGATCCGAATAACAATCAGGAACCAAAAGCAGCAGGGCAGGAGCACACAGGAAGCAGTATACTCAGGCACTGGACTAAGCTTTAGGGGCGGCTTTTAAACAGATGGACAGGAAGTAGGGCAACAGAACAGAAAACTCCATGTTAACAAAGGGCAAGCTCTTTCAAAAGAAAACTGGAAAACCCGGAACTCTGACACTGGCAGTTTTTTAAGTTGGCTCCAGATGATTCTAAAAAGGCCATTTGCAACACCTGCCATGCCAGCATCAGCAGGGGTACCAAAACTAGCAGCCTGACCACCACCAGCATGATCAGGCACATGTCAGCCAAGCACCCGACTTTGTGGGAAGTACAACAGAGTCGAGGAGCAGTGCTTGCTGATGTCACTGCTACGTCTTCGCTGGTTGTGCATGCGAGCCAATCCCCTGTCCATGCTGCCTGCGAACAAGCCTCCTCCACTCCTGCACCTGCAGTTGCCTACGCAGAAAGAACACCATCATCAAGCACGTCCTTGTCCCAGCGCAACGTTCAGTTATCCATTCAGCAAACCTTTGAGCGCAGGCGCAAATACACTGCCAACACCCCACATGCCACAGTTCTAAATGCTAACATTTCGCGACTGCTTGCGCTGGAAATGTTGCCTTTTAGGCTGGTTGAGACAGAAGCATTCCGCGAACTGATGGTGGCAGCTGTCCCACGTTACTCGGTCCACAGACGCCACTATTTCTCCCTGTGTGCCGTCCCCGCATTGCATAACTAACCACGTGTCACAAAACATCACACGTGCCCTGAACAACGCTGTTTCAGCCAAAGTCCACCTAACCACAGACACGTGGACAAGTGCATGTGGGCAAGGACGCTACATCTCGTTGACGTCACACTGGGTTAATATTGTGCAAGCTGGGACCCAGTCTGAGCGAGGGACGGAACACGTCCTTCACACACCAAGTTTTGCAGGCCCTACCTCAGTCAGGGTTTCACACACACTCTACAGCTCCGGAATGTCATGCTCCTCAGCCTCCTCCTCCTCCTGCGCATCCTGATCCACTTTACCCTCCACACCAGTCCCAAGCTGGAAGTGTCGCTGGCGGAGGAGGGGACGGTGCGCTCTCCCACTGCTCGGGTCCGGCTGACGCAGCTCTACGGCTGCTGCTGCTCGTTGGCTCGAGCGATGGCCGGATCCCGGGGACTCGAGCGGCGCTACTCGCCCGTGAGTGAAAAGGGGTGGTTTGGGTTTTGGGGATATTGTCCGTGACGCCACCCACGGTTGTGGTGATTGTGTGGACACCACCGCTGCTCTGGACGGGGATCCCGGGAGCCTGTGACAGGGAGCAGCTTTGTTGTTATTTCTCCCCTCCGTGGGTAGGGGGGTTGGTTGTCCCGGGGCCTGGTGATGGGGTAGAGATGGATGACAGGCGGGTTGCGGGGCCTGATGAAGTGCATGGTCGCAGGGGCAGCGCTGTGCCGCACGGCACGGAGGTACTCACTCAGCCCAATGATGATGACACAGTTCAGGGTAAAACAAGTGGCTGGATGGACGGGTCACTCGGACGGCTGCGGTTGTTCCTCCCTGCAGGTTAGTGATGACTGTCTCTCCCTGCACCTAAGTTAAGTGTTGGTAGTGATGGTTTCCCAACGGTAACCCGCTCCCTGACCTGGATATGGGCCGGAGGAGCCCCTTTTGCCCACAGGCGCTGGCCCTGGGAGACGGTTGCCCTTGGCGGTGGCTGTGTCTCCCCTTCACGGTTGTACGGTTGCCTTCTATCTGGACTTGGCTGTTTGGAAACCCTGAGGTCCCCTTCAATAACGGATTTGGCAAATTCACGGCGACACCAAGCCTTGCCGGGATCCGAAAGTCCTCTGCCAATGGTGCTGGCTTCTCTTTGTATACCGGTCCGGTACGGCCGGGTCACCACCCGTCCACGGTCCTTACGGCAGACTCCAATCGGCCTCCACTGCAGACGGTCACCACATCCTGCCAACCTTGCTGTCCTGTCCGGGCCACACACCCGGACCAACTTCAGGCTCTTTGCTGTCACTTTTCTCCTCTCTACTACTTTCCTCCTTCCACTTCCTTAGCTTAACTCTCACTGCCTGTGTTTTCCCTCCTCCTCGGTGGGTGGAGACCAACCGCCTGGCTCCACACCCTGGTGTGGACAACAGCCCCTGGGGAAGGCAACAAGGATTTTGTGTTTTGACTATGATATGCCTGCAGGGAGTGTGGGGTGTTTAAGTGTTGTGCTCTGTGGCCCCTGGCTTGTCCAGGGCGACACAGAAGCACTGCAGCACTGCCTCGGCGAAGCGGCAACAGGCAGTGCTGAAGCTAATCTGCATAGGTGACAAACCCCACAATGCAGAAGAGGTGTGGACAGCTCTGAAACAGCAGGCAGATCACTGGCTCACAACTCTGAACCTAAAGCCAGGAAAGGTCGTGTGTGACAATGGCCGGAACCTGGTGGCGGCTTTGAGGCGAGGCCAGCTGACACATGTTCCATGCGTGGCCCATGTGCTCAACCTCGAGGTTCAGCGGTTTCTAAAGTCATACTCAGAGCTGTCTGATCTGCTGGTAAAAGTTCGCCGCCTGTCTGCACATTTTCGAAAGTCACCTACTGCTTCAGCCGGCCTTGCCGGCTTAAGACGCCGTTTGCATCTTCCGGCACACAGACTGGTGTGTGATGTCCCCACGCGTTGGAATTCAACTCTGCACATGTTGGTCAGGATATGTGAGCAGAAGAGGGCAGTTGTTGAGTACCTGCATCACCTAAGCCGTCGGGAAATGGGTCAAACTCCACACATAACACCTGAGGAGTGGAGATGGATGTCCGACCTATGCACCATCCGCCAAAACTTTGAGGACTACAACAAGATGGTGAGCGGCGATGACGACATTATTAGCGTCACCATACCGCTTCTCTGCCTTCTAAAATGGTCTCTGCTCAGAAAACAAACATGATGCATTGCAGGCGGAGCGCGATGAGTTTCAGCAAGAAACAGTAGTGGGTGTGGGTGATGAATGATAACACACAGCCCAGCCTCGTCTCATCACAACGTGCAGTGGAGGACTATGACGAGGAGGAGGATGAAGACATGGAGCAACTCTCTGGCCAAATTGAGGATATGACATGCAGTCATATCCTCGGTTCAGCGTGGCTGGCCAGAGGACAGGGTAGATGATGAGGAGGAGGAGGACAGCATGTTCAGTCATCGTGTTGGTCAGGATACTGAAGTGATGGCTGTTAAGAGTCTGGCACACATGGCTGACTTTATGGTAAGCTGCCTGTCTCGTGACCCTCGCGTTAAGAACATCTTGGCCGACAATCATTACTGGTTGGTAACACTGTTAGACCCACGCTAAAAGGAGAACTTTATGTCTCTTATTCCCGAGGCGGAGAGGTCAGGCAAAATGCAGCAGTTCCAGAAGGCCATAGTCACGGAAGTAGGCAAAGCATTCCCCTCACAAAACGCTAGCGGCATAGGTCATGAATCAGTGGACAACCGAGGCGTACAGCCGAGAGAGGCACAAGTCCAATCCGCCAGAGGTAGGGGAACAGTCTTTAAGATGTGTGACAGTTTTCTCAGCCCCTCACGTACCACAGCCCCTGAGGTGCGGGGTAGTGCCACAAGAAATCCTAAGTTTGCCCAGATGCTGAAGGAGTACCTTGCAGATCGAACAACTGTACTCCGACATTCCTCTGTGCCTTACAATTATTGGGTATCCAAGCTGGACACGTGGCATGAATTGGCTCTCTACGCCTTGGAAGGCCTGGCCTGCCCTGCTGCTAGCGTTTTGTCAGAGCGTGTTTTTAGTGCCGCAGGTGGAATCATTACAGATAAACGCACCCGCCTGTCAACTGAAAATGCTGACAAGCTGACTCTGATCAAGATGAACAAGGGTTGGATTGGGCCAGACTTCACCACACCACCAGCAAATGAGAGCGGAATTTAAAGTTTGCCATGTACCTCCACTCACCCATGGGTACACACTTCTGGACTTTGGATAATCGCTGGACTGCTCCTCCTTCTCCTCATGCGCCACCATGATGATGACCGTTACAAATTGCAATACTTAGGCCTTTGTTTCAGGTATACCCCCAGTGGTAAATTTTTTCGCCCATTCTTTGCAGAATGGACATTACAACGACAGGAGACCCGCTCCTTTGCAATGGGAACAATGTTTTGAGGCCCTCATGCACTCTACCCAGGGACAACGTGGAGCCTCCCAATTTTTGGCTGCCCTGCCTAAGGGCTATACTACAATAGACCCACTTCCTTCCAATGGGCACTTCAGGTTTACAGGCCCTCATGCACGTCTCTATCCAGGGACAACGTGGAGCCTGACGCTGCCACCGACTGCCACACACGTGCTGTTTTTAAATGCAAGCACGGACGCAATAAGAACCTAACTGGTTTTTAGGAGCGACAATTACTGAGAAGTCTGACACTATCAGACACTGCTGACTGACGTGTATTATACACTAGACTTGTGCGTTATATAATAGTTTGTGCAAAACGCGCACCTGTACGCTGCCACCGACTGCCACACACGTGCTGTTTTTAAATGCAAGCACGGACGCAATAAGAACCTAACTGGTTTTTAGGAGCGACAATTACTGAGAAGTCTGACACTATCAGACACTGCTGACTGACGTGTATTATACACTAGACTTGTGCGTTATATAATAGTTTGTGCAAAACGCGCACCTGTACGCTGCCACCGACTGCCACACACGTGCTGTTTTTAAATGCAAGCACGGACGCAATAAGAACCTAACTGGTTTTTAGGAGCGACAATTACTGAGAAGTCTGACACTATCTGGACTGTTTTACACTGTGTACACCAGCCCCAGATATGATGAAGGCTGGTATACGGTCACCACTACCCTGCCTGCCTGCCTGCCTGTATACTGGTACAATAGTCCTGACAAGGACTCTTCTGGTCACTAGCCTGTATTCCGACCTGGCTATACCCTGCCTGTATATAGCAACAATAGTCCTGAGAAGGACTCTGCTACTGTACTCCGACCTGGCTATACCCTGCCTGCCTGTATACAACTAGAATAGTCCTGAGAAGGACTTCTGGTCACACTGTTTGCAGCCCTGCTCCGGAACTAACTATAAAGGGCCGCAAAGCTTTCCCTGAATCAGCGACACTCTCCCTACACTCACTGTCAGAATAGCTGTGAGCAGAGCACAGCGCGCCGGCCTATATAAAGGCTCGGTGACGCTGTGCAGGCCGGCCAATCACTGCAATTCCACAACTAACAGGGCTGTGGCATTGCAGTGGTCTGCCAGCCAATCCCTGCATGAGGGCTGGCTCTCAAAAGAGCGCCAACATGCAGAAATGAAGACCACGAGTAAAGCACGAGTATCGCGAGATTACTCGGTCCCCGCCGAGCAGCCCGAGTACAGTGATACTCGTGCGAGTACCGAGTAGTGACAAGCATGCTCGCTCATCACTAATCTTAACAGCTAATTAAAATATAATTAAAAAGTGTATTTTTCTTGACTAAAACATTGGATTGCAAATATCAACATATTGTTTTATTCAGCATCCTATGACCCGCATACCCATATAGTCAGCTTAGAAGGATTGATTCTACTGACAGATTCCCTTTCACTATTAATGAAAATAATTGCATGAGTCTGGGTAAAATATGACTTGTCAGTTTTTCATTGACTTAAGCGGGCTTTACACGCTGCGACATCGCTAGCGATGTCGCGAGCGATAGCACCTGCCCATGTTGGTGGCGTGTGACGGGATGATCGTTGCCGTAGCGAACAATATCGCTACGGCAGTGTCACACGCAATTACCTCTTCACCGACGTCGCTGTGGCCGCTGAACAATCTCTCCTTTAAGGGGGAGGTTTGTTCGGCATCACAGTGGCGTCTCTAAGCGGCCGCCCCAATAGAAGCGGAGGGACGGAGATGAGTGGCCGGAACATCCCGCCCACCTCCTTCCTTCCTCATTGCCGGCGGCCGCAGGTACAATGTTGTTCCTCGTTCCTACGGTGTCACACATAGCGATGTGTGCTGCCGCAGGAACGACGAACAACCTTCGTCCTACAACAGCAACGATATTTGGGATTAGAACGATGTGTCAACGATCAACGATTAGGTAAGTAATTTTGATCGTTAATGGTCATTCCTGCGTTCACACGCAACAACATCGCTAATGAGGCCGAATGTGCGTCACGAATTCCGTGACCCCAACAACATCTCGTTAGTAATGTCATTGCATGTAAAGACCGCTTTAGTCTTGCATTTCTCTTTATGCTACTAATTAGTCGATTCCCATGGTGAACTCCAATCCTATCAAACAGCACTTACAAAGGACACATGGGTATCATAAGTTGATAATAAAAACATACTCTATTTGTTACCATGAAACATGGTTGTTTTCCCTCATGTGGCAAGACGGATGGGCATGTGTCACTTTCCTACAGAATAGATAACACAAGTATGCACAATGGGAAGAAGTCAAGCCAAGTCTATATATGACTACCCGTCAAGTTAAAGCAGACAGCTGCAGGCTGATTTTATCAGGCTGGGAAGGTGCATGGTTATGTGGCCATTTTCAGTCTAAAAATATCAGCCCACGGTCACCCCAGAATTGGCTCATCACATTATATGCACTAATTCTGGTGCTTCATCTTGGTTCTTCCCAATTGCCCTGGTGCCAAAGGAAACTGGATATTATGTTTTTGGGTTGATGTCAGCTGTAAATTGTCAACTGGCATCAAGCCCAGGCGTCAGTAATGGATAGGCATCAATGAAACACCCCAATTACTAATCCTGTAAGTGTAAAGTGAAAAAACCCACACACACAGAAAAAAATAGTTTATGTGAGTAAAGACTCATCTCACACTATCCCTTGTTCTCAAATTAATTATAAATAAAACAAAACATGATGATTCAACATAATCCAATGTGTAGTAGTCCCGCGATGTCCACCGAATCTGAACTCCAACCTATCAAGCCTTGTTCAAAGAACGAGGCTATATAGGTAGCTCCTGGTCAGCGCCCAACCAATAATTTCTCATGCAGGGTCATACTGACATCACCGCGTGTGAGAAAGTCTGGATCTGGCACTGACTGGACGTGACCGATAGATCCTTGTTCACTGACCGAGATTCCATAGGTTGGGATACAAATTTGGGTGATTTTGTGGGAGCACTATACAATGGAGTATGTCAAATCTGCATGGTTTTTAAAATAAATTGTCTGGTCTTGTCTTGAGATGGTCTGGTGGAGTCTTTATTCAAAGAAACTATGTTTTTCCTGTGTGTTATTTTAATTTTACCCTTACTCAGTTAGTAATACAGGTGTCTGATAAATGCCTCTCCATTACAAACCCCTGGGCTTGATGTCAGCTGATAATTTTTGAACCCCAAAAAATATTATCTCAATTTCCAAAACACAAGGGCAATCGGGAAGAGTGTCAATTCTGGGGCAGACTCTATTTTTAGTCTGGAAAGGGCGATATAACCATGGACCTTCTAAGCCTGATAAGACCAGCCCTCAGCTGTCTGCTTTAACCTGGCTAGTTTTCAAAAATTGAGGGGATCCAATGCTGTTTTTAACATTATTTATTTATTTTTTAACATAAATGAGGCTAAAAATACCATTTAGTGCTACAGGAAAGGCATTAAAGGGTGCAAGAGTTTAAACCTATATGCCTGTTCTAATCTAAGCTCTCCCTCCTACATCAACTCTCCCTAAACTGCTTCCAGACATGAGTGTTCCGAGTATTGTACCCCCAGGTCTCATCTAAGGCCCGATAATCTGATGCAGCCGGACTATCACAGTAATAATAATAGCCAAAATGGCTACGGCATTACTGTGATTGATAGGCAATCCCCACATATTTAGTGACTGAAAGACAACTAAAAACATGCAGGGCAGGAACTTGAGCATGGCATTTGAGCACCCCAATATTTAGCTGAGCAATGAGCATGGCCAAGCACCCTGATGCTCGATCGAGTATCGAGCAGTGCCAATCACGCTCGTTCATCACTACTTGCTATTCCTAAAATTTGCTATTTAAATAAGAAAAAATATATATCAGGTAATTTCCACTAATAAACAAGTATGCATGAGTCACATGTTGACCTTCTCAATACTGGACTAAGATTTGTATCATGGAAATATCATCTAATGTGTCCTTTTCACTACTTGCATTCTAAATAAAGATTATTTCGACTCGTATTTATGGAAACCTTGATCTGTATGTTCATAAATTCAGTATAGAGCTTTACTCATTTAGGAAAGTGTCTGTCCTTTCTCATTATTCTGCTTTTTACTTCAAAGCCTCAATGAGTGACATGCCTGATGAACATTGCCTTATTGATAGCACAGAGGTAAGATTTTTCTGGATGTTGAAGGAGTAACTAATTTCAAAGCCTTAAGATTCACCTCTGGTTATTTTGTTATTAGTCAGCCACATAATGCACATCTGAAAAGGTAATTCTGCAAGATATATAATTAGAGAACGAGGTCTTAACACAGACAGCCCTTGCAGGTTTAGGGATGTGATATATAGTGGAGATTGAGCTGGCATTGATTTCATGCATTCATGAGGGGCAATCCATTCAAGCAAATAGAAGACTGTAAAAGACAACTGGGATTTTCTTTTGCATGTGTAAATGCATTTTAGTCACTATAAAATTATAAAGCACAATAGGGATTATACTCTTCACTTGTGTTTCGGATAAAAATCAATCCTGAGAGTTGTTACTGTCAATTAGGGATTTTAACAACCATTTGTAACAATACCTCACCTTTACATAAGATTTTAAAGATGCGCTCTATATTTATGCTCTATATTTTTTGCAGACCCAGAAATGTAACTATAAATCTAATGTTTGTTGTTTAGTCCTTGATTTTGGATGTTTAGTATTAGCTTAAGATGAGTCCTATGTTAAAGAGAATCTGTCACCAGGTTTTTGATATGTGAGAGCAGTATAATATAGGGGCAGAGACGCTGATAACAGGGATGTGTCAAATGCTGGTTTGTAAACAGTCATTTTGATACGTTAACTGTTTTTACTGCTGCAGATTTAGCAGTGCTCAGAATGCTGAGCCATGTATAACCCCACTCACACCACTGATTGGCAGCTTTCTGTGTATACTATATGAAGACAGAAAATTGTAGTGGGGGTTATAAAGAGCAGTTGACTAATAGGCACGAAACACATAGTTCTGTAGTAAAAGCATAGCCTAGTAAGTGACTAATTACTGGAATCAGGCTCTCAATTCCTACACCATGCTGTTCTCAGATTGCATAGCAAAAACTGGGTGACATATTCCATTTAATAAAGTTCTGTTTAGGACAACTTTAATTTAAATCGTGTTAATATTTATATATAGAAAACACAAAAAGCACACAGTAAAAAAGTAAAGTATACATTGCATTTGTGGCTATTTCATGTGTGCACTTTTGTTGTTTACTACAGGTTTTTCCAAGACTTACATACAATAGCGTACTGCTAATAATGGTAGACCACACACTCACTAGGTTGCCATCCGCCCAGCACCACCCTTTGAACTGTATCGTCATCCCGGAGCTCTGAGTTCACCACTATATAGCACCCACTCTGTAGACACGTGAGAGCTTCAGAACACACCCTACTGAGATTAGAGAGGCAGGTGAATGAGGAGAGGTGAGTACTTTTTTAAACAATGTAGGTGCCAGTATAGTGTTTGGAGGGCTATGTGGGGCCATTATACTATTTGGACTGCGATTTTCGAAAACTTTTTTTATTACTTTACACAGGGTCTAGAACTGGAAGTAGAAAGATGACAATGATAGGGATCTTCAGTAGGCTTCCAAACTGCATTAGGAATTAATTCACACTCAACAAGGGTGTTGAGTGCCAGAGTGGATGCCTCAGTAATGCCATACCACTCAAATCCTGTGTGAAAGAATGACAGCAGCATTTAATTGGTTAAACAGTGATCTAATTGCTGCTGTTAGAGGCAGGTTGCAGATCTATAATACAACCAGCATTGATGCTATTTTGCTTCTTAATTTTTATTATCATCCTAAAGGTGCAATGCACCTCAGATAACTTAAAGATATGGTTTGCTGGAATTCTTGACTACCCCTAAAATCTGAACGCTCAGTTTAACCCAGCACTTACATGCTCTTTATAAAAGAAGTGGTGCAAGTTGCTTGGGAGACTCCCACACCTAATAGATAGATAATTGATCTGGTCAAAAGTAAAGGCTTTGTACAACTTTAACTAGACTGTGTGCAGAATTTTAGGCAAATGAGTATTTTGGTCACATGATACTTTTTATACATGTTGTCCTACTCCAAGCTGTATAGGCTTGAGAGACAATTACCAATTAAGTAAATCAGGTGATGTGCATCTCTGTAATGAGGAGGGGTGTGGTTTAATGACATCAACACCCTATATAAGGTGTGCTTAATTATTAGGCAACTTCCTTTCCTTTGGCAAAATGGGTCAGAAGAGAGATTTGAGGGGCTCTGAAAAGTCCAAAATTGTGAGATGGATGCAGCAGTCTTGAAATTGCCAAACTTTTGAACCGTGATCATCGAACAATCAAGCATTTCATGGCAAATAGCCAACAGGGTCGCAAGAAGTGTGTTGGGTAAAAAAGTCGCAAAAAAAACTGCTTATGAATTGAGAAAAATCAAGCGTGAAGCTGCCAAGATGCCATTTGCCACCAGTTTGGCCATATTTCAGAGCTGCAATGTTATTGGAGCATAAAAAAGCACAAGGTGTGCCATACTCAGGGACATGGCCAAGGTAAGGAAGGCTGAAAAATGACCACCTTTGAACAAGAAACATAAAATAAAAATCAAGACTGGGCCAAGATATATCTTTAGACTAATTTTTCAAAGGTTTTATGGACTGATGAAATGAGAGTCACTCTTGATGGGCCAGATGGATGGGCCAGAGGCTGGATCAGTAAAGGGCAGAGAGCTCCACTCCGACTCAGACGCCAGGAAGGTGGAGGTGGGGTACTGGTATGGGCTGGTATCATCAAAGATGAACTTGTGAGACCTTTTTGGGTTGAGGATGGAGTGTTGCTCAACTGCCAGACCTACTGCCAGTTTCTGGAAGACAACCTATTCAAGCAGTGGTACAGGAAGAAGTCAGTATCGTTCAAGAAAAACATGATTTTCATGCAGGACAATGCTCCATCATATGCATCCAACTCCACAGCGTGGCTGGCCAGTAAAGGTCTAAAAAATGAAAAAATAATGACATGACCCCCTTGTTCACCAGATCTGAACCCCATAGAGAACCGGTGGTCCCTCATAAAATGGGAAATCTACAAGGAGGGAAACAGTACTCCTTTCGTAACAGTGTCTGGGAGGCTGTGTTGGCTGATGCATGCAATGTTGATGGTAAACAGATCAAGCAACTGACAGAATCTATGTATGGTAGGCTGTTGAGTGTCATCATAAAGATAAGTGGCTATATTGGTCACTAATTATTGGGGGTTTTGTTTTTGCATGTCAGAAATGTTTATTTCTAAATTTTGTGCAGTTATATTGGTTTACCTGATGAAAATAAACAAGTGAGAAATATATTTAGTTTTTATTAAGTTGCCTAATAATTCTGCACAGTAATAGTTACTTGCACAAACAGATATCCTCCTAAGATAGCCAAATCTAAAAAAAAAAAACACTCCAACTTCCAAAAATATTAACCTTTGATATTTATGAGTCTTTTGAGTTGATTGAGAACATAGTTGTTGCTCAATAATAAAAAAAATCCTCTAAAATACAACTTGCCTAATAATTGTGCACACGATGTAGTGTATATGGGGCCTTCGGGCTGCTAGTTGAGCCATTGACATGGTCAGCAATGTTTTAACATAAAGTATACCATAGATAGGAATTACACAATGGGAGATTGGACTGACAAATACCTTTTAATCATATTTATTTGACTTTTCAAAAAGTAGGAATGTTATATGTGTACATCAGTAAAAATTGCCCTATGCGTCGAAAACCTTTGGGTAGAGTGAGCAAAAACATCAACTTGAAACAGCTGACTTACTGTAGATCATAAGGTAACTTTTTTTTTTTTAAAGGATATTAAAGAAGCACTCCCAAGAAAATTATTTATTTTTTAATTTATAATGTCATTTGTGTACACAAAACATGTCTTAAAGGGAATCTGTCAGGAGATTTTTGTTTTGTAAATTGAAGCCAGCATGCTGAAGGGGTTAAAACCCAAAAATCAACTGTGCTTCTCTGAAAAGGCTTTGTGCTATTGTTTTCTTAACCCCTTCAGCCCCCGGGCACTTTCCGTTTTTGCGTTTTTGTTTTTTGCTCCTTTTCTTCCGAGAGCTGTAACTTTTTTATTATTCTGTCAATCTTGCCATATGAGGGCTTGATTTTTTGCGGGACAAGTTGTACTTTTAAATGAAACCATAGGTTTTACCATATAGTGTACTGGAAAACAGCAAAAAAATTCCAAGTGTGGAAAAACTGCAAAAAAAGTGTGATCGCACAATAGTTTTTGGGATGTTTTATTCACCGTGTTCACTTTATGGTAAAACTGATGTATCTATGTGATGCCTCAGGTTGGTGCGAGTTTGTAGACACCAAACATGTATAGGTTTACTTGTATCTAAGGGGTTAAAAAAATTCACAAGTTTGTACAATAAAAGTGGCGTACGTTTTGCGCCATTTTCCGAAACACATAGCGTTCTCATTTTTCGGGATCTATGGCTCAGTAATGGCTTATTTTTTGTGTGTCGCGCTAACATTTTTTAATGGTACCATTTTTGCGCAGATGCTACGTTTTGATCGCCTGTTATTGCATTTTGCGTAAAACATGCGGCGACCAAAAAACGTAATTTTGGCGTTTGGAATTTTTTTGCCACTACGCCGTTTACCAATCAGATTAATTGATTTTATATTTTGATAGATCGGGCATTTCTGAACGCGGCGATACCAAATATGTGTATATTTATTTATTTTTTAACGCTGTAATTTTCATTGGCGTGAAAGGGGGGGTGATTTGAACTTTTAGTTTTTTTGTTTTTTTTTATTTTTTAAAACTTTTTTTTTACTTTTTTTTTTATTTTACTAGTCCCCCTAGGGGGCTATTGCGATCAGCAATCCGATCGCTGATCGCTATCTGCTGATCACAGCTATACAGCTGTAAACAGCAGAAATAGTCACTTTCTTTTTCCCTCTGCTCCTGGCCGTGGAAAAACGAAAGTGAAACTTCGTAGCTGCAGGCATCATCACATGACCCTGTGCTACGATGGCAACCACCGATAGTCACGTGATCACGCACGTGACTTCCGGTGGGGGCGGCGGTAAGTAAAAAATATGGCCGCGCGCATTTAGATCTTGCTGCCAGACTTTGCAAGATTTAAGGGGTTAATGGCCGTGGGTGGAAGCGATTCCACCCGCGGCTAGCAGGCACACATGTCAGCTGTTGAAAACAGCTGATGTGTGTGCCGACCGCCGCCGCCTGCCCGCGGCAGGGGGCGGGGCTTAACGGAACATGATCCATGACGGATAGATCCGTCCAAGGTCGTGAAGGGGTTAAGGTCGGAGTCACGCTTGCGAGTGTCTCCTGTGTGACTCATATCGCATCACCCGGCATGGCCTCACACTCTCCGAACACGAGTGTCTCAGCTGCATAAAAATACATGCAACTGACTAGCTCCTGTCAGTATAGTGTGTGGCCACACCAGGTGATGCGATGTGAGACTTGCGCCTAAATAAAGGTTTGGTGATTATCATTGCTGTGACTAGGTGGCTCATGCCATGTTGTCTGGCATGCCCCCTCCTCTAATTGACATCTCATTGTCCATGTACAATCTCTATTGAGAGCCTGGTATGGGCGGGACAGCTCTGTCAGCTCTGCTGCTTTGCTAAATCTAAAAGCTCAGATTATATCAGAATGGCTGCGGCCAGTAAACCAAGTGATACATAATAACATTCAGAGTCTCTTTGCCAACATCACGCTGCTCTCAGATGATATCTGGCTGGACGTCAGTCCCCATATAAGTCAATGGGGACCAGAATCTGGCTCTTTAAAATGGTGGTAGAAGGGATAGGATAGGAAGATTGGAGCAAGCGTGTTATATTTACCAAGTCTCCCGTGTAGCCGTAATGCTACTTCTGGGGGCCAATCATTATTGCTCATACATATGCACTGCTTCCTCCGCCCACCGGCAGTCCTCATGTATCTGATTGGTTGCAGTCAGAGGAGCCCCCACCTTGTGTGACAGCGTGTCTGACTGCTTTCAATCAGAAACACTGTGTGTGCATCTCTATTGGTGTAATAGTAAATTAATACAAAACTGGGTGTACGGTCCCCCTATATTATGATACCAGCACAGATAAAGCATACATCTACAGGCTTCAATCCCCAGCCATGTGGTTATCTTGGCTGTGTATCAAAATAAGAGTGAATGCATACGACTTTTTTAATTATTTAAATAAATAATTTTAAAAAACAGCCTGTGGTCCACCTAATTTTGATACCCAGCTATTAAAAAGCCAACAGCTGGGGGCTGGTATTCACAGCCAAAAATTAGCAGCCTGCAGCAGCCCAAGATTTTTGCACTATTTAATTATTTTCACACCATAGTTACTCACACACAGCGTCTTTGATTAAAAGCAGTCACTCTGTCACACAGGGTGGCGGCGCATTTGACTGCAACTAATCAGAGATGCAGAGACTGCCATTGAGTGGGGGAAGCAGTGCATATGCGTGAAGGATAATTAATGAGCAGCCCTGTAAGTATTATGAGCAGACCCGAAAGCAGTGTGCAGCTGTGCGAGAGACTCGGTAAGTATAACTTGCCTGCTTTTTCCTTTTTTTCTTGATTTTTTCCTTTTTTTTTAATTACCCAACTTGACGGACTTGGATCGTTATCCGGAGTTTCTTGAGAACTTAGAAACCAGCGCGGATATAGACTTTTATAGTCCGAGTTCGTCTATCACTAATGATTACACATACAATTACATTCGAATTTTGCCCTTGATAATGAGGGTCTGATTAAAAGATTGGAAAAGGTATCCTCACACTGCTTTCTAACATTTATTGAAATAATAATAAAAAAAGTAAAAATTTTCAGACGAGGGTATGGTTAGTGGAAAATCTCCAGAAAGGCTAAGAGAATCCTGGGAAATGTTAAGTATGTTGAACCTTTTAGAATTTTGGTATTCTATACAGCTTTATGGTGATATCTTGAATTCAAAAGATCAATCATTATGAAAAGGAGAAAATGATCATTGAGAACTAGGAATGAGCGAACCCAAACTGTAAAGGTCAGGGTTCGTACCCAGATCCCTAGTGTCTGGTGCTCAAATCTGTAAAAGGACTTCTTCCAGAAGTCTGTTGAAAGACTGCAGCATAGGAACAGGACACGGATTGAGAAAGGGACAGTGTTATATTACAGTAAGGGTACTCTTAAAATGTGATGTGTGTGTCCACTGTGCACCAGGCTCCGTAGGTTTACTTGTTAAAAAAGACTGTTTGACCCCTCTGCACCAGGCTCTGTGGGGTCCTCTTAAAAAAGGGTTTGTGTGGGTCCTATTAAAAAAGGGTTTGTGTGGGTCCTCCCAAAACAGAGTTTGTGTTTGTCATCTTAAAAAAAGACTGTGTGGCCACTCTGCACTCTGTGGGGTTCTCTGAAAAAAAGGCTTTGTGAGGCACTTCTTAAAAAAGCTCTTTGTGACCAATCTGCAGAATCTTAAAAAAGGCTCCATGTGGCCACTCTGCACTAGAGATGAGCGAACCGGTCGTGGTTCGGCTCGAGTTCGGTTCGCCGAACGGAGGTCCCGTTCGAGTTCGGTTCGTCGAATGTTCGACGAACCGAACTCGAACTGCATAGGAAACAATGGCAGGCATTCACAAACACATAAAAACACCTAGAAAACACCTTCAAAGGTGTCCAAAAGGTGACAAGCAACTCACAACACAACACAAACACATGGGAAAGTGACAAGGACATATACTCATGCGAAAACAAAAGAGCTGGACAAGGAAAAAGAGGAGGACACACAGATATATGAGTATATGCAAGGAAACGTCGATGCCATTACTGTGCAACTTGAGCCCTGCTCATTTTAGGCTTCCAATCTGGATAAATTGACTGAGCTTGCCACGTACGCCTTGGGGATCTTGTCGTGTCCTGCAGCCAGCGTTCTCTCGGAACCTGTCTTCAGTGCTTCTGGGGGTCTGCTGGCAGATAAGCACACGTGTCTGTCCACTGACAATTTGGACATGGCTCTCAGAGGACTTTTCTTCCCCTGGGTCAGCCAGGGGAGGCGAAAGGCACGCGTATTTTTGAGAGTGCTTCATGCAAAGCATCTTTTTCTTTTTCAAAAGGGGTGTCAACTGATGCCAGTCAAGTGGGGTGTGTGTGGCCCAATTAGTGGAAACGAGGGAGACTGTGGTTGGAGTCCCCTCACTTTTGAAAAAAGAACCAAGATGAACAAGTCATGGCTCTCAGAGGACTTTTCTTCCCCTCGGTCATCCAGGGGACGTGAAAGGCATGCGTATTTTTGAGAGTGCTTCATGCAAAGTATCTTTTTCATTTTGAAAAGGGGGATCAAGTGATGCCAGTCAAGTGGGGTGTGTGTGGCCCAATTAGTGGAAACGAGGGAGACTGTGGTTGGAGTCCCCTCA
The DNA here is from genome assembly GCF_048569485.1 of Anomaloglossus baeobatrachus. Classification (NCBI taxonomy): domain Eukaryota; kingdom Metazoa; phylum Chordata; class Amphibia; order Anura; family Aromobatidae; genus Anomaloglossus; species Anomaloglossus baeobatrachus. The sequence goes on along the minus strand of NC_134355.1, from coordinate 414,092,526 downwards.
CTTTTGAAAAAAGAACCAAGATGAACAATTCATGGCTCTCAGAGGACTTTTCTTACCCTGGGTCATCCAGGGGACGTGAAAGGCACGCGTATTTTTGAGAGTGCTTCATGCAAAGCATCTTTTTCATTTTGAAAAGGGGGATCAAGTGATGCCAGTCAAGTGGGGTGTGTGTGGCCCAATTAGTGGAAACGAGGGAGACTGTGGGTGGAGTCCCCTCGCTTTTGAAAAAAGAACCAAGATGAACAAGTCATGGCTCTCAGAGGACTTTTCTTCCCCTGGGTCATCCAGGGGACGTGAAAGGCACACATATTTTTGAGAGTGCTTCATGCAAAGCATCTTTTTCATTTTGAAAAGGGGGATCAAGTGATACCAGTCAAGTGGGGTGTGTGTGGCCCAATTAGTGGAAAAGAGGGAGACTGTGGTTAGAGTCCCCTCGCTTTTGAAAAAAAAACCAAGATGAACAAGTCATGGCTCACAGAGGACTTTTCTTCCCCTGGGTCATCCAGGGGACGTGAAAGGCATGCGTATTTTTGAGAGTGCTTCATGCAAAGCATCTTTTTCATTTTGAAAAGGGGGATCAAGTGATGCCAGTCAAGTGGGGTGTGTGTGGCCCAATTAGTGGAAATGAGGGAGACTGTGGTTGGAGTCCCCTTGCTTTTGAAAAAAGAACCAAGATGAACAAGTCATGGCTCTCAGAGGACTTTTCTTACCCTGGGTCATCCAGGGGACGTGAAAGGCACGCGTATTTTTTTTGAGAGTGCTTCATGCAAAGCATCTTTTTCATTTTGAAACGGGGGATCAAGTGATGCCAGTCAAATGGCTGTGTGTGGCCCAATTAGTGGAAACGAGAGAGACTGTGGTTGGAGTCCCCTTGCTTTTGAAAAAAGAACCAAGATGAACAAGTCATGGCTCTCAGAGAACTTTTCTTACACTGGGTCATCCAGGGGACGTGAAAGGCACGCGTATTTTTGAGAGTGCTTCATGCAAAGCATCTTTTTCATTTTGAAAAGGGGGGTCAAGTGACGCCAGTCAAGTGGGGGGTGTGTGGCCCAATTAGTGGAAACGAGGGAGACTGTGGTTGGAGTCCCCTCGCTGTGTTTTACATGATTTTCGAAGGGCATGACATGACTAAGAGGTTGAGTTTCATCATCTGCAACTTGTTGGCAACAGAAAGGCTGCCTTTACACCCTTTTGAGACCGAGGATTTTGGAGTTGGAAAGGGGAAAAAAGTTTTTGTCCGTGGGTTTGTTGGTAAAGCAAAAGTAACATTTGATGAAGAAACACCATCTGTTACGGTGGTACTGGCAGATTGGGATAAGGTGGTATATAGTATGTTACCGCTATATAATGAAAATTAATAAGAAAAAAAAGAGAAAGGTATATATCCCCATCAGCAGTCAATGTCCACCGTGCTCCCAGATGGAAAAGGAGAGGTTGGCAAATGGAAGGTTAGGTGGAGGATACAGATCTGTGTGGCTATGAAACTAATAGTTGCCTGAACCGAGTTAGACGCCACTCGGATCTGGAGACTGGGAGTCCTGTTAGCGTCACAGGGTCCACACGCCCACCCAGCCCAGGAACTCCCTGTTAACATCACAGGGGCCATTCAGTGCGCTGATCGTGTGCATTGGGGCCACACCTGTGGATAGCAGGCGCATCAGCAGCAGCAGGCCTGTTAATACCACTGGGCTGCACAAGCAGGACTTGTAGGACAGGAGCTGGTCTAAAACGTTCTGCGTTACCAACTGTGGTGGTGGCCTGCATCAACGCCCTATCCCTGCCTACCTCTGGCCTAAAGCCGCAATGGGTTCAACACATGGAGGTGTGCTCTTTCGGAGCATAATAGAAGACTGCGCACCTCCTTGTTGGCTCCAGCCCGTTTTATATCCTTGGTCCGCCCCAAACCAGGGTGGACCACAATGCACCTCCTGGAGACAAAAGCAGAGTGACACGTCATGAGTGGCATAACTAGCGTCCTATTTGGAACCGAAACTTCAATAATGACCTCATGGCTGCCACGACACAAACACCTCACCAGTCATCGTCTGACCATCAATGTCATAGGTGCGGGCCTCTGCAAGTCATTTGGGAGTGGCCTAGCCACATCGTCAGGACACCTGATGCCCTGTGGTCTATATGGGCCCCCCACATCAGGGGCAGGGCCAAAGAGTTCATTACCGGACCTAGTCTCTGATGCAGTAAGTGCCTGAGCATGCTCAGTTGCATGAAATACAGTCTCTGAAAAATGACTATCAGCTTTAGCATGGTATCTAGGCACAAAACAGGACTTAGATCCAGCACGGAATGCAAGTACCTGTGCAAAGAGGCTTTTCGCACTAAGTGTGGGAGCATGCGCTGTATCCCGAAATGAAGACTTAGCCTCAGGAATGGCACAGTCAGGCTGAGCATACTCACTAGGCGAAACACTGTAGTTAGGCTGCAGCTGGGGTAAATCGGCACACGCATGCGCACTAGCTGCCTCTCCACACTGAGACGTGGAGGAGAAATTGCTCTTCGGGTGTGGACTTGGAGATGATGTCTATGAACAGAAGGAAAAGCTAAAGGAAGCATCACTTTCTATCCCTCTGAATTATCAAATGCAGCAATGAATTCCCTGAGTTTGCTATAAAATTAGCGTAGCAAAATGTGCATGAGGGTGTAATGCAGAGGTGCTGCAAATAGCTTGGCACCAGTGGGACATTAATGGAAGTCCAACAGGCAGTTCTCTGATGCCACTAAATGGCAGTATTTTTTGCTATCATTATAGCTTATTAAAACAGAGCAGGAGGGTGTCCTGCACAGGTGCTAGAAATAGCTTAGCACCAGTGGGACAATAATGAAATACAACAGCCAGTTCTATGATGCCACTAAATGGCAGTATTTTTTGCTATCATTATAGCTTATAAAAAACAGAGCAGGAGGGTGTCCTGCACAGGTGCTAGAAATAGCTTGGCACCAGTAAGACAATAATGAAATACAACATCCAGTTCTATGATGCCACTAAATGGCAGTATTTTTTGCTATCATTATAGCTTATTAAAAACAGAGCAGGAGGGTGTCCTGCACAGGTGCTAGAAATAGCTTGGCACCAGTGGGACAATAATGAAATACAACAGCCAGTTCTATGATGCCACTAAATGGCAGTATTTTTTGCTATCATTATAGCTTATTAAAAACAGAGCAGGAGGGTGTCCTGCACAGGTGCTAGAAATAGCTTGGCACCAGTGGGACAATAATGAAATACAACAGCCAGTTCTATGATGCCACTAAATGGCAGTATTTTTTGCTATTATTATAGCTTTTAAAAACAGAGCAGGAGGGTGTTATGCAGAGGTGCTGTAAATAGCTTGGCACCTGTGTGGCACAAATGGAGTACAACAGCCACTTTTTGTATGCCACTAAGTTGCAGCAGTTTTTGCTATTATTATAGCTTTTAAAAACAGAGCAGGAGGGTGTAATGCAGAGGTGCTGTAAATAGCATGCCACTAAGTTGCAGCAGTTTTTGCTATTATAATGGCTTAGTAACAATGAGCTTGAGTGTGCAATGCAGGCAGACGTGCTGCAAATATCTTTGCACTACTGGGACAATACAGAAGTCCAACAGCCACGTTTAGGATGCCACTAAGTTCACTCAGTGTTTGCTAGTATAATGGCTTAGTAACAATGAGTTTGAGTGTGCAATGCAGGCAGACGTGCTGCAAATATCTTTGCACTACTGGGACAATACAGAAGTCCAACAGCCACGTTTAGGATGCCACTAAGTTCACTCAGTGTTTGCTAGTATAATGGCTTAGTAACAATGAGTTTGAGTGTGCAATGCAGGCAGACGTGCTGCAAATATCTTTGCACTAGTGGGACAATACAGAAGTCCAACAGCCACGTTTAGGATGCCACTAAGTTCACTCAGTGTTTGCTAGTATAATGGCTTAGTTACAATGAGTTTGAGTGTGCAGTGCAGGCAGACGTGCTGCAAATATCTTTGCACTAGTGGGACAATACAGAAGTCCAATAGCCATGTTTAGGATGCCACTAAGTTCACTCAGTGTT